>NC_083872.1:27653982-27960142 GCF_032452875.1 Bos javanicus | reverse complement strand
CCTGTGTTGTTGGTGTTTGTCTGGGAGGAGTTCTCTGAGGTTTGGGGAGGGGTGGACGGTGGATTCAAAAGATATGGTATGGGCTCTGGTGCCTGAGGCTGGGGGCGACAAACTCCTCTACTCCCTGGTTCCTGCACCTCTGCTCAGGGTGGTCTCTCCTATCCCAGAGGGATGCTGTCACTCTTGGCTGTGGTAGATTTCAAGGAGACTGACCTGTAGTGGCAACAGGGCTTGAGGCTGGTGGAGCAGGGGAGGAAGGCATGGAGGCATGCCTCCCAATGCTATGGGAGTAGAGAACACAGCAAGGAGCTTGGGCTTCCATCCAGGCCAGAGCCAGAGGAGGGCAGGCTGGAGGGGGCAGAGGGGATTGGGCCATTCTCTAGAGCAGGCTGCCTGGTGCTTAGAGCCCAGGGTCCTTGGGCACAGTGTCTCCTGGGACTGAGAGTAGGGAAGATAATTCTGTTGGATGGTACCTGAGATATCCCAATGGAAACACTCTTCAACCTTGACTGTTCTTGCCTGTGCAGCTGACTTCCTCTGCCTCTGGCACCACCCAGCTTCCCTTTACAGGTGTCAAACCCTCCAGTGCATGGCACCTTTGCTCTCACATTCTGTGGAAACAATGCAAGGATGAAACTTGCCAGTTGACTTCAAGAAACTACCAAGATTCAGGGCTTGAAACACGTACTTGTGCACAGCCAGACCTCACCTGATCTGTTCCCCTCCACTGCCCACATAACCAGGCTTTCACTTGGGCCCAGATTTGATGGGCAGGTAGAGTCTAGTGTAAGTAAGCAGGTGGCCCTCAAGGTCCCTTCACCAATTTTTAGCACAAATTAAGGTGTTTTCCCATTCAAACTTGTGCTTAACAGAGGCAAGATGGAGCAGTCCCTTCCTCTTTGATCAAGTGCTTCAGACACACCCAACAGATGTGCCTGTACAAGGCACAGATGGACACAAAGATACTCACGTCCTAAGAACATCCACAAAACAATGATCTACACATGATGTAGTGTATACTGAGTGTGTCAGGATCAAGAGGTGAAGCAAAGGAACAGAGGCAATGTTTAGAGCTGCAGAAGACTTAGGGAGGAGGAAACCAAGGGCAGGAACCATCAAAGGCCACACAGCCATCTGGTAGACCAGCCAGAGCTCCTGCTCCCTTCTGATGCCACATTTGGCCTGAGCCTCCTTCATATCACAGTGCCTGTGAGAAAAGCTCCCTGTTGCCTGGGCCACAGAGCGGGGGTTCTTCCTGGAGGAAGGGGTGGTATGACACCAGTGTCTCAAGGGCTGTTGCAGTGCCTATAGGAAGCCTCTGGAAGGATTCCCATGTGTCTTGGCCATCTGCCCCGACCACACTAATGGCCGCCCTTGTCCCCAGGAGGGGGCCTTCACCAAGTCTCTCTGGTTGGTGCTGAGGAGGAGCTGCCAAACAAGGGCCCTGTTGTGAGAGGAAAGTGGTGGGGAGAGCCCCTGTAGCTTTTCCTGGGCTCTCTGTGAAGAGAGAAACATACTACATAGGACTGCACTTTGGCGAGGGAATCATGGCTCGTTGCCATGGCCTGTGGGCACAAGCTGGGTGGGCTGGATACTTGAGCACCAAGGGAGACTCTTTACACCATCCCTTTGCCTCATTACGGGGCTTGGGGCTTGCTGTCGAGGGTGGGTGTGTGTGTCACCAGCTGGGAAGTGATAGCCAAAAGTGTCAGCCTTACCCCCGCACTGAGTTCGCTACCACCTCAGTGTCTTGTGAACTTGAACATCACAGAAACACTCTCCTCCTTCCTGCTTTCTAGCCTCATCCTCTCAGCCCCAGTTATTCTGAAGTGAGCCATCAGACAAGGTGTAGTTGTTCATTTATTTATTCATTCAACAAATATTTGTGGAACTTACAATGTACTCAGCACTGGGATATGAGAGTGAAGAGGGTCCCATCACTCACACTGCATCCAGGGGACAGACCACTATGATAGTGTCACCGTATGGATAGGAGAAGGCACAGGACATGTCTGGGGAGCTCTGACAGACCTGCCAGGTGTCTAGGAGGCCAAGTCACGTCCCTGGGGTATAGACCCCAGGCCCCTGATGTTTGCCTGGGACCCAGAAAACTTCACAAGGTATGGTTACAGAGGTCCCTATTTTATGGATGAGGGGAGTGGGGCCAACATCCCATTGGAAGCTGAGAGTAAATCTGGAGCTGGCACTCTTGTCCCCTGTCCCTTAGCATAGGGTTTGTGCCCCTGCCACCCTAACCCAAGCTGGATAAGAAGTTCTGCATGATTCCTACCCCCAGGTGCTTACTGGGCTGTGAGGAAGATAAAATTGGTGTATGTATATGAAACAATAAAAGTCATACAAAGTGGCACATAGAATTTAAAAAGATGCAATTCTGAGCAGCATGGCTGAAGGCAGGCTGGATGCTGAGGGATGCAGAAGAGCCTCCTGAGCACGCGAGGGGAGGCTGGGGGAGCTGCCTTGACTTAACATTTCTCACAAAGAAATTGTAGAGTGAATCCATCCGTGGATCCTCGAGATGGGATTGCAACGATCTGCTGAACGCATACCCACCTGGTCTGTAAAGCTGTGTTCCTGTCTGAGACATCTCGGTGTCACATTATTTACCTGGATATTGCCATGAGCAGGAGCTTCTGGATGTGGGGCTGTGTATTCACCATCCCCTGGAGGGCTGGGTACGTGGACATCCAGACTGGGCCTTGGAGTCTCTGCCTCATTCTGAACTCTCTGATACCCAACTGACTTGCTGGCACTGAGTGAGTACACCTTGATGATGAGGATGGCATTGGGAAACCAAGAGCCATTAAGCTAGGAGCGACTGCCTCCAGGTAACAGGGGAACAGGTAGCTCTCCGTGCTCTGCCTAAAGATAGTAAATTTCCGAAAACCCAGACACAAAGGGATGAAATATAGGACCTGTGATTTGTTACTGCAAAACAAGTTTTCTTTTGAAGGGACTCAGCAGAAGACACCGTCAGCTGGTCGGCTCTCCCCGTGTACACCCAAAGTGTGATTGGTTGATACACAACCACCCAGGAGGGCTTCTAGGAAAAAGCCCACTGCAAAACCCCATGTTTTTCTGGAATATGATGGGATGAGATAGTTTCCACAGAACATACCAGCACCATATTTGTGATACAAGTTTCACTGAGTGCCCAGAACATCGCTCTCACCTCCCTCCCTGGAAAAGGGCTAAAATGGTGTGTGACCCCACTGGCAGATGCCCCAGCACCCTCTGTGATTCTCCCTGGGGGATATTCTGAATATGCTCCCATCAGGCCAATGAGAGACACTCATTCCTTTTAAAGGAAGGCTTCAAAGTGCTTTCCATTTGCCCCAGGCACTGGTTTGTTAAGCAAGAGTTGGCCAACCTGGAGTGAGCCCAGAGACCAACGCACATGATGAAAGTGTTGGGAAATAGGAGTTGTGAGGAGAGGGAAAAGGCAGGATGTGAGGAGGCCGTCTGCTTCTTGGACTCTGTTAGACCCACCAGGGAATACACTTCAACTCAACAGGACGAATTCAACTCAGAATCAAAGGGCTTCTATGATCTAATGGTAAACACAGACATCCTCTCTCCAGAGAAATCGTGCGATTTCCGGAGATTGTTTCAGGAATGATTGAGAGGGTGTGATTCTATAATAAATGGAGTTCTTTTTGTTTGCTTGTTTTGTTTTTCTGGACATTAGTCTCTTTGACATTAGTACCTATATGCTTCACCTTGATAAGGTTGTTTAGATATTGTGGCATTTTATGGATTTAGTTCTAAAATGTAGCCTATCCATATTTTTAAAAACTTGCCCTTCACTCGAAGGAATTGACACTCATGCAGCCTCTCAGAAGCTGGACCCGCCATTGTTCATGTACCTTCATATTTTGCATTCACCGCTTTTGCCTTTTAGTTCTCATGTTGTATAGTATATGTGTGTGTTTATGGGTATAGTTCTAGCTCTGCCAGATGAGAGGGTTTTTTCAAGAGTAGGCACATAATTCAGTTGAATCCAACATATGTTTAATAATGAACTTGCATGTGTGTGCTAAGTCACTTCAGATGTGTCCCACTCTTCACGACCTCATGAACTGTAGCTTACCAGGCTTCTCTGTACGTGGGATTCTCCAGGCAAGAATACAGGAGGGGCTTGCCACGCCCTCCTTCAGGGGATCTTCCCAACCCAGGGATCGAGCCCATGTCTCCTGGGGCTCTTGCATTGCAGGTGAATTCTTTACCACTGAGCCACTAGGGAAGTCTAACAATGCACTTCCCTGCCTTTAAATTATCTATAGCGTCCAGAAGCTAGCTCAACCACAGGTAACCTTACACTGTACTGCTGAGTGACTTTGCTGGGTTGCTGAGTGACACAGAGCATTTATGAGAAAATAATGAGGTTTCAAAAACATGTTTTGAGATAAGGGTAAAGATAGTCACACTGTAGTCATCACTGCCCCATCACTGAAGAATAAGTGAGAAGTCAAAGTGGAGAAAATAGGCTGCAGAAACTGCTAAGGCTCTCAGGAGGAGGAAAGACAAAATAAAGCTTGGATGAAGTTCATATCCAGGGAGGAGCGAGCAGGGCATTGTGCCAGCTTGGGCAAAAGCAGTCATTCCTCATCTTGCCAGTGTGGGCTGGCAGTCTCAGGCTCAAGGGCAATCCAGCTTGGTTTTTGCTGTCGGGGTGGGGTATGTCACCAGCTGATGTCATGAGCCAGCAGACATCCCATTGAGGTGAGGAGCCCACTCCCGGGTCTGCTCTTAGCACCCCAACTAAGCAATGGCAGCAAGCAAAGTCAGGAGGGGCTGGAGCCGTGGGAAGGAAGTCCCTCCTGGTCCACACCTGCACCTCTCCCCACAGCCAGAGGGGGCACTGATGGAGCCAGAGTCCGTGGGCAAGACTGCACCACCCTAGCACTGGGGAAGAGCACAGTTTATGCCAAGGGACGGGTCAGTTCTTGGATCCTGGCTCCGTCTTTTTCTTGCACGTCATCATTAGAACTGGGGAAAAGTTTAGCAAGGTGGTCGGGTACAGGAATTAGTAACTCTCATTCACTACCTTCCAGTGATTAGAAAACATGACGGAAAAGAAGAGGTTCTAATTCACAACTGTGAAAGGAACTGACGCTCACGCAGCCTCTCTGAAGTTGGACCTGCCATTGTTCATGTACATTCATACTTTGTATGCACAACCTTTGCCTTTTAATTCCTATGTTGTGTGAGTGTGTGTGTGTGTGTGTGTGTTTATGGGTGTAGTTCTGGCTCTGCCAGGTGAAAGGTTTTTTTTCCAAGAGAAGGCACATAATTCAGTTGAATCCAATATGTGCTTGGACTCAAGCACGCACGCACATAAGTGTGTTGTTAGAAACTGTAAAATCCCTAGGGAAACTTATTAGCAACAGCAACCACGAAACAAAACACATAATAATTACAAAAAGAACAGTGAAAGCAAGCAATGAGTAGAAATCAGTGTATCAAAAGCCATCGTGGAATAGAAAGCCTTAGTAACGACAATGGTGTGATTGCACAAAGAGGTAAATGGGACACTACAGAAAAAGTATGAATTCAACATGTAATAAAAGTAGTATTTCAGTGTGGTAAAGGAGCATATATATATACACATATATATATAATAATGTAGCAAGAAAGTTCAAAAAGGAAAAGAACATTTACTCAAATTTCTACTCATTGGAATCTATCACTATTAATATTTTGACTTATGTTTGCT
This sequence comes from Bos javanicus, assembly GCF_032452875.1. Lineage (NCBI taxonomy): Eukaryota > Metazoa > Chordata > Mammalia > Artiodactyla > Bovidae > Bos > Bos javanicus. Next base: position 27,954,408 of record NC_083872.1, on the reverse strand, counting down.
TTCACCCTTTATCCTCATTAACATCATTTAATAAATCACATACATAGTAAATAAGCACAACATCCTTTAGAAAAATCTATGGCTACAGTTCTGGCTAAAATGGTCAAACAGCTGGCTGTTTCCCTCCTCCAGGATCAAGTCTAAGCAATTACAGAAACCAATGGAAGTCCTGATACTAGGGATCACCAACGGTGACACATAACTGTGAGAAACCCAGGAAAGCCCAAGGCTGTTTGAACTGATCTGTGTGGGAGTTTGGTCTTTACCTATTGTCTGTCTCTTCCCAGTGGGAATTTGGAGCAGCAGCTCAACCACCTGTGTCCTTGTCTGTGGTTCAATATGTCTGTAGTTCACAGGTAGGATTGCCTATTTAATAAATAAAAATAAAAGATATGCAGTTCAATTTTAAGTTCAGAGAAACAGCAAATTATTTTTTTAGTATAGGTAAGTTCTGTACAATATTGAGGACATGTGTGCATGTGTGCTAAGCTGCTTCAGTCATGTATGACTCTGCGACCCCATGGACCGTAGCCTGCCAGTCTTCTCTGTCTATGGGATTCTCCAGGCAAGAATACTGGAGCGGATTGCCATACTCTCCTCCAGGGGATCTCCCCGACCTAGGGATTGAACCTGTCTCTTATGTCTCCTGCATTGGCAGGCAGGTTCTTTACCACTAGAGCCATCTGGGAAGTCCCACTGCGGACAAACTTATGCTAAAATGTTTTTGTTGTTTGTATGAAATTCAGGTTTCACCAGGCAGCCTCTGTTTTGTCTGGTGGCCCTATTCACAGTTGACGGGGATAGTGATGCTACCCTCAGTGGCAAGCTGCTGGTACGTAGTTGGCTTCCCCAGAACTGGGGACATACCTGACCCTCATTCCAGGGTGGTGAGGAAGGCCTGTAAGTTAACTGCTGTCACGGAGAGCTTCACGTGGGGAGGGGAAGCAGAGTCTGTGCCTGGCTCATTAGTAAGTTTCCCCACCAGCTTTTGGGATTTTATGCTGCTTGGAAGTTCCTAACCTCTACTTCCATCCCTTGACTCAAACCCTACAGCTGCATTTTGGCAGGGTAAAGAGGTCACTAATCCTCAGAAGTGTTAATTTAAAAATTCCACACACACAAAAAATAAAAAATAAAATTGCACAACGTGAGCTGTGAGTTAAGTTTTATTTGGGGGCAAAATGAGGACTATAGCCCAGGAGACAGCACCTCAGCTGAGAAACTGTTCCAAAGAAGCAGGGTGGAAGGTCAGTATATATGTGATTTTGGTCAAGGGGGAATAATATGTGCAATCAAACACATATTTTTCCAGAAGGTTTCTGCTAGTCTCATGAAGCTTTCTGCTCATCATGAGAAACAGTCATCACTGTGAAGGATTTTAGTGCTTTTCTAGATACGAGGAGATACAGTAATTGGGCGCATAAAATCAGCTCCTGAAAATATTTAACTCTCTGATGACCTGCCCTGCCAGTTTCTCCCCAAGCACAGGGTGCCTTGTTTCTGCTCTCCACCCTAAACTCCTTTCAGGGAGTGTTGAAGGTCAGCAGCACACGACTTAACCCTTGTAGAGGTAGATGGCAAGTGCCCATGGCAAGTGCCAATTTGCAGTTGACAAGAAGTCCCCCTAGCTCCAAAGTTTCTGCCTAGTGACCTGCTCAGCTGAAAGACCCTTGCCCACCTGTAGACAACCACAGAACAAGGCTAGATTGCCACTTGATCCATGACCCAGGGCAGAGGGTTCCTGCCGTGGCTTCAAAGTAGCAAATTATTGTAACAGAATTGGCTCTTGTTGTTCTTAGGGAATTTTCCTTTACTTTTTATTCTTTTGCATATAGATAGGACCTGGCTGAAAAGCCTGACTAGCCAAATTCTAGAATAAGCTTGTGTAAACTTGGCTGTTTCTGTTTAAAAGTAAAAAATCATAACCTCCAAAGAAGACATACAGATGGCTAACAAACACATGAAAAGATGCTCAACATCACTCATTATCAGAGAAATGCAAATCAAAACCACTATGAGGTACCATTTCACACCAGTCAGAATGGCTGCGATCCAAAAGTCTACAAGCAATAAATCCTGGAGAGGGTGTGGAGAAAAGGGAACCCTCTTACACTGTTGGTGGGAATGCAAACTAGTACAGCCACTATGGAGAACAGTGTGGAGATTCCTTAAAAAACTGGAAATAGAACTGCCTTATGATCCAGCAATCCCACTGCTGGGCATACACACTGAGGAAACCAGAAGGGAAAGAGACACATGTACCCCAATGTTCATCGCAGCACTGTTTATAATAGCCAGGACATGGAAGCAACCTAGATGTCCATCAGCAGATGAATGGATAAGAAAGCTGTGGTACATATACACAATGGAGTATTACTCAGCCATTAAAAAGAATACATTTGAATCAGTTCTAATGAGGTGGATGAAACTGGAACCTATTATACAGAGTGAAGTAAGCCAGAAAGAAAAACACCAATACAGTATACTAACGCATATATATGGAATTTAGAAAGATGGTAACAATAACCCTGTGTACGAGACAGCAAAAGAGACACTGATGTATAGAACAGTCTTATGGACTCTGTTGGAGAAGGAGAGGGTGGGGAGATTTGGGAGAATGGCATTGAAACATGTATAATATCATGTATGAAACGAGTCGCCAGTCCAGGTTTGAGGCACGATACTGGATGCTTGGGGCTGGTGCACTGGGACGATCCAGAGGGAGGGTATGGGGAGGGAGGAGGGAGGAGGGTTCAGGATGGGGAACACAGGTATACCTGTGGTGGATTCATTTCGATATTTGGCAAAACTAATACAATATTGTAAAGTTTAAAAATAAAATAAAATTAAAAAAAAGAAAATGTTAAATTAACTTTTCAAAAAAAAAATCATAACCTTGACACAGATATATGGGAAGATCTGAATAAACCTCTAACACTGATCTTGCTTATAAAGAATTTTACGGTGAAAATGGTTTTTGGATATCCTGTCACAAAAGGAAAATGTTCCCAACCAGAACCACCTTCATGCTAATCTGATGTCATCTGTCAACTTGGACCGTTTTTCAATCTCTTTTTCTTTTTTTCGCCAATAGCATTTCAAAGCAAAGTCTCTAAACAACACTGTTCAGAGGTTTTATTAATTTATTTCATTGATTTTTTTGATTGCATCATTTTATTTCAACATTATGGAGATATAATTTACAGACAGTCAAATTCACTGTACCCCTCAGGGTACAGTTTTATGAATTTTAACCAGCATTTGTTGAAAGTTCTTCAGTTGATACCAAATATCTTTGGGTGAAAGGAAATCCATTCCAACTCATTAAGCACCACATGGTTTTAAGCCCATCCACCAAGATCTGGAATATTCCTTTTCTGTACCCATCAGCTTGACTGATGCATATTAGATGTTGTAACAAAGCGATAGCTTTATGGCAAAAATTGGTATTATCACAGAGAGGGATCAAACATTTCACCTTCCTACCAACTATCCTCTGTTCCACTGGATCAGTGCAGAGATTTTCCAGTGATGGGTGGGGGCTGTGAAGGGTATCTCTGAGAGAGTCTCAGAGATCAGATGGGGACCAAGTGGAGATGGAAAAACAAACATCTCAGTTAGCAGATCATGCTGATCCAGTTTGCAGGAACCCAGCTAATGTATTTTCAAAGATTTCATTTTAAAACTTATTTTTTACTGAAATATAGTTAAATTACAAGTTCTGTTAATTACTGCTACACAGCACTGATTTGGCTTTGTATGCATACGTATACATTCTTTTGCATATTCTTCTCCATTATGGCTTATCACAGGATATTGAATATACTTCCCTGTGCTACACAGTAGACCCTTGTTATTGTTGTTGTTGTTCAGTCACTCAGTCGTGTCCGGCTCTTTGTGACCCCATGGATTGCAGCACGCCAGGCCTCCCTGTCCTTCACCATCTCCCAGAGCTTGCTCAAACTCATGTTCATTGAGTCAGTGATGCCATCCAAGCATCTTGTCCTCTGTCATTCCCTTCTCCTCCTGTCTTCAGTCTTTCTCAGCATCAGGGTCTCTTCCAATGACTCAGCTCTTCCCACCAGGTGGCCAAAGTATTGGAGCTTCAGCTTCAGCATCAGTCCTTCCAATGAATATTCAGGGTTGATTTTCTTTAGGATTGACTGGTTTGATCTTCTTACAGTCCAAGGGATTTTCAAGAGTCTTCTTCAACACCACAGTTCAAAAGCATCAATTATTTGGTGCTCAGGCTTCTTCATGGTCCAACTCTCACATCTATATGTGACTACTGGCAAAACCATAGCTTTGACTATATGGGCCTTTGTTGGCTAAGTAATGTCTCTGCTTTTTAGGATTGCTGTCTAGGTTTGTCATAGCTTTTCTTCCAAGGAACAAGCGTTTTTAAATTTCATGGCTGCAGTCACCATCTGCAGTGATTTTGGAGCCTAAGAAAATAAAGTCTGTCATTGTTTCCATTGTTTCCCCATCTATTTGCCATGAAGTTTGCATTTACTAATCCCAAACTCCCACTCCTACCCTCTGCCACCACCCACCCACCCTCTTGGCAACCACCAGTCTATTCTGTATGTCCCTGATTTTGCTTCTGTTTCAAAGATAAGTTCATTTTTTAGATTCATATTTTAGATATTAACATTTCTAAAATATTTAGTCATATTTTAGATTCCACATACAAGTGGTATCATATGGGGTTTGGCTTTGTCTTTCTGACTTATTTCACTCAGTATGATAATCTCTAGTTGCATGCATGTTGCTGCAAATGGCATTATTTTATTATTTTTTATGACTGAGTGGTATTCCATTATGTATATGTACCACATCTTCTTTATCCATTCATTTGTTGTTGGACATTGAGATTGCTTCCATGTTTTGGCTATTGTGAATAGTGCCACTATGAATGTAGGGATGTACATATCTTTTTTAAGTATAGTTTTGTCTGGATATATGCCTGGGAGTTGGATTGCTGGGTCATATGGTAATTCTATTTTTAGTTTTCTGAGGAACCTCCATACTGTTTTCCATGGTGGTTGAACCACCAACAGTGTAGGGAGGGTTCCCTTTTCCACCTCTCCAGCATTTGTTATTTGTAGACTTTTTAATGATGACCATTCGGACCATTCTGAGGTGGTACCTCATTGTACTGATAACTTTGATTTGCATTTCTCTAACTATTAGTGATGCTGATCTTTTCATTTGCCTATGGGCCATCTCTATTTCTTCCTTGGAGAAATGTTTCTTTGGGTCTTCTCTCATTTTCCGATTGGACTGTTTTTGTTGGTTTTTTTTTGTATGAGCTGTCTGTATATTTTGAAAACTAAGCCCTTGTCAGACACAGCATTTGCAAATATTTTCTCTCATTTGGTAGATTTTCTTTATATTTTGTTTATGGCTTCCTTTGCTGTACAAAAGCTTATAAGTCTGATTAGGTTCCTTTTGTTTTTGTTTCTATTGCCTTGGGAGACTGACCCAAGAAAATATTAGTACTATTTATGTCAGAGGATGTTTTGCCTGTGTTCTCTTTTAGGGGCTTTATGATGTCATGTCCTGTGTTTCAGTCTTCAAGCTATTTTGAGTGTATTTTTGTGTATGGTGAGAGGGCATGTTCTAAATTCATTGATTTACACATAGGTGTCCAACTTTGCCAACACCACTTGCTGAAGAGACTGCTTCAAAAACTCCATTTTGAGAAAAAGCTGAGTGGCAGAGAGCCAAATATTTGGCAGAGAGCCAAATACCCTGTGGGTGGATACTCATCCACCCACAGGACTGAGTATCACATGATGTTAACCAACAGAGCTGGGTATGAGACAGGTTAAGTCATCATGGGGCTAAGAGGTGGTTCTACAAAGATGAGGATCTCTGAGTGGGATAAGAAAATTTCAGGACCAGTATATGATCATAAATACAGTCTAACACAGAATCTTTTTATTATAAATCTGCTTTCTTCAACACAACAAAAGAAAGCAAAGAGAGCAAAGCATCGCAGGGATATCTGAGAGGGTGGCGTCAATACCATGTAGAGACACTGCAGAAGAAAATAACTTATTCATTCTTGTGAGGAACTCTTGAGTCTTGTTAGAATGGATAGGATAATTAAAATTAAAGGGAAGAGTCCCTGCTCTGATAGCATGATGTAGATTGAATTTCAGTTTTCAATGCGGGCGTAAGTCATTTTCTTCCAGAATCATGGTAGACTGACGAAAATGATGGTAAGATGGGAACATCAATAGGATGTCTACATATCTCCACGACACTGACTGTTGACCTTCTGATGGTGAATAAGGGAAGCTCAGATGAAGTTGGTATAGAGAGAGGAAATGAGAACTTTGCATTTCAGCTCTAACTCATAGGCCAAGAGAAGTCGGAGGCAGGAGAGGCGGCATCCTAAGGAATGAGCAATGCAGCTGGACAGGGACCTGAGACAATGTGGGACCAAATACCAGTAGGATGACTTTGGCGCTTTTAGATCTTCCTGCTGGAGGAGACGGAGGTGGTGGTATATTTGATGGTGGAACTGCCCCCAGAGGAGCTGAAACCAGCCCCTATGGCTCTGCCACTGCCAGAACTGAAGCCACTTCCAAGGCTGTGAGTGCTGCTGTAAGGCTCGCCACTGCCACTGCACAGGCCTCAGCCGCTGCTGACACCATTGACACTGCCATAGCCACTGGAGACGGTGAAGTGCACGTGGCCGTTGTCTGTCTCAGATCGGTCTCCGGATTATGGGGGTTAAGCTCAGCAGTCTCCTGCTTGATTTCATGCAGTTCATCCCTTTGTGTGTCTATCTCGACCTGCAGCGACTTATACTGTATCCAGAAGGACAGAGAAGCTGTGTGCACGGGGGGAGATGCAGTGTTTCTGGCCTTTTATGTGCCAACAGTGGCTTTCGATCCCCAGCCTCTAATAAACTCATACCAAATGATGTGACTTCTTTCTAGAAAAAAATAGGTGGTACAAGAGTGTTTGCTGCTTCACAATTGAATAGTTCTGTTTGATCACTGAGCATCTAGTTTTTCAATTACCTATGATGTTCTTTGTGATATCTAAGGGATTTCATAATCAGAAAGAGGTTGAAGGCAAAACTCAGTAGGGCAATGTCATTAAACTTTTTCTTTTTGTTCAATAGGCCTTATTGCAAATTCTTTAATTGTCTACTTGAATGGAGCAATGACAGACATCCTATGAGATCACCCAGTGTCTTTGTATTTCAGACTCCACACAAAACTGCAGTTAAGCTGGTGCAGCTGAGTGTAATCAACTGTGAGCAGGGAGTGAGGGGCACAGAATTCCTCTCCCATTGCTGGAAACTGCTCACTCTTTTTGGTATAAGGACTTGGCCTCATTTGAGCAATCTTCCCTATAGGCTTTCGCCCTCAGAGATGATGCTATCCGGGTCCAGATTATGCTGGTTGTCCATGAAGAGGACTATGAAAAGGTCTAAGTTCTGAGATTGCATCTGAGGGAACTCCTACGAGATATGGATTGTCAGTACCTCTGCTCCCAGTGATACATCTATGAGATCCACCCCCCAGCATTCCATGCACTCAGACCCTTAAGCAGAAAAACAAACAGGGTGAGGAGCTCACCATCTCAAAGTAGGAATGTAAGAGAACAACTTGATCGATAAAGGTACTTATCTTGGTGTGCACTTCAGCCTCATTCATGCAGCATCTACCTCCTGGGAGAGGAGAAACAACTCAGACTCAGCTGACCCCCACTCCCAGCCCACCCAACATCTTCTCTTCCCAGATGTGGGCTCTTCTAGCCTTCAACAAAAGGTTGGGGACACCTAACCTTGCTAAGCTCAGTTTCTTCAGTGTTACAAATTGATTCGGTGCTTATTTATTTCTTCATTTCCAGAAAGAGAGGATGAGGAGAGATGCTTGAGCCAATTCATAAAGGATTTTGAAAAACCTGTTCTGACCCAACATTTTTTCATTAAAATGGATAATTGTTGAATGGAACTATCAGTCCAAGGAGCCTAAGAAGTGACTATTCTCTCATCTTTTCCCCTAGTATTGGGGATATGTACTTGATAATGAAGTCTATTGCCCATTTTGTTCATTCGTATTTTCTTAGGCAATTTATTTATTTTTAATTAATTTTTATTGGAATAAAGTTGCTTTACAATGTTGTGTTAGTTTCTACTACTGCCAAGTGAATCAGTTATATGTATACATATATCCCCTCTTTTCTGGATTTCTTTCCCATTTAGGTCACCACAGAGCACTGAGTAGAGTTCCCTGTGCTGCACTGTAGGCTTTCATTAGTTATCTATTTTTTAAAAACTTTTTATTTTGTATTGGAGTATAGCTGATTGACAATGCTGTGATAATTTCAGGTGAGCAGTGAAGGGACTTAGCCATACATATACATATATCCATTCTCCCCCAAACCCCTCCCATCCAGGTTGCCACATAACATTGAGCAGAGTTACATGTGCTATGCAGTAGGTCCTTGTCAGTTATCCATTTTAAATATAGCAGTATTACAATACGACCTTCCCGTACTTTCTTGCTGTCCCTTCCCCCATCTTCCCCCAACCCCAGGAACCAAAATTTCTTTCTCTAAGTCTGTGAGTCTGTTCCTGTTTAGACAACAATTTACAATTTTCATTTCACTGGATATTTTTTTAAGCCATCATGGCTACAACTGAACCTAGTCACTCAGTAGACTAAGTGTGGATTTCAGAAAGCTTAAGTATTTCCTGTAATCTACTTGTTCCTGAAGTTCTCCACCAGATCCTGCATGAGCTCTGAATCTGGGCAGTCACTAAAAAAAGAGAAGATAATCCTTCCACTCCCTGAGGTTGTTGATGTACTACTCAAACATAGTCACTAGGGTCAGCCTCACGGGCTTGGGTCCCTGCTCCTGAGGCAGGGTCCTCTTGGTGTCCAGGCGCTTGTTTCTCCAGGAACTACATCTGGAGGAAGGCAAGAGAGCCATTTTTGGAAATAGAGAGCAATAAGCGTCCGTATTACTAGGTTTCCAAGAAGGCTGCAGTGGTGTCCATGGTGCTGGGCTATTAAGAGAATACAGAGACTCAGATTGGGAGGTATGCTCCTAATCTTCTTCCTTCTAAACTGACAGATCTTGCTGATGAAATTCCCCATGGATTTTTGAGCTGTTCCTGCCCTATAAGTAAGTGTGCCTATATCAGTGAATTTTCATCACTTCCTCTCTTTATTTTGGCAAGCAGAATCAAAATTTCAGTTTAAAATGGTTTCTATCCTATATAATATACAAAGCTTTTATTTTCTGGTGGATTTCAGTCAAAGGGATGTTAAATGTTGTCTAATGATTAAATACTAATCTAAACTCACATTTAGTGCTTGTATCTCTTCTAAAGCATTGTTATAGGTGGCCATGCTCTGTTTCTAGAATAGCTTCTTTTTAAAAGCAAATTATAAATATTTACACATCTCAAACATTTCTTCTTCTCATCTGTATGGAATTTTTTTTTTTTTTACTTTTCTCTTTTTTTTTCCTTCCTACTAGAAAGGTGGGCCAGAACCTCAGAGTAGGTGGTGACTGGCCTTTTCTTTGTATCCCATTGTAGACCTATTAGTGGTAAGTGTTAATCTATTTCATTCTTTCCTTTCTTTTTCTCTGCTTCAGGGTTATCAAGAGTTGACAATGTTTCCTAGGCAGGGATGAGAGAAATTTGCAGGATCTAAATAATTTCCATCATCTCCTGCCTGTGATACACATGGAACCTGTCCTGTATGCCTGTAGAGAGCTCCTCTGAGTCCCCTCCTCTCTTTCCCTAAGTCTCCCCGGATAGACATTAGTTGGCTCTCTTGGGCACTCTGCAATCCCCATTGGGGCAGATGCTCCCAGCTCACCTTGTCGATGAAGGAGGCAAACTTGTTGTTAAGGGTCTTGATCTGCTCCCGCTCCTCAGTCCTCACCCGCTGGAGTGGGGTCGGCAGGTTGACGGGAGTCAGGAGACTCTGGTTGACGGTGACCTCTTGGATGCCTCCAGGGGGAACACAGGGAAGCCAGAGCCTCCATAGCCACCTCCAAAGTCAGCTTCTCCACCGAGCCCAAAGCCGCTACCAGCCCTAGTACCAAAACCAAATCCACTTCCGGCTCCACCCCTGAAGCCATAGCCAACTCCAATTCTGCCGCCATAGCCACCACCGATGACACAGCTGCCCTCTGAGATGGAGATCCTCTTGGAGCCTCCCAGGTTATAGAGGCTGTGGCTGCCAAAGCCAGCTCTTCCACACACTCCAGTGAGGCCGCCACTGCCCTTGGAGAGGGACAGGGACACGCTGCTGAAGCCAGAGTGGCAGACCCCAGGGACTCTGGCTGAGTTGGCACTGAAGCCCCTGCAGCTGCTGCTTTGGGTCTTCACGGTGGATTTGGTTCCTGAGGAAGAAGAGGTTAAGAAGGGCATGAGAGGAAAAGTATGAGATGGGCTTCCAGTAGCTAGAGTGAAAGGAAGAATGGGCTGGGCTCAGCCCTGGAAGGTGAGCCTGAGACTGGGAAGGGCTGGGCTTTATAAACAATGAGATGATACTTTGGTTATTAGAAAGGATAAGAAATAAGAAGGCTGCTTCTTGGCTTCCTTTAACAAAGGAAAAATTCTCCTGCATTTGATCTTTGATATCAGTACGAGACTATTCTCAATTAACTGAGGCTAGGAGTTAGAAAAACATCTATTTCTGCTTTATTGACTATGCCAAAGCCTTTGACTATGTGGATCACAATAAACTGTGGAAAATTCTGAAAGAGATGGGAATACTAGACCACCTGACCTGCCTCTTGAGAAATCTGAATGCAGGTCAGGAAGCAACAGTTAGAACTGGACATGGAACAACAGACTGTTCCAAGTAGGAAAAGGAGTACATCAAGGCTGTGTATTGTCACCCTGCTTATTTAACTTATATGCAGAGTACATCATGAGAAACACTGGACTGGAAGAAACACAAGCTGGAATCAAGATTGCTGGGAGAAATATCAATAACCTCAGATATGCAGATGACACCACCCTTATGGTAGAAAGTGAAGAGGAACTAAAAAGCCTCTTGATGAAAGTGAAAGAGGAGAGTGAAAAAGTTGGCTTAAAGCTCAACATTCAGAAAACGAAGATCATGGCATCCGGTCCCATCACTTCATGGGAAATAGATGGGAAACAGTGGAACCAGTGTCAGACTTTATTTTTTGGGCTCCAAAATCACTGCAGATGGTGACTGCAGCCATGAAATTAAAAGACACTTACTCCTTGGAAGGAAAGCATGACCAACCTAGATAGCATATTCAAAAGCAGAGATATTACTTTGCCAACAAAGGTCCGTCTAGTCAAGGCTATGGTTTTTCCTGTGGTCATGTATGGATGTGAGTTGGACTGTGAAGAAAGCTGAGTGCTGAAGAATTGATGCTTTTGAACTGTGTGTTGGAGAAGACTTTGAGAGTCCCTTGGACTGCAAGGAGATCCAACCAGTCCATTCTGATGGAGATCAGCCCTGGGATTTCTTTGGAAGGAATGATGCTGAAGCTGAAACTCCAGTACTTTGGCCACCTCATGCGAAGAGCTGACTCATTGGAAAAGACTCTGATGCTGGGAGGGATTGAGGGCAGGAGGAGAAGGGGACGACAGAGGATGAGATGGCTGGATGGCATCACTGACTTGATGGACTTGAGTCTGAGTGAACTCCGGGAGTTTGTGATGGACAGGGAGGCCTGGCGTGTTGCGATTCATGGGGTCACAAAGGGTCGGACACAACTGAGCAACTGAACTGAACTGAGGAGTTAGACTTTGTCTCAAACAAAGGTTTAATATGCATTGAATTATGGATTTTATGGATTTTATGAATTTATGCATTGAATATGCTTTAGTATCAGAATGTACATGCCCATTACCTTGATTTTGCAATTATCATGTCAAGGCTAGCTTTGCTTCATCCGTAATTCCAATCTGATCTTTGTAATAGCTGAGAACTTGGAAATCTAAGAGCAGTCTATTGTTTATGCTCTAACAGAAAGATTACCATTTTCCCAATGATTATAAATACATTAAATTTGACTTGCTCTTCCCATTATGTAAAAATTAACAGATAGAAAAGTATAAGAACAACATAATAGGTCCTTATTGATCTATCATGGATGGGTGCCCATTATCCAGATTTTGTGATTATTATCTCAAGGTCAACTTTATTTCATCCTTAACTCCACCCACTTTCTTCATCCATCTTAAATTATTTGAAAGGAAATTCCAGAAGGAAGGTCATAGAGTTTCATATTCAATTCAGTGTTTATGTCTAAATGGTAGACTTTTTAGAAAATGACCAAAATGCTATTTTTATACCTTAAAAATTTAACAATAATTCTTTAACATTAAGAAGTTTAGTGAACATTCAAATTTCCCTTCATTCTTATTTATTTTCATAATTTGTTCAACTCAGGGTCTAAATAATGTCCATGCATGTTTATTTGGGTGATATATCCTTTAAATAATACATCCTTTATATCATTTCGATCTTAATTTTTTGGCCATTTATTTATTAAATAAACTAGGTTGCCTATTTACAAAGGTCCATATAGTCAAACCTATGGTTTTTCCAATAGTCACATATGGATGTGAGAGTTGGACCATAAGGAAAGCTGAGTGCCAAAGAACTGATGCCTTCAAATTGTGGTGCTGGAGAAGACTCTAGAGAGTCCCTTCGACAGCAAGGAGATCAAACAAGTCAATCCTAAAGGAAATCAACCCTGAATATTCATTGGAAGGACTGATGCTGAAGCTGAAACTCCAGTACTTTGGCCACCTGATGTGAGGAGCTGACTCATTAGAAAAGACCCTGATGCTGGGAAAGATTGAAGGCAGAAGGAGAAGAGCACAACAGATGATGAGGTGGTTAGATAGCATCACCAAGTCAATGGACATGATTGAGAAAACTCTAGGAGAGAGTGAAGGACAGGGAAGCCTGGCATGCTTAAGTCCATGGGGTTGCAAAGAGTCAGACATAACTTAGTGACCAAGCAACAACAACAACCTATCCTATAGAGTTTTCCACTCTTTGGCTTTTGTGATTGCCTTCTCTGATATCATTGCATATGAACTTGGGTCTCCTGCACTGCAGGCAAATTCTTTTTTTTTTTTTTAATTAATTTTTTTTTATTGAAGGATAATTGCTTTACAGAATTTTGTTGTTTTTTGTCAAACCTCAATATAAATCAACCATAGGTATACATATGTCCCCTCCCTTTGAACCTCCCTCCCATTTCCCTCCCCATCCCATTCCTCTAGGTTGATACAGAGCCCCTGTTTGAGTTTCCTGAGCCATACACCAAATTCCTATTGGCTATCTAATTTACACACGGTAATGTAAGTTTCCACGTTACTCTTTCCATACATGTCACCTTCTCCTCCCCTCTCCCCATGTCCATAAGTCTATTCTCTATGTCTGTTTCTCTACTGCTTCCTTGTAAATAAACTCTTCAGTGCAATTTTTCTAATTTCTGTATATGTGCATTAGAATGATATTTATCTTTCTCTTTCTGACTCACTTCACCCTGTATAACAGATTCTAGATTCATCCACCTCATCAGAATTGACTCAAATGCATTCCTTTTTATGGCTGAGTAATATTCCATTGTGTATATGTACCACAACTTCTTTATACATTCATCTGTTGATGGACATCTAGGTTGCTTCCATGTTCTAACTATTGTAAATAGTGATGCAATGAATGATGGGACATGTGCCTTTTTCAATTTTGGTTTCCTTGTGGTATATACCTAGGAGTGGGATTGCTATGTCATATGATGGTTTTATTACTAGTTTTTTAAGGAATCTGCATACCGTCTTCCATAGTGGCTGTATCAATTTACATTCCCACCAACAATGTAATAAATAGCATTCCCTTTTCTCCACACCCTCTCCAGCATGTATTGTTTGTAGACTTTTTGATGATGGCCATTCTGACTGGTGTGAGATGATATCTCACTGTGGTTTTGATTTCCATTTCTGTAATATACTGAGTGATGTTGTGCATCTTTTCGTGTGTTTGTTAGCCATCTGTATGTCTTCTTTGGAGAAATGCCTGTTTACGTCTTTTCCCCACTTTTTGATTGGTTGTTTGCTTTTCTGGTATTGAGTTGTATGAGATGCTTGTATATTTTGGAAATTAATCCGTTGTCAATTTTTTCACTTGCTATTATTTTCTCCCATTCTAAGGGTTGTCTTTTCACCTTGCTTATAGTTTCCTTTGCTGTGCAAAAGCTTTTAAGTTTAATCAGGTCCCACTTGTATACTTTTGTTTTTATTTCCCTTACTCTAGGAGGTGGATCACAGAGGATCTTGTTTTGATTTATGTCATCGAGTGTTCTGCCTATGTTATCCTCTAAGAGTTTTATACTTTCTGGTCTTACATTTAGATCTTTAATCCATTTTGAGTTTATCTCTGAGTATGGTGTTAGGAAGTGTTCTAATTTCATTCTTTTATGTAGCTGTCCAGTTTTCCAAGCACCATTTATTGAAGAGGCTGTCTTTGCCCCATTGTATATTCTTGCCTCCTTTGTCAAAAATAAGGTACCCAGAGGTGCAAGGGTTTATTTCTGGGCTTTCTATCTGTTCCATTGGTCTATATTTCTATTTTTGTGCCAGTAGCATACTGTCTTGATGACTGTAGCTTTGTAGTATAATCTGAAGTCAGGAAGGTTGATTTCTCCAGCTCCAGTATTCTTTCTCAAGACTGCTTTGGCTATTTGGGGTCTTTTGTGTTTCCATATGAATTGTGAAAATTTTTGTTCTAGTTCTGTGAAAAATGCCATTGGTAATTTAATAAGGGTTGTATTGAATCTGTAGATTGCATTTGGTAGTATAGTCATTTTCACAATATTGATTCTTCCGACCCAGGAACATGGAATATCTCTCCATCTGTTTATGCCATCTTTGATTTCTTTCATCGCTGTCTTATAATTTTCTGTGTACAGTTCTTTTGTCTCCTTCAGTTCAGTTCAGTCACTCAATCGTGTCCGACTCTTTGAGA
Source organism: Bos javanicus (assembly GCF_032452875.1). Lineage (NCBI taxonomy): Eukaryota > Metazoa > Chordata > Mammalia > Artiodactyla > Bovidae > Bos > Bos javanicus. The sequence continues at coordinate 27,939,394 of NC_083872.1, read as the reverse complement.
TCCCGTGAATCGCAGCACACCAGGCCTCCCTGTCCATCACCAACTCCCAGAGTTCACCTAAACTCTTGTCCATTGAGTCGGTGATGCCATCCAGCCATCTCATCCTCTGTCATCCCCTTCTCCTCTTGCTCCCAACCCCTCCCAGCATCAGAGTCTTTTCCAATCAGTCAACTTTGCATGAGGTGGCCAAAGTATTGGAGTTTCAGCTTTAGCATCAGTCCTTCCAAAGAAATCCCAGGATTAATCTCCTTTAGAATGGATTGGTTGGATCTCCTTGCAGTCCACTCTCAAGAGTCTTCTCCAACACCACAGTTCAAAACCATCAATTCTTCGGCACTCAGCTTTCTTCATAGTCCAACTCACATCCATACATGACCACTGGAAAAACCATAGCCTTGACTAGATGGACCTTTGTTGGGAAAGTAATATCTCTGCTTTTCAATATGCAATCTAGGTTGGTCATAACTTTCCCTCCAAGGAGTAAGCATCTTTTAATTTGATGGCTGCAATCACCATCTGCAGTGATTTTGGAGCACCCCAAAATAAAGGCTGACACTGTTTCCATTGTTTCCCCATCTATTTCCCATGAAGTGATGGGACCAGATGCCATGATCTTAGTTCAGTTCAGTTCAGTTGCTCAGTCATGTCCGACTCTTTGTGACCCCATGAATCACAGCACGCCAGGCCTTCCTGTCCGTCACCAACTCCGAGAGTTCACTCAGACTCACGTCCATCGAGTCAGTGATGCCATCCAGCCATCTCATCCTCTGTTGTCCCCTTCTCCTCCCACCCCTAATCCCTCCCAGCATCAGTCTTTTCCAGTGAGTCAACTCTTCACATGAGGTGGGTGAAGTACTGGAGTTTCAGCTTTATCTTAGTTAGGTATGTCTATTCCTAGATATTTAATTTTTTTGTTGCAATGGTGTTTTGAGAATTAAAGATATTTAATTCTTTTTGTTCCTGGAATGTAAAGTCAAGTGGGCCTTAGGAAGCATCACTGTGAACAAAGCTAGTGGAGGTGATGGAATCCCAGATGAGCTATTTCAAATCCTAAAAGATGATGCTGTGAAAGTGCTGCACTCAATACACCAGCAAATTTGGAAAATGCAGCAGTGGCCACAGGACTGGAAGAGGTCAGTTTTCACTCCTGTCCCAAAGAAAGTGAAAGTGAAGTCGCTCAGTCATCATGTCCGACTTTGTGACCCCATGGACCATAGCCTACCAGGCTCCTCTGTCCATGGGATTTTCCAGGCGATAGTACTGGAGTGGATTGCCATTTCCTTCTCCATGCAGGCAGATTCTCTATCACCTGAGCCACCAAGAAAGCCCTATATAGATATATAGGTATAGGCAAATGTATAAATTTATATGTATATATATTTGCAGAATACTTGCATCATTTTGTGTTTCCACAGCAGTGTATGAGTGCTCCAGTTGCTCCATATTGTTGCCTTGGTATCCTCAATTATTGTGATGTTAGTCATCACATCCCAAGAATATATACAATTGTATCTCTGTGGGGTTTTTTTAAAAATTTAATTTATTTAAACTTAAAACCTGCAAAATCATTTCACCCATTTCTCTCACCTCCCACCTCTCCCCACCTCTGGTAACCACCAATCTGGTCTCTGCATCTATGAGTTAAGTTTTTAAATTTTTGAAAATGCGTATGCTTTTTGGATTTCACATATGAGAGATTTGCAATACTTGTTTTTCTCTGACTTATGTCACTTAAGGTAAAGCCCTAGAGATCCATCCATGTTGTCACAAGCTGCAAGACTTCATTCTTTATACCCATATATGATATTTGTTGTTGTTGTTCAGTTACTAAGTCATGTCCAACTCTTTGCAACTCCATGGACTGCAGCACGCCAGGCTTGCCTGTCCTTCACTCTCACCCGAAGTTTGCTCAAGCTCATGTCCCTTGAGTCAGTGACACCATCCAACCATCTCATCCTCTGTCTTCCCCTTCTCCTCCTGCCCTCAATCTTTCCAAGCATCAGGGTCTTTTCTAATGAGTTGGCTTTTTGCATCAGCTAGTCAAAATATTAGAGTTTCAGCATTAGTCTTTCCAATGACTATTCAGGATTGATTTCCTTTAGGATTGACTGGTTTGATCTCTTTGCAGTCCAAGGGACCTTAAGGAGTCTTCTCCAACACCACAATTTGAAAACATCAGTTCTTCGGTGCTCAGCTTTCCTTATGGTCCAACTATCACATCTGTACATGACTACTGGAAAAACCATTTAACTAGATGGATTTTTGTTAGCAAAATGATGTCTTTGCTTTTTAATATGCTGTCTAGGTTTTACATATTTTAAAATGACTAAATTACACACATTTGCCTATATTTATTTGTCAAAATGAATCTCAGCACAAATCCCTAATCACCTAATTGAAGATGTTTCTGTGCTTTGGGAGGGACCATTTGTATGTGTGAGGTTGTGTGTGTGTGTGTACATTCTTTTCCGTTAGTTGTTCAAATTATGCTTGTGTTGAATCTCCTTTGTATTCTTTGTCTATCCTATAGCCTCTTGACCTTTCTTTAACCTCTTATTAACTCCCACTAGACCCCTGCAAAATCACTACAGATGGTGACTGCAGCCATGAAATTAAAAGACGCTTACTCCTTGGAAGGAAAGTTATGACCAACCTAGATAGCATATTCAAAAGCAGAGACGTTACTTTGCCAACAAAGGTTTGTTTAGTCAAGGCTATGGTTTTCCTGTGGTCATGTATGGATGTGAGAGTTGGACTGTGAAGAAGGCTGAGTGCCGAAGAATTGATGGTTTTGAACTGTGGTGTTGGAGAAGACTCTTGAGAGTCCCTTGGACTGCAAGGAGATCCAACCAGTCCATTCTGAAGATCAGCCCTGGGATTTCTTTGGAAGGAATGATGCTAAAGCTGAAATTCCAGTACTTAGGCCACCTCATGCGAAGAGTTGACTCATTGGAAAAGACTCTGATGCTGGGAGGGATTGGGGGCAGGAGGAGAAGGGGACGCCGGAGGATGAGATGGCTGGATGGCATCACTGACTCGATGGACGTGAGTCTGGGTGAACTCCGGGAGTTGGTGATGGACAGGGAGGCCTGGTGTGCCGTGATTCATGGGGTCGCGAAGAGTCGGACACGACTGAGCGACTGAACTGAACTGAACTGAAGACCCTGATTCTCTTTCTTCAATATTATCCCATATGCTCTTTGCTGTGCATTCAGCGTGTGTATTGCCCTTTGTACTGACATCAACTTGACCTTCATCTCCCTGCTAGTTTTATTTTTCTCTCTGCCTCATATCTGACTTCTCTAAGTAATGTTTTCTATCTTACTCTCTCATTATATGCTTTTTTCCTTGAATTTTATAGAGGATTTATTTTATTTTGGCAATATTTTATGATGACTTTGTTCTGATGAGTGCTCGTTATCTGCCTTTTTATTTTCCTATTCATTTCATTTTTGAGTGTGTATCTCTTGTTGGTCCTGGAATGGTTCCCTTCTGACTAGTGCTCATCTTTGAAAGATGTGAACTCCATCTAGATGAGTTGTTGGCAGAAAATATTATGGGGAGTGAGCTGGGGGCATATTTAGGCTAACAGGCTATGTGAATAATTCTATTATTCCTTAAAAACCTTGCCCAATGAATCATTGCAGAATAACTTACAATTCACAGTCTCTGCTTTTTTTCCCTCTTGTTTAACAAAATGCTGCCAAGAGGCAATCAAATGTCTCTGATTTTTATCCAATTCTACTTCCCAGTTTCTAGAAAGTTCATGACTAACAGGGTCCTGCCTCAGGTCATGCATGCACCCCATGACTTTTGCACACAAGAGATTCTTGGGTTTGTGCCTGAGGACCTATGCTTCACATTGACTAGTAGTGTTAAATGAGTCAACCGCGCCTGGCATGCTGAACACCTCAACATCAGGCTGCTCCTATAGCTTGTGTCAGCTACTGTTTTTGATGAAGATGTTTTTGTATACCAGGAGCTGAAAAACAACAACAATAAAAAAGCCAAAACAGCAGACTGAGAACAACCACTTCTCCCTGTGATGGGACACTCCTTCACCACATAACAGGGCTTGCTCTGAACCTAGAGAGCAGTCCCAGATGAATGTTTAAGACTACTCAAGACATTTCTGTACGTGTTTTGCCTGGACCTAGACACAGTTTTCTAAATGTTCTCCTGTGCACAGCTGCCTTTGAATATCCTCATTTCCCAAAGAGTCTCACTGCAGCTTAGCCTCTGGGCCTTGGATGGGCAGAGGGTCTATTGTGTGTCTTCTCCCGTAATCTTTTGCCCCAGGTGTCGATGTCTTTGTAGTTTGCCCTGTAGTTTTTACTGAGTCTTCCTGCTACTTTTCTTGCCTGCATCTGAATTTATGGGAAACGAAGATGGGACCCTTGCAACATTTCTTCAGAAATGCCCCCCAGATGTGTTTGAAGAGATTTGCACAATCATTTTCAAATAGTCTGCATCTGCATCTTCGATTCAAGATGCATGTGCTGGTGGGTGAAGGGTGACCAAGAGGAGCAAATGGGTTTGAGGGGCAACTGGAGTGTGGGAGGGGATTGGAAAAAGTTTATGAACAAGGTTGCTGTCTGCTCAAGGCCACAACTGCACCGCATATAGGGGAGGGAAAGCGCTAGGAACATTGTCATGACATTTTGCTGTAATATGGAAGATGGATTTTCTTGAGAGGGCATTTGCTTGGCTATTGCAAATTTTGAGTGTTTTCCAGAGCCCCTACGATGTTCAGACAGCTTCTGGTTGTTTTTTCAATGTTTCTTTAGCAAAAGGAGAGTTTGGGGCTTTCCAGTCTGCTATTTTGCTATCAACATCTGCACCCTAAGATTTTCATTAGACAAATCTATGTCTACATATTATTTTGCAATCTGCTTATTATTAATTATTGTATTCTATGTATTTTTCCTAGTCAGTATTTTCTTTCCATTACTTCTGATAGGTACATAATAATACAGACACTAAGTGGGCATGGATTTTGGAACCCAGTCATCACATACCTGCTGTTGGGGAATTCTGGGGAGAGTGAGAAGATACCAGTGTGAGAGGCTGCCCACCTCGCTGGGGGAATGGTTATAGGTGAACACAGCAGTGTACTGATAAGGGGATCCTGAGGCACCCTCTCCATGCTATTGAAACCAAGGAACTTTCTCTCGTGATGTAAGAGCCTGGGGGCAAAGGAGATAATGGTCACTCATGAGGAAATAGGGACTGGCATGGCCAAAAGACAGCACCAATGAGTGAGGAGCCTTGCACCATATCCTGAGTTTAAATTATCCCCATTCAGAGAAGTCACAGCAGCCAGATCACACCGGAGAGAGGAAAGACTCAGCTTCATCCACCTCCTAGAGAGTGTTAAGGTGTGAGAAGGTGGAAAGTACCATTCTTATTTTGCCTTCACACTTTGAGAAACCAGCATCTGAGTTTTCTGCTGAATGTGATCAACTCTCCCACTTTCAGTTTTTCCATGCTGGGAAGATGGTTGGAATTCACATCCATGTATATACTTCTTCCTGTGTTTGTACTATTTCTTCAGGATACATGTACAGAAATAGAATTTTGGTTCAAAAGTACATACGCTTTAATTATCCTTGATATACTTTCTCAGGCAAGTTTGTTGTTAGGAAGTTAACTCTAAATAAAAATCAAATATCCTATTTAATTGCCAAATGTTGTTCTGCTCTGATGGGCCAGAAACATGATTCCTGAAATGAACATTAAGACTTGACCCCTTGAGTGTGGGTTGAGTGGTCTTAGGAGGAGAGACTAATTGATTACACTTGGCCCCAACAATAAAAAGCAGAGTATACGTGATGCTGGACCAGAGTCCTCCCATTACACTTGCCAAACATTTGGATTAAATTGTATCTGTGAGAGAAAGCTGATTATCAGTATCCCAAGCTGCTGTTTGTTGAAGTTCTCTACAGGAAGCGAGTGAGGCATATGGGGGTGGGGAGTGTGCTTCATGCCTGAGAAGTATGCTTCATCTGTCACGTGAAAACCTCAGGAACCATTTGTGACAAAGAAAGGCTATGTGAAACCACACATTATATGATAAATCTGCTTTATTTAGCAATACAAGTGAGCAAAGAGCAGAGGAAGCAACACAGGGATACAAATCCTGTACATCATAGAACTAGTCACTTGTGCTTTCACAATCACTGCAAGGGAGGAACACAACATCTCTGAGATGGGATCTCCTGGGCCAGTAGAAAGTAAGTGGGATTACCCTGTCTGGACTAGGACCCAAGTAACGACCTTCCAATGGTGAACAATGGAAGCTCAGTTGCAACAGGTTTTGGGAGAGAGGAGATGAGGACACTCAGCAACTTCAGTTTTAATTCAAGAAGTAAGAAAAGGAAGCAGGAAAGATAAAGCAACTGGAGGAGAGTGCAAAGCAACAGAGGGAGCCTGAGACATTGTGGGAGCTTGAGCCCATGACAGGACTTCAGTGCTTGTAGCCCTTCCTGCTGGAGGAGGAGGTGGTGGTGGTGTATTTGATGGTGGAACTGCTGCCCCCAGAGGAGCCAAAGCCACACCCTATGGCTCTGCCACTGCCAGAACTGAAGCCACCTCCAAGGCTGTGACCGCTGCTGTAGGAGTAGCCACTTCCTCCACTCATGCCTAAGCCACTGCCGAGACCGCTGGCACCACCATAGCCACCAGCACCACCATAGCCACCAGAGACAGTGGACTGCACCACAGCTGTGGAGGCAAAGGGACAAGGTCAGGACAAGATGGTGAGCTCACTCTGCCACACAGCATCCAGTCAAAGGGACACAAGGGCATGGGATGGGGGCAGGTGAAGGTACTTACAGATGTTGACTTGTCCAACGCCTTCCCCACTCAGCCTAGGAGAGAGAAGACACAGCCACGATGAGACCCAGAGCCACAGCTGGCCCCGCATGGGAAACCTCCGTGTGAGGAGAGTCCCCAGGAGCCTGCCTTCTCGGTGCTCTCCTGGGAGCAGCACTATGACCACCACTAGAGCGCCTTCCACTTGGGCTCATTGGCAGGACTTCTTGGAGATGGAGCCAGATGATTGCGGAGGCTGTGTGAGTTACTCACCTGCACTCCTCGCCTTCCAGCAGCTTCCTGTAAGTGGCAATCTCCACGTCCAGGGCCAGCTTGACATTCATGAGCTCCTGGTACTCCTTCAGCAGCCGGGCCATGTCCTGCTTGGCCTTCTGCAGGGCATCCTCCAGGTCAGCCAGCTTGTTCCTGGCATCCTTGAGGGCCAGCTCCCCACGCTGCTCAGCGTCGGCGATGGCGGATTGCAGGCTGGCACACTAGAGGAGAGGAGGGCAGAGGAACCTGAATCTGGACTCCAGGGGAGAGGAAACATAGTTCTACTTTCCCAGTGAGGAAGAGCTCTAGAGCCCAGATCTCGTGGAAAAGGAGGTTTGATTCGTTTTGTCCAGTTTTTCTCCTTTCTACAAACCTTAACTAGTCTTGGAGTCCTTTAAGAAAATTCTATTCCCTTCTGTGTTAACCACCCTAACGATGATGGGGCTGGAAGATACCACAGAAGACTGAAGACTAGGGGACATGGGAAGATATAGACCTACTGCCTAGTTTTGAATGTTGAACTTTGGATAAGTTCACATGGATGTACAATAGCTTCTACAAAACCACAAACATCCTCCCTGAAAGACAATTTTATCTCAAACTCTTGAGACCTCACCTTCGTTTCACTTCACAGATTTTTTTGAACAACCTCATTTGTCCTGTGTCTTTTCTCAGATTCTGTTTCACATTGAGTATGAGCATATTTGCAGCATTCTTCCCCCGCACTTTCTAGCCTGAGCTTTTCTTTGCCAACGTGTGTCTTGCATCACCAACTCAATCATTCTCCTTATGGAATCTCATTTCGATGCCTCTAGACTCTGTGTATGAACCACTGACCAGCTGAGATTCGTCCTATCCTGAGTTTGTTCCCTGCTCTTGAGTTGGGCTCCATCTCTCTAACCTGGGGAAACTCAACCATGACATGTCCTCCTCCCTCTGCTTTTTCCTCAGTGCCCAAGAATTTCCCACATGATGGTTGATGATACCTGATGGTCTAGGAAGGAAAGAATGCTTTTCTCTTCCATGGTCCCCACTGTACCTGCTTCTTGACGTGGTCAATCTCAGATCTCAGCCTCTGGATCACTCGGTTGATCTCAGAGATCTCCTGCTTGGTGTTGCGCAGGTCATCCCCGTGTCTGCCCGCCGTCACCCGCAGCTCCTCATACTGTGAACCAGAGGGAGACAAGGCGGCTGTCCATGGGCTTCACAGGACACTAATCAAGGTTTTCAAAATAGAATCTAATGGTTTTCCATAAGACATTTAAAGAAAACTAGTGTTACTAGGTCATTGACGCTCTTCACCCATCACACACAATCCTTGGTAAGACTACTGACTGACTGGTTCTCTTCAGGACAAGCAATGTTCTGTACTCTTGCTGAGAGTCAACATTGAAATAAAGCTAAAACAAAAGTCATTCACCTTGATCTACATTAGCTTTCATCTTAACTTGGGTTCTTTGACCTACGAGACTCTGGCATAATTACCCAAAAGGTCTACCCTGAGAGGCCCCCACTTCTTAGTTGTAGTTTCCCCACTGAAGTCTACAGCCTCCCTGATGATCACAGAGGAGGCACAGGGATTCCTCACCACTCACCTTGGACTGGTACCAGGACTCAGCCTCAGCCCGGCTCCTCTGAGCGATCTCCTCATATTGGGCTTTGACTTCAGCGATGATGCTGTCCAGGTCCAGGTTGCGGTTGTTGTCCATGGAGAGGACCACAGAAGTGTCTGAGATGTGGGTTTGCATCTGAGCCAGTTCCTGCAGAACAAGAGATCATCCGATCATCTTTGGTCATGATGTTTAGAGAGGTACCTAGACCAAAGATATTCCACTCTTCACAAATCTCTTTAAAGGCAATAAAACAGAATGTGGAGAGATACTTACAGCATCATAGAAGGTTCTTAGGAAGTTGATCTCATCTGTGAGAGCGTCTACTTTGGCTTGTAGTTCAACCTTGTTCATGTAGGCAATATCCACATCCTGGGGAAGAAGCAAACAGCCTGGGATCAGATGAGCCCCCCTACACAGTCTGCTCCTGTTTTAGTCTCCTCAGTGATTCTTTTCTCAGAACCCTCTCCTTCAGGAAAGGGCCATGAACCCCTGATCTGACTCAATCTCACCTTCTTCAACTTCACAAACTCATTCTCTGCTGCTGTGCGTTTGTTGATTTCATCTTCGTATCTGGAATTAAAAGGAATAAAATCCAATTGAGTCAGGGGTGAAGATGATACAAGAAAAAGCAGCCTGGGATCTCCACTTCCCAGAATGGATATATACAAATGAGACTTCTGTCAATAAGCCTGAAGGTTGTAATTTGTGGTTTCTAATTTCTTTACTCCATTACTCTTCCCATTCAACTTTATGGCCCTTTTGTTCTTCAGGGTTTGTGTTTAGTAACAACTGTAATGTCATGTCTACTGACATGTTTTATTAAGAATCATGCCCTCATTTGGACCTGGTCATCTAACAGACTGAAGTGTGGGCTTCAGGAATCTAAGGTGTTTTCTCTCCTGTCACTCACTTGTTCTTGAAGTCCTCCACCGTGTCCTGCATCCCCCTGAGCTCCGAGTCCAGGCGGCCTCTCTCCCCAAGGATACTATCCAGCTGTCTCCTGAGGTTGTTGATGTACTGCTCGAACAAAGGCTCCAGGTTCTGCCTCACAGTCCTGGTGCCCTGCTCCTGCAGCAAGGTCCACTTGGTGTCCAGGACCTTGTTCTGCTGCTCCAGGAATCGGACCTGCAGGGAAACAAGATGGTTATCTGTGAGTTGACAAGTCCCCAGGCCGATCTGGTGGTCTGGTGGTGCTGGGCTGCTCCAGAGCCTGTACAGAGGCTGACAGTTCTGCTCCCCTGACTCTTTAGCTTCACACAGATCTCATGGCCAAGTTTCCCCAGGGAGCTGTCAGATGTTCCCTCCCTCTCACTTATGGAGACTGTCAGTCAGTGACTTTCAACCCTTCCTGTCTTCCTCGTGACAAGAACAAGCACAAATGTACTTTATCATAGCATTTTTCTCCTATTGCACAGAGCTTTTACAAAGCACATGCCTCAGTTAAAGGGATATCAGATGTTTATAATCTAATGATTAGATTCCAATTCTATAATGATTGAATTAATCTTGTTTCCCATATAGTGCATGAATCTGGCTGATACAAAGCCCCTTAAGGCTCATTTTCTGGTTCTACAGGTGAGTATTTCTATGGATATATACTTGAGTTGTTTTTCCTCAAATTCCCTTTTGTTTTTTTCTTTCCTCCATCCAGCATCCATCTATGACTCAAATGCAGTTTCCACTGCAATACCCTTTAACTTTCTTAGACCATCCAGAAGATCAAGCCATCTCATTGCATTCTCTCATTTCCTGTTCTTTCCTTCAGGATTATCAAGAACTGTGACTATTTCTTTGGCAGGAATGGGGCCATGAGTAATTATAAATGATTTCCATCACCTTCTGCCTGGGGTCCACATGAAACCTGTCCTGTATCCCACTGGAGAGCTCGCCTGAGTCCCACCCTCCTCTCCCCGAGTCCCCTCCGGTAGAACAGGTCTCTTGGTTGGCTCTCTTGGGCACTCTGCAATCCCCACTAGGGCAGATGCTCCCAGCTCACCTTGTCGATGAAGGAGGCAAACTTGTTGTTGAGGGTCTTGATCTGCTCCCGCTCCTCAGTCCTCACCCGCTGGATGGTGGGGTCGATTTGCAGGTTGAGGGGAGTCAGGAGACTCTGGTTGACGGTGACCTCTTGGATGCCTCCAGGGGGCACACAGGGAAGCCAGGACCACCGAAGCCACCTCCGAAGCCAGCTCCACCACCGAGCCCAAAGCCACTACCAGCCCCAGCACCAAAACCAAATCCACTCCCGGCTCCACCCCCGAAGCCATAGCCAACTCCAATTCTGCCGCCATAGCCACCACCGATGACACAGCTGCCCCCTGCGATGGAGATCCTCTTGGAGCCCCCAGGCCATAGAGGCTGCGGCTGCCAAAGCCAGCTCCTCCACACACTCCAGCGAGGCCACCACTGCCCCTGGAGCGGGACAGGGACACGCTGCTGAAGCCAGAGCGGCACACCCCGGGGACTCTGGCTGAGCCGGCACTGAAGCCCCTGCGGCTGATGCTTTGGGTCTTCACGGTGGATTTGCAAGACATGGTTCCTGAAGAAGCAGAGACTGAGGAAGGAGCGAGGGGTGCAGTGCAGAGCTGAGAGGAGCAGGTCTGTAAGAGGAGCTTCCCAGCAGCAGCTTATATATGGAGAAAATGGGCTGGGCTCAGTCCTGGAAGGTGAGCCTGCAGGTTGGGAAGGGCCAGGCTTTACAAAGAGTGAGATCACATCTGGTTTATTAGAAAAGTTATGAAATGTGAAGATTGCATATTTGGTTTCCTTTAGTCAGGGAAAATTTCTCCTGCCTTCCAGCTTTGACAGCTCTGAGTACAGTAAGACTAGTCTCAACTCACTGAGCTGGGAGTTAGTCAGCAACTCACACAAAGGTTCTCCAAGTAATGCTCGTGTGTGAAATGTACTGAGGCTCATTTGCCCTGGTGTTTCACCCACCAGCCAGAAATCCTGGAGAGCAAATAGCCTAGCTTTTCTTATAATAATAATTATTATGTTTGTCATTAATTACAGAAGTTAAACATGACTTTTTTTTGCTTTCCTCAAAATTTCCCACAGGTAGGTATGTAGATTTGCAATATAAATGGGTCTCTGTATGCCTATCACTGGATTTTATAAAAATTAATTTCTCATGATCAGTTTTATATCCTCTACACTCTCATGCAATTCCCTATCAACTCTAATATACTGAAAAGCAGTTCCCAAATATCTTCTTTCATCTTTAGAATACAATTCAATATTTATCTGTAAATGAGTTGCTCTTTTGCACATACCCTTTGTATATCCTTAATACTTAGATGTTCATTAACATCCAGAAGTATTTATTTAATCTTGGAAAAGTCTGTTTTTGTTATTTATATTTTGTGTCTTGCTTTTCCAAATCAGGATTCTAACAAGTTCCATAAATCTTGTGTTTGGGTGATGTATTTAATGTATTATATTTTTATAATATTGAAGGTCATTAAATCTGCCTCCATCTTTCCACTTGCAGTTTATTTGTGAAAAAAAAAAAAGAGAGAGAAATGGTTTTATTTATGTTTTCCTGTTGTCCAATGTGGGAGTGTTAATTTGCATCATCATGTCATCTTCTTTAAGGTGGTCTCAAGTCTTTCTTGTATCCTATAACTGACAGTTCAAACTAGAAGCTTAATATGCTATCTCTTTAAACATTACAGTTATAAATGTCAGAATGCCTATTTATATACATAATATTGATATTTACACATCGACTTATTCATTTTAAAATATCAAATAAGTAATACACGACTTACATGCTCAAGGCCATTCCCAGCCCTATATAGTAAGACAGGTAAAGGTGTTACCATTTCCTGTGTATCCTTGTAGTCACCTCACTTAAATATTTCTGTGCTTCTCCTAGGGCATGTGTGAAGCACGTGAGAATATATATTGAATATACATATATATGTGAGATATATATATATATATATACTCTTTTACAGTTATGGTATATGCACTTTGTCTCCCACATCTCTGTTCTCTCTCGGTTCTCATGCAGCATTCTCTGAGTACTATTTCCTATGGGTTGTTTTCTTCACCTTTATCTGTGATCCATTGTTGTGCATCAGCAAGGTCTTGTGCTGTTTTCAGCCTGGCCTTCATTTCCACAATGCCTTTATTTTTCTCTACTACTTATCTGCAGTTTGCCAGCTAATATTTTAATCTTCTATTTCTCACTCTATTGCCCCTTGGCTTTATTATTTCATTATGTTTGTTTCATTGCCTCTTAGGAAATATTTTACCGTGACTTCTTGCTATTGAATGTTTTCTGAGTGCCTCTTGCTTCCTTTTCCTTGTGTTTTTTGTTTGCTTGTTTATTTGTTTGCTTTCATGTGAAGTGTCCTTTGTGGGTCCTGGAATGGTTCCTTCCTAATGAGGGCTCATCTCTGAATGATTTGAGATCCTTCTGGACTTGCCTTTACAGACAGTCTTCTGGGAGGAGAGGCCAGGCCACAACCAGAATAACAGGAATTCTCAGTAGGACACAGGCTGTGTAAATAGTTCTTTTAATTTTAATTCATCCAAGCCAAGGAAGATGTTTGCAGAGTGGCTCACAGTTCAGTCTGTTTTCTTTGCTTCTCCAACAACAAGCTGCCAATAGGCATTGCCTCTGATTCCTTACCCAACCCTGCCTTCCCTGTGTCTTGAAACTTCAGCGCAAATAGGCTCTGCCTATAGCCCACACACCCACTTCTGACTGTTGCAAAGACTGATTCTTCAATTCTTGGATATGCACCTGAGGACGTGTTCTTCACACTCACGCAGTAGGAGTTGCATGAGTCATAGGTGCCTGGCAACGGGAGACCTCAGGGTTAGCTTTGTGTACTGTTCTTCTATGTTTCCCACATTGTTTAGTTTTGATCCGTCTGTTTTCGAGATGTTCTTCACTGGATTTTCTGAGATGTGCATTGAAGACATCTTCTCTCTGAATTTTCCCAACATCTGTGATTGTTTTCTCTCTTTCTGTAGGAAGGATTTTGTATTCTTTTTTTTTTTTTAATTGAAGGAATTTAAGATGTTTTCCTTTTGGTGGCTGAGGGTGGAGATTACTTTTATGATTCTTGTTCTCCTTGTTTGGTTTAAGGCGATTTCTAAGAAAGAAAGATGCCTCCATTTCAGCTACATTCAGAAGTTTCCCATTCATATATTTATATTTAAAACACATAGCATTTAAAATATTAAGTAATAATTGCTGCTAGAAATATTACTTTCCTTTCTTGCACTGCATGGAAACTATTGGGTTCAATGAAGACATCATTGCTCAGGGCCCCCTCCTGAGCCTGATGGGGTCACCTGAAAGTTGTCTATGATACATCAGATTTACCGTCATCAGAAATTTCATTCCCAAATATATTAGTGTTCTTCTCAGTGAAACAACCTCTTTTACTACTTAATCAAAATTTGTATCATTGGAAGTCCAGTGGATACAATGAGAGAGAATAGTATGTAAACAGCCATGTACCAATCTCCCAGGTTAAACACTTATCCATATTTCTCAGTATTGTCTCATCTAATCCCCCTACTTCTCTTATTGAAATCTTCTACCTTTTTGTTGATGTATTGTCAAGAAAATTAAGACATTAAGTCATTTCAATTGTCAGTATTTGCAAGCATGCCTAAGAAAGGATGACTTTTTAATCTAACTGTATAACAGTTTTGTATCTGTAGCAACAGTTGCTTCATAATGAAACTGAATGTCCATTTATGTCCACACTTCTCTGATTATTTCAAGATGTCTTTTTATGCTGGTTTACTAGAAGCAACATCCTAACTAGATTCTTGGGTCTCTTAAGATTCTTTCATACTGTAATAGATCCCTTTGTAACACCACTGATTTGTAGAAAAATTGTTTTTTTCTCTAGTATGTCTACACTTGATTTGGTTCGTTGTTTCCTGTTGGTGCCACATAACTTCTAACCCCAGTTTTTCCTATATAGTAGTTGCTGCTGCTGCTACTGCTAAGTCGCTTCAGTCATGTCCGACTCTGTGCGACCCCATAGACGGTAGCCCACCAGGCTCCCCTGTCCCTGGGATTCTCCAAGCAAGAACAGTGGAGTGGGTTGCCATTTCCTTCTCCAATGCATGAAAGTGAAAAGTGAAGGTGAAGTTGCTCAGTCGTGTCCGACTCTTCGTGACCCCGTGGACTGCAGCCCACCAGGCTTCTCCGTCCATGGGATTTTCCAGGCAAGAGTACTGGAGTGCGGTGCCATTGCCTTCTCCATATATAGTAGTTACATGAGTTAATTAGACTTTTCCCATTGTTTCAGGTAAGATTATGTCCCAGTTGGTCCTGTGAGCCCATATTGCCTCAGTTTGTGAGGAACATAATACTAGCTGTCCAGTTTAGTGATGTTAAGACTGATCTGTAGTAGAGCTGTAGTTCCATCCTTATCCCTCCATTAAAAAGTGCCAAATAAATTTGTCATCTAATATTTTACCATTCATTGGTCAAGTCCCACATTGATTATTCATTAGAGGTTGCAAATTTGTAATTTTGAATTTAACATCTCTCCTCCTCATTTATCAGTTGGGAGTCATCTATAAAGAAGAAATCTTTATTGTTTATTTTTTAGATAGTAATATGTATTTTATTCAGACAGGAAAGGCAGAATAAGTGCTTCTTTCTTATAATTTTGTAATTTTCATAACAGTGAATTGGGACCACCATAATTTCCAAATATAATGTTATTTTGGTTTTGTATGGTTGTAAATCCATAGTTCAAAAAATATATTCAATATGTTTCTGTCCAATGCAGGCATTAAACCTTTGGGGTACTTAAACTGTCCCATTTTATGCCACTTGAGTTCAGATTTTCTTCTGGGTCCTTTTGACAGGGCCCCATTGGGTTCTGAAAGCTTCTTTGTTGATAAGGACGAGAAGTCTCAGGTTACCTTGTACTTACCTTGCAGCAGACATGGAATCAGTCATTTCTGTGAGTAGCTAAGGTGCCTTTTATTGGGAAATGATATTTATAAGCTAGAATTTGTATGCTATGGATGTTCATTGTTACTGGGTTCTTCTAGGTTTGAAGTCTTTTCAAAATACAGATCTAGAAATATGTGAAAACATATTAGAAAATACTTAAATCAGAAGTTTTTAGATATATTTCAAATTCAAATGGGAGAATATAGGATGATTTTATAACTATATTTCTTTTTACTATATCTGAAAAGCTTAGCTCTGAATGGCATATTCCTTATTCGCTCTATCATACAACAAACCTGATATCTGGGCTTCCCTGATAGCTCAGTTGGTAAAGAATTGGCCTGCAATGCAGGAGACCCATTTTGATTCTTGGGTCAGGAAGATCCACTGGAAAAAGGATAGGGTACCCACTCCAGTATTCTTGGGCTTCCCTTGTGGCTCAACTGGTGAAGAATCTGCCTGCAATGTAGGAGACCTGGGTTCTATCCCTGGGTTGGGAAGATTCCCCTGTAGAAGGGAAAGGTTTCCCACTCCAGTATTCCAGAATGGAGAATTCCATGGACTGTGTAGTCCATGGGGTTGCAAAGAGTTGGACACAGCTGAGTATCTATCCCTTTCACAACAATATGAGACTCCAGATTAACTCTAGCCTTGTGGTTCCAAATAGAAGCAGGAAAAACAGATTTTCCATGATTACATTGGTTGGAGAGAAGTTTCTTAAGTGAGGAAGTACAGATATGGATGGCAATGCACTTCAAAAAGGGGTTGCTACCGTTGCATGAGAAGACTGGGGACAATAAGAGTATTGGAGAAAATGGCACATTTGAGTGGACCTGCCTGTAAGACAAAAGAGGATGATTTCCCACTGCTACTTCCTTTCTGCTGTATCGGCACAGGAGCAGCTGAGAGGAGCTACCCCATGTCTGAGGTCAGGCGGCAGCCAAGAGGAGCTACCCCACCTTTGAGGTCAGGGAGGCGGCCGAGAGGAGCAACCCCATGTCCAAGGTCAGGAGGGTGGCTGTGAGGAGATAACTCTCATGCAAGGTAAGAAGCAGCGCTGCACTTTGCTGGAGCAGCCGTGAGGAGATACCCCATGTCCAAGGTAAGAAAACCCAAGTAAGATGGTAGGTGTTGCGAGAGGGCATCAGATGGCAGACACACTGAGACCATAATCACAGAAAACTAGCTAATCTGATCACACGGACCACAGCCTTGTCTAACTCAATGAAACTAAGCCATGCCTGTGGGGCCGCCCAAGACGGGCAGGTCATGGTGGAGAGGTCTGACAGAATGTGGTCTGCTGGAGAAGGGAATGGCAAACCACTTCAGTATTCTTGCCTTGAGAACCCCATGAACAATATGAAAAGGCAAAATGATAGGATACTGAAAGGAACTCCCGGGTCGCTAGGTGCCCAATATGCTACTGGAGATCAGTAGAGAAATAACTCCAGAAAGAATGAAGGGATGGAGCCAAAGCAAAAACAATACCCAGTTGTGGATGGGACTGGTGATAGAAGCAAGGTCCGATGCTGTAAAGAGCAGTATTGCATAGGAACCTGGAATGTCAGGTTCATGAATCAAAACAAACTGGAAGTGGTCAAACAGGAGATGGCAAGAGTGAATGTTGACATTCTAGGAATCAGCGAACTAAAATGGACTGGAATGTGAATTTAATTCAGATGACCATTATATCTACTATATAGATATAGTGGGCAGGAATCCTTGAAGAAATGGAAGAAATGGAATAGCCATTATGGTCAACAAAAGAGTCTGAAATGCAGTACTTGGATGCAATCTAAAAAATGACAGAATTATCTGTTTGTTTTCAAGGCAAACCATTCAATATCACGTAATCCAAGCCTATGCCCCACCAGTAACGCTGAAGAAGCTAAAGTTGAACGGTTCTGTGAAGACCTACAAGACCTTTTAGAACTAACACCCAAAAAAGATGTCCTTTTCATTACAGGGGACTGGAATGCAAAAGTAGGAAGTCAAGAAACACCTGGAGTAACAGGCAAATTTGGCCTTGGAATACGGAATGAAGCAGGACAAAGGCTAATAGAGTTTTGCCAAGAGAACGCACTGGTCATAGCAAACACCCTCTTCCAACAATACAAGAGAAGACTCTACACATGGACATCACCAGATGGTCAACACCAAAATCAGATTGATTACATTCTTTGCAGTCAAAGATGGAGAAGCTCTATACAGTCAGCAAAAACAAGACCGGGAGCTGACTGTGGCTCAGATCATGAACTCCTTAATGCCAAATTCAGACTAAAATTGAAGAAAGGGAAAACCACTAGACCATTCAGGTTTGACCTAAATCAAATCCCTTATGATTATACAGTGGAAGTGAGAAATAGATTTAAGGGACTAGATCTGATAGACAGAGTGCCTGATGAACTATGGATGGAGGTTCAACATTGTTCAGGAGACAGGGATCAAGACCATCCCCATGGAAAAGAAATGCAAAAATCAAAATGGCTGTCTGAGGAGGCCTTACAAATAGCTGTGAAAAGAAGAAGCAAAAAGCAAAGGAGAAAAGGAAAGATATAAGCATCTGAATCCAGAGTTCCAAAGAATAGCAAGGAGAGATAAGAAAGCCTTCCTCAGCAATCAATGCAAAGAAATAGAGGAAAACAACAGAATGGGAAAGACTAGAGATCTCTTCAGGAAAATTAGAGATCCCAAGGGAACATTTCATGCAAAGATGGGCTCGATAAAGGACAGGAATGGTATGGACCTAACAGAAGCAGAAGATATTAAGAAAAGGTGGCAAGAATACACAGAACTGTACAAAAAAGATCTTCATGACCCAGACAATGACGATGGTGTGATCACTCACCTAGAGCCAGACATCCTGGAATTTGAAGTCAAGTGGGCCTTAGAAAGCATCACTACGAACAAAGCTAGTGGAGGGGATGGAATTCCAGTTGAGCTATTTCAAATCCAGAAAGATGCTGTGAAAGTGCTGCACTCAATATGCCAGCAAATTTGAAAAACTCAGCAGTGGCCACAGGACTGGAAAAGGTCAGCTTTCATTCCAGTCCCAAAGAAAGGCAATGCCAAAGAATGCTCAAACTACCACACAATTGCACTCATCTCACACACTAGTAAAGTAATGCTCAAAATTCTCCAAGCCAGGCTTCAGCAGTATGTGAACCGCAAACTTCCAGATGTTCAAGCTGCTTTTAGGAAAGGCAGAGGAACCAGAGATCAAATTGCCAACATCTGCTGGATCATCAAAAAAGCAAGAGAGTTCCAGAAAAACATCTATTTCTGCTTTATTGACTATGCTAAAGCCTTTGACTGTGTGGATCACAATAAACTGTGGAAAATTCTGAAAGAGATGGGAATACCAGACCACCTGACCTGCCTCTTGAGAAACCTGTATGCAGGTCAGGAAGCAACAGTTAGAACTGGACATGGAACAACAGATTGGTTCCAAATAGGAAAAGGAGTACCTCAAGGCTGTATATTGTCACCCTGCTTATTTAACTTCTATGCAGAGTACATCATGAGAAACACTGGGCTGGAAGAAGCACAAGCTGGACTCAAGATTGCTGGAAGAAATATCAATAACCTCAGATATGTAGATGACACCACCCTTATGGCAGAAAGTGAAGAGGAACTAAAAGCCTCTTGATGAAAGTGAAAGAGGAAAGTGAAAAAATTCCCTTAAATCTCAACTTTCAGAAAACTAAGATCATGGCATCTGGTCCCATCACTTCATGGCAGATAGATGGAGAAACAGTGGAAACAGTGTCAGACTTTATTTTTCTGGGCTCCAAAATCACTGCAGATGGTGATTTCAGCCATGAAATTAAAAGACGCTTACTCCTTGGAAGGAAAGTTATGACCAACCTAGATAGCATATTCAGAAGCAGAGACATTACTTTGCCAACAAAGGTCTGTCTAGTCAAAGCTATGGCTTTTCCAGTGGTCATGTATGGATGTGAGTTAGACTGTGAAGAAAGCTGAGCGCTGAAGAATTGATGCTTTTGAACTGTGGTGTTGGAGAAGACTCTTGAGAGTCCCTTGGACTGCAAGGAGATCCAACCAGTCCATCCTAAAGGAGATCAGTCCTGGGGTTCATTGGAAGGGCTGATGCTGAAGCTGAAACTCCAATACTTTGGCCACCTCATGCGAAGAGTTGACTCATTAGAAAAGACCCTGATGCTGGGAGGGGTTGGGGGGGAGAAGAAGGGGACAACAGAGGATGAGATTGCTGGATGGCATCACCAACTCGATGAGTTTGAGTGAACTCTGGGAGTTGGTGATGGACAGGGAGGCCTGGTGTGCTGCGATTCATGGGGTCGCAAAGAGTCGGACATGACTGAGTGACTGAATTGAACTGAACTGAACTCCCTTTCTAGTGTTGAAGGGAGATCCCTGGAGTCTTCAAGGTGACAGCCTTGAAGAGAAGAGATGACCTAGAGAAAGTCATGGTCCAAGATATCCAGTTGCTCTCAAAGACGGACTCCTCAACACCTTTTTCCTCCCATCCTGAGGTCTACTGTTAGCTATTCTCAAGGACAAGTATGATGAAGAGATAGTTAGCACAGAGTCTGTAGGAAATGCTTACTGGGGCATGCAGCGGGCAGAGAAGACCAATCTGCTTTCAAGACCTTTGGAAATGTTCCCTCTTCTGCTTGTGCCACAGTCTGTGCCCCCACGAACTGTGATGTCATTCATTAGTCTGTGCTGAGGATTCTAGCCAACATAGCTAGAATCTACCTTGTATGGCTCACAAGTGATCATCCTGGATCACAGAAGATTCAGGTAAGGTGAGCTTTGGATATAGCTTCTAAGTAGGAAAAGTTCTTCTATTTGAGATTGTTATGAAAAAGATGTATTTTCTGTATTTTCCAGGTACTTTGACCCCGTACTGGAGGAAGCAATTGACTAGCCTCCTTAGGAGTCAAATCTAGTATCTAACAACCTTTGGTACTGCCAAGTCCTTCCTTACTTCAAAAGCAAGACTTTACTGTTTCAACAGAAAAAATGTTTCTTCCTATTCAGCCCTCAAAGAGCAAAAGAAATCAATCTGAAAGCTTTAATCTCATGCACGTTAATCAAGAGATTGATCCTTTTCTTCCTTACTACCAAAATAGTAACCACATTTAATTTCAGATGTCATACAGTGAGGACATCATGGGGAACACACTTTCTCTTTTGCAATAACAAGGTTCAACATCAAAACATTTAGGAAGTGCACAGATTAAAAAAATACAGTTTACTGGAGTTAAAACCAACATGAGATTGTCAATATTATTGTTTTATCATTAGCCATTCAATGATTTCTCTGTATCTCTGTCCCTCCAACTGTCTTTCTGTTTCTTTGTGACTCTGTCTCTTTCTTTACCTTGTTTGTTTTATAATTTTATATGAAAATTAGTAAAAAATACAGATGATACTTGAACCCCTTGCCTTAACGTTTTCCATAATAACTATGTTTCATTTAGTCATTGTGTCTCCTTAGACCCTTCCTGGCTTAACAGAGTTTTCAGATTTTCCTTGTCTTCATGACTTAGAAAGTTTTGAGGAACCCTGCCAGTCTGTTTTCTCGATGTAGATATCGTGAATAATTATTTAATAGTTGGGCTTTAATCCAAATATTATTTATTTATCTATTTATGTATGGCTCAAGAAGTTTCAGTTTGTCTACTAAGAGCTCTTTCAGTGTCTTCTGTGACTATTTCTTCACTTTTTGCCACTGAAAGATGCTCCAGAATCGCCTTTGCTTACACTCCTCCCCATTTGTGGAATCAGACATATCTCCTCGATTCTTCAGAAGAGAACTTGCATGGTATTAGGTGGATTCTCCAGAGACATCATCTGAGATTAGGGCTGCAGACAAAACAGACTGGAAACAATTACTAAATCTCAGGAACATTGCCTGACTCTCAGACCAACCTTGCACTGTATCATGAGAATTTCCTTACCCATTCAGAAAGTCAAAGGAAGCCAAGACACAGCTGAGAGAGAATGCAAGGCCATGTCTTTGGAGTGGCAAAGACTCGACCTCTTTGAGTCTCTCTGAGAGGCTTTTGGGGTGAGGAAAAGGCCTTCCCATTCCTATTTTGTCTCCATACTTAAAAAATCAGCACCTGCATTTTGTTTCTGAGTCTGTAGATCCTGGAAATTAACCAATGTTTCCATTATTTCCCAGGTGAAACTTTATTGGGATTCATATCCCAGAAGTACAAGTCCTTGCATTTGTACTGTTTCCTCAGGATACATTGCTAAAAGCATACTTTCAGTTCAGAAGTATATACTTTTAAATTACACCTGATACATGTTGTCAGGCTTATGGTCATAAGGCAATTTAAAATATAAATCAGACATCTTACACTCTGGTCAGTGTTCTTCTGATCTAATTAGACTGTAATATGATTCTCTGAGGAATATGGATAACTACTGTGGCAGAAGGAGGTAGAATCATAGAGACAAGTCAGAGAAACTAAACTGCTGAGACCTAATCTGAGCAGTAAAACCAGACTTTACTGTGATGGACCCAGATCCCTCCCATTCCACATGCCAAGCTGTTCTCGGAGGACTCCTGGCATCAGGATGTTAAATTGCTGTCTGTTGAAATTCTCTAAAGGAAGAGAGTGAAGCACAACGGGACTGGGAGTATGCTTCACTCCTGGGAAGGCATTTATCAGATGAAAACCTCAAGATCCATTGGCGACAAAGAAAAGCTATGTGAAACCACACATTATATGGTAAATCTGCTTTATTTAGCAATACAAGTGAGCAAAGAGCAGAGGAAGCAACACAGAGATACAGACCCTGTACATCAAAGAACCAGTCACTTCTGCTTTCACAATCACTGAAATGGAGGATCACAACACCTCTGAGACGGGACTTCCTGGGCCAGTGGAAAGCAAGGAGGATTCCCTGTCTGGACTAGGACCAAATAGTTAATTTCCAATGGTGAACAGTGGAAGCTCAGGTAGAGCAGGTATTGGCAGAGGGAGATGAAGGCAGTCAATAACTTCAGTTCTAAATTAAAGTAAGAGATGAAGAGAGTAGAAGATAGGAAGCAACTAGAGGAGAGGGTGGTGAAGCTGGAGAGGGAGCCTGAGACATTGTGGGAGCTTGAGCCCATGACAGGACTTCAGTGCTTGTAGCCCTTCCTGCTGGAGGAGGAGGTGGTGGTGGTGTATTTGATGGTGGAACTGCTGCCCCCAGAGGAGCCGAAGCCACACCCTATGGCTCTGCCACTGCCAGAACTGAAGCCACCTCCAAGGCTGTGACCGCTGCTGTAGGAGTAGCCACTTCCTCCACTCACGCCTAAGCCACTGCTGAGACCGCTGGCACCACCATAGCCACCAGCACCACCATAGCCACCAGAGACAGTGGACTGGACCACGGCTGTGGAGGCAAAGGGACAAGGTCAGGACAAGATGGTGAGCTCACTCTGCCACACAGCATCCAGTCAAAGGGACACAAGGGCATGGGATGGGGGCAGGTGAAGGTACTTACAGATGTTGACTTGTCCAACGCCTTCCCCACTCAGCCTAGGAGAGAGAAGACACAGCCACGATGAGACCCAGAGCCACAGCTGGCCCCGCATGGGAAACCTCCGTGTGAGGAGAGTCCCTGGACCCTGCCTTCTCAGTGCTGTCCTGGGAGTAGCACTATGACCACCGCTAGAGCGCCTTCCACTTGGGCTCATTGGCAGGACTTCTTGGAGATGGAGCCAGATGATTGTGGAGGCTGTGTGAGTTACTCACCTGCACTCCTCGCCTTCCAGCAGCTTTCTGTAGGTGGCAATCTCCACGTCCAGGGCCAGCTTGACATTCATGAGCTCCTGGTACTCCTTCAGCAGCCGGGCCATGTCCTGCTTGGCCTTCTGCAGGGCGTCCTCCAGGTCAGCCAGCTTGTTCCTGGCGTCCTTGAGGGCCAGCTCCCCACGCTGCTCGGCATCGGCGATGGCGGATTGCAGGCTGGCACACTAGAGGAGAGGAGGGCAAAGAAACCTGAATCTGGACTCCAGGGGAGAGGAAACATAGTTCTACTTTCCCAGTGAGGAAGAGCTCTAGAGCCCAGATCTCGTGGAAATGGAGGTTTGATTTGTTTTGTCCAGTTTTTCTCGGTGCTGCAAACCTTAACTATTCTAGGAGCACCTTGAGAAATTCTATTCCCTTCTGTGTTAACCACCCAAATGATGATGGGGCTGGACAATACCACAGCAGACCAAAGACCAGGGAACAAAGGAAGAAATGGACCCACTGACTTGTGTTGAATGTTGACAGTTTCGGTAAGTTCATATGGATGTACATTAACTTATAGAAAGCCACAAACATCCTCAGTGAGGAGATGATTTCTTCTTAAGCTGTCAAGACTTTGCCTTCCTTCCTCTTCACAGTTTTGGACAACCCTCATTTTTCCTGTGTCTTTTCTCAGATTCTTTTATAATGAATCTGAGCACATATGCAGCATTCTTCTCCACACTTTCTGTCCTAAACTCTTCTTTGTCAACTTGCATCTTGAATTATCAACTCAATCACTCCCCTTGTGGAATCTCATTTCAATGCCTGTAGACTGTACCTTTGTCCCAGTGACCAGTAGAGATTCGGCCTATCTTGAGTTTGTTTCCTGCTCTTGAGTTGGGCTCCATCTCTCTAACCTGGGGAAACTCTCCCAGAAAGGAAATACATGGCCTTCTCTCCCTGCTTTTCCCTCAGTTCCCAGAAATTTCCCACATGATGGTTGATGATACCTGATGGTCTAGGAAGGAAAGAATGCTTTTCTCTTCCATGGTCCCCACTGTACCTGCTTCTTGACGTGGTCAATCTCAGATCTCAGCCTCTGGATCACTCGGTTGATCTCAGAGATCTCCTGCTTGGTGTTGCGCAGGTCATCCCCGTGTCTGCCCGCCGTCACCCGCAGCTCCTCGTACTGTGAACCAGAGGGAGACAAGGGGGCTGTCCATGGGCTTCACAGGACACTAATCAAGGTTTTCAAAATAGAATCTAATGGTTTTCCATAAGACATTTAAAGAAAACTAGTGTTACTAGGTCGTTGACGCTCTTCACTAATCACACATCATTCTTGGTAAGACCACTGACTGACTGGTTCTCTTCAGGACAAGCAATGTTCTGTACTCTTGCTGAGAGTCAACATTGAAATAAAGCTAAAACAAAAGTCACTCACCTTGAACTACATTAGCTTTCATCTTAACTTGGGTTCTTTGACCTACGAGACTCCGGCATAATTACCCAAAAGGTCTACCCTGAGAGGTCCCCCACTTCTTAGTTATAGGTTCCGCACTGAAGTCTACAGCCTCATTGATGTTCACAGAGGAGGCACAGGGATTCTTCATCAGCTGCCGCCTCACCACTCACCTTGGACTGGTACCAGGACTCAGCCTCAGCCCGGCTCCTCTGAGCAATCTCCTCATATTGGGCTTTGACTTCAGCGATGATGCTGTCCAGGTCCAGGTTGCGGTTGTTGTCCATGGAGAGGACCACAGAAGTGTCTGAGATGTGGGTTTGCATCTGAGCCAGTTCCTGCAGAACAAGAGATCATCCGATTATCTTTGGTCATGATGTTTAGAGGTACCTAGGCAAAGGCAACCCACTCCAGTACTCTGGCCTGGAGAATCCCATGGACAGAGGAGCCTGGTGGGCTGCAGTCCATGGGGTCGCTAGGAGTCAGACATGACTGAATGACTTCACTTTCACTTCTCACTTTCATGCACTGGAGAAGGAAATGGCAACCCACTCCAGTGTTCTTGCCTGGAGAATCCCAGGGACGGGGAGCCTGGTGGGCTGCCGTCTATGGGGTCGCACAGAGTCAGACACGACTGAAGTGACTTAGCAGCAGCAGCAGCAGACCAGAGATATTCCACTCCTCACAAATCTTTTTAAAGGCAATAAAACAGAATGTGGAGAGATACTTACAGCATCATAGAAGGTTCTTAGGAAGTTGATCTCATCTGTGAGAGCATCTACTTTGGCTTGTAGTTCAACCTTGTTCATGTAGGCAATATCCACATCCTGGGGAAGAAGCAAACAGCCTGGGATCAGATGAGCCCCCCTACACAGTCTGCTCCTGTTTTAGTCTCCTCAGTGATTCTTTTCTCAGAACCCTCTCCTTCAGGAAAGGGCCATGAACCCCTGATCTGACTCAATCTCACCTTCTTCAACTTCACAAACTCATTCTCTGCTGCTGTGCGTTTGTTGATTTCATCTTCGTATCTGGAATTAAAAGGAATAAAATCCAATTGAGTCAGGGGTGAAGATGATACAAGAAAAAGCAGCCTGGGATCTCCACTTCCCAGAATGGATATATACAAATGAGACTTCTGTCAATAAGCCTGAAGGTTGTAATTTGTGGTTTCTAATTTCTTTACTCCATTACTCTTCCCATTCAACTTTTATGGCCCTTTTGTTCTTCAGGGTTTGTGTTTAGTAACAACTGTAATGTCATGTCTACTGACATGTTTTATTAAGAATCATGCCCTCATTTGGACCTGGTCATCTAACAGACTGAAGTGTGGGCTTCAGGAATCTAAGGTGTTTTCTCTCCTGTCACTCACTTGTTCTTGAAGTCCTCCACCGTGTCCTGCATCCCCCTGAGCTCCGAGTCCAGGCGGCCTCTCTCCCCAAGGATACTATCCAGCTGTCTCCTGAGGTTGTTGATGTACTGCTCGAACAAAGGCTCCAGGTTCTGCCTCACAGTCCTGGTGCCCTGCTCCTGCAGCAAGGTCCACTTGGTGTCCAGGACCTTGTTCTGCTGCTCCAGGAATCGGACCTGCAGGGAAACAAGATGGTTATCTGTGAGTTGACAAGTCCCCAGGCCGATCTGGTGGTCTGGTGGTGCTGGGCTGCTCCAGAGCCTGTACAGAGGCTGACAGTTCTGCTCCCCTGACTCTTTAGCTTCACACCACACAGATCTCATGGCCAAGTTTCCCCAGGGAGCTGTCAGATGTTCCCTCCCTCTCACTTATGGAGACTGTCAGTCAGTGACTTTCAACCCTTCCTGTCTTCCTCGTGACAAGAACAAGCACAAATGTATTTTATCATAGCATTTTTCTCCTATTGCACAGAGCTTTTACAAAGCACATGCCTCAGTTAAAGGGATATCAGATGTTTATAATCTAATGATTAGATTCCAATTCTATAATGATTGAATTTAATCTTGTTTCCCATATAGTGCATGAATCCGGCTGATACAAAGTCCCTTATGGCTCATTTTCTGGTTCTACAGGTGAGTATTCCTATGGATATATACTTGAGTTGTTTCCCCTCAAATTCCCTTTTGTTTTTGCTTTCTTTCCTCCATCCAGCATCCATCTATGACTCAAATGCAGTTTCCACTGCAATACCCTTTTAACTTTCTAGGACCATCCAGAAGATCAAGCCATCTCATTGCATTCTCTTATTTTCTGTTCTTTCCTTCAGGATTGTCAAGAACTGTGACTATTTCCTTGGCAGGAATGGGGCCATGTGAGGGATGAGTAGTTATAAATGATTTCCATCACCTTCTACTTGGGGTCCACATGTAGCCTGTCCTGTATCCCACTGGAGAGCTCGCCTGAGTCCCACCCTCCTCTCCCCCGAGTCTCCCCTCCGGTAGAACAGGTCTCGTAGTTGGCTCTCTTGGGCACTCTGCAATCCCCACTAGGGCAGATGCTCCCAGCTCACCTTGTCGATGAAGGAGGCAAACTTGTTGTTGAGGGTCTTGATCTGCTCCCGCTCCTCAGTCCTCACCCGCTGGATGGTGGGGTCGATTTGCAGGTTGAGGGGAGTCAGGAGACTCTGGTTGACGGTGACCTCTTGGATGCCTCCAGGGGGGCACACAGGGAAGCCAGGACCACCGAAGCCACCTCCGAAGCCAGCTCCACCACCGAGCCCAAAGCCACTACCAGCCCCAGCACCAAAACCAAATCCACTCCCGGCTCCACCTCCGAAGCCATAGCCAACTCCAATTCTGCCGCCATAGCCACCACCAATGACACAGCTGCCCCCTGCGATGGAGATCCTCTTGGAGCCCCCCAGGCCATAGAGGCTGCGGCTGCCAAAGCCAGCTCCTCCACACACTCCAGCGAGGCCGCCACTGCCCCTGGAGCGGGACAGGGACACGCTGCTGAAGCCAGAGCGGCACACCCCAGGGAGTCTGGCTGAGCCGGCACTGAAGCCCCTGCGGCTGATGCTTTGGGTCTTCACGGTGGATTTGCAAGACATGGTTCCTGAAGAAGCAGAGACTGAGGAAGGAGCGAGGGTGCAGTGCAGAGCTGAGAGGAGCAGGTCTGTAAGAGGAGCTTCCCAGCAGCAGCTTATATATGGAGAAAATGGGCTGGGCTCAGTCCTGGAAGGTGAGCCTGCAGGTTGGGAAGGGCCAGGCTTTACAAAGAGTGAGATCACATCTGGTTTATTAGAAAAGTTGTAAAATGTGAAGATTGCATATTTGGTTTCCTTTAGTCAGGGAAAATTTCTCCTGCCTTCCAGCTTTGACAGCTCTGAGTATAGTAAGACTAGTCTCAACTCACTGAGCTGGGAGTTAGTCAGCAACTCACACAAAGGTTCTCCATGTAATGCTCGTTGTGAAATGTAGAGTTCTTCTCCCATGGTGTTTCACTCACTAGCCAGAGATCCCAGAAAGCAAAATACCTATTGCTTTTCCTATAATTTAGTATTTGTCATTAATTACAGAAGTTAAATATGACTTTTTTGCTCCCTAAAAATTTCCCACAGATAGGAGCATAGAACTGCAATGTAAATGAGTCTCTGAATATCTATTAGTGGATTTTATAAAAATTATTATCTCATGGTCAGCCTTATTTCTTCTATGCTACCATACAATTCCTCATTAACCTTAATATATTGGAAAGCAATTTCCAGATATCTTGTTGTATCTTTAGAATACAATTCAATATTTAAATTTAAATGAATTGCTCTCTAAAATTACTAACCACCATTTATATATCCTTAAATACTAGATGTTCATTAACATCAAGGAGTATCTATTCAACCTTGAAATACATCTGTGTATTATTTGTATTTTATTTTTTGTTTTCCCAAATCAGGATCCTAGTAAATTCCATTCATTTTGTGTTTGGGTTATATGTCTTTATAATATTGCAGGTCATTAAATCTGCCTCCACCTTTCCACTTGCAGTTTATTTGTGAGAAAGAAAAAACAGGGTATTTGTTTTCTGCAGTTGTCCAGTCTTGGAGTGTTTAACCTGCATAATCATGTCATCTTGTTTTAGGTGGTCTTGTGTCCTTCGTGTATCCTGTGAAGTGACAATTCAAAGTAGAAGTTTAATAAGCTATCACTTTAAACATTACATATAAAAATGTCATAGAATGCCTATTTATATGCAGAATATTGATATTAAACATCTAGTTATTTATTTAAAATATTTAATAAGTAATACATGGCTGAGGAAAAACTATGTGCTGAAGGCCATTCCCCAGTCCTGTATAGGAAGACCATGCAGTGTTGGCTACTTCCCTGCGTATCCTTGTAGTGACCTCATTTGAATGTTTCTATGCTTTTCCTGGGGCATGTGTGATGCATACGGCTTTCCAGTGGCTCAGTGGTAAAGAATCTGATTGCAATGCAGGAGCTGCTGGAGACGCTAGTACGAACTCTGGGTCTGGAAGATTCCCTGGAGAAGGGCTTGGCAACTCACTCCAGTATTCTTGCCTAGAGAATTCCAGGGACAGAGGAGCCTGAGGGGCTACAGTCACTGGGGTCGCAAACTGTGGGACACGACTGAAGCGACTTAGCACAGCACGTGTGATGCATGTGAGAATATATTTTGAATATATACATACATATATACATTGCCGGCTGTGATGGACCGCACAGAAGTGCAGCCAAGAGGAGCTACCAAGGTCAGGGGTGGCGACCGAGAGTGCCAGGCTGCATTGGCACAGGAGTGGCCGAGAGGAGCTACCCCACGTCCGAGGTCAGGGGCTGCGGCTGTGCATGCAAAGGAGGGCTGAGAGGAGCTACTCCACGTTCAAGGTCAGGAGGGGCGGCCGTGAGGCGATAACCCTCGTCCAAGGTAAGGAGCAGTGGCTGTGCTTTGCTGGAGCAGCCATGAAGAGATACCCCATGTCCAAGGTAAGAAAAACCCAAGTAAGACGGTAGGTGTTACAAGAGGGCATCAGACAGCAGACACACTGAAACCATAATCACAGAAAACTAGCCAATCTGATCACACGGACCACAGCCTTGTCTAACTCAATGAAACTAAGCCATGCCCGTGGGGCCACCCAAGACGGGCAGGTCATGGTGGAGAGGTCTGACAGAATGTGGTCCACCGGAGAAGGGAATGGCAAACCACTTCAGTATTCTTGCCTTGAGAACCCCAAGAACAGTATGAAAAGGCAATGATAGGATACTGAAAGGGGAACTCCCTGGGTCAGTAGGTGCCCAATATGCTACTGGAGATCAGTAGAGAAATAACTCCAGAAAGAATGAAGGGATGGAACCAAAGGAAAAACAATACCCAGTCGTGGATGACACTGGTGATAGAAGCAAGGTCCAATGCTGTAAAGAGCAGTATTGCATAGGAACCTGGAATGTCAGGTCCATGAATCAAGGCAAATTGGAAGTGGTCAAACAGGAGATGGCAAGAGTGAATGTTGACATTCTAGGAATCAGCGAACTAAAATGGACTGGAATGGGTGAATTTAACTCAGATGACCATTATATCTACTATGTAGATATAGTGGGCAGGAATCCCTTAGAAGAAATGGAGTAGCCATTATGGTCAACAAAAGAGTCTGAAATGCAGTACTTGGATGCAATCTCAAACACGACAGAATGATCTCTGTTCATTTCCAAGGCAAACCATTCAATATCATGGTAACCCAAGTCTATGCCCTGACCACCAATGCTGAAGAAACTGAACTTGAACGGTTCTATGAAGACCTACAAGACCTTTTAGAACTAACACCCAAAAAGATGTCCTTTTCATTACAGGGGACTGGAATGCAAAAGTAGGAAGTCAAGAAACACCTGGAGTAACAGGCAAATTTGGCCTTGGAGTACGGAATGAAGCAGGACAAAGGCTAATAGAGTTTTGCCAAGAGAACGCACTGGTCATAGCAAACACCCTCTTCCAACAACACAAGAGAAGACTCTACACATGGACATCACCAGATGGTCAACACCAAAATCAGATTGATTACATTCTTTGCAGCCAAGATGGAGAAACTCTATACAGTCAGCAAAAACAAGACCGGGAGCTGACTGTGGCTCAGATCATGAACTCCTTAATGCCAAATTCAGACTTAAATTGAAGAAAGTGGGGAAAACCACTAGACCATTCAGGTTTGACCTAAATAAAATCCTTTATGATTATACAGTGGAAGTGAGAAATAGATTTAAGGGACTAGATCTGATAGACAGAGTGCCTGATGAACTATGGATGGAGGTTCATGACATTGTACAAGAGACAGGAATCAAGACCATCCCCATGGAAAAGAAATGCAAAAAATCAAAATGGCTGTCTGAGGAGGCCTTACAAATAGCTGTGAAAAGAAGAGAAGCGAAAAGCAAAGGAGAAAAGGAAAGATATAAGCATCTGAATGCAGAGTTCCAAAGAACAGCAAGGTGAGATAAGAAAGCCTTCCTCAGCGATCAGTGCAAAGAAATAGAGGAAAACAGCAGAATGGGAAAGACTAGAGATCTCTTCAAGAAAATTAGAGATCCCAAGGGAACATTTCATGCAAAGATGGGCTCAATAAAGGGCAGGAATGGTATGGATCTAACAGAAGCAGAAGATATTAAGAAGAGGTGGCAAGAATA
Organism: Bos javanicus; assembly: GCF_032452875.1. NCBI lineage: Eukaryota > Metazoa > Chordata > Mammalia > Artiodactyla > Bovidae > Bos > Bos javanicus. The sequence continues at coordinate 27,907,966 of NC_083872.1, read as the reverse complement.
CACAGAAGAACTGTTCAAAAAAGATCTTCATGACCCAGATAATGACGATGGTGTGATCACTCACCTAGAGCCAGACATCCTGGAATGTGAAGTTAAGTTGGCCTTGGAAAGCATCGCTACGAACAAAGCTAGTGGAGGTGATAGAATTCCAGTTGAGCTATTCCAAATCCTGAAAGATGATGCTGTGAAAGTGCTGCACTCAATATGCCAGCAAATTTGAAAAACTCAGCAGTGGCCACAGGACTGGAAAAGGTCATCTTTCATTCCAGTCCCAAAGAAAGGCAATGCCAAAGAATGCTCAAACTACTGCACAGTTGCACTCATCTCACACACTAGTAAAGTAATGCTCAAAATTCTCCAAGCCAGGCTTCAGCAGTATGTGAACCGCGAACTTCCAGATGTTCAAGCTGGTTTTAGAAAAGGCAGAGGAACCAGAGATCAAATTGCCAACATTCGCTGGATCATCAAAAAAGCAAGAGAGTTCCAGAAAAACATCTATTTCTGCTTTATTGACTATGCCAAAGCCTTTGACTGTGTGGGTCACAATAAACTGAGGAAAATTCTGAAAGAGATGGGAATACCAGACCACCTGATCTGCCTCTTGAGAAATCTGTATGCAGGTCAAGAAGCAACAGTTCGAACTGGACATGGAACAACAGACTGGTTCCAAATAGGAATAGGAGTACGTCAAGGCTGTATATTGTCACCCTGCTTATTTAACTTATATGCAGAGTACATCATGAGAAATGCTGGGCTGGAAGAAGTACAAGCTGGAATCAAGATTTCTGGGAGAAATATCAATAACCTCAGATATGCAGATGACACCACCCTTATGGCAGAAAGTGAAGAGGAACTAAAAAGCCTCTTGATCAAAGTGAAAGAGGGGAGTGAAAAAGTTGGCTTAAAGCTCAACATTCAGAAAACTAAGATCATGGCATCTGGTCCCATCACTTCATGGCAAATAGATGGAGAACAGTGTCAGACTTTATTTTTCTGGGCTCCAAAATCACTGCATATAGTGATTGCAGCCATGAAATTAAAAGACGCTTACTCTTTGGAAGGAAAGTTATGACCAACCTAGATAGCATATTGAAAAGCAGAGATATTACTTTGCCAACAAAGGTCCGTCTAGTCAAGGCTATGGTTTTTCCATATGTGGTCATGTATGGATGTGAGAGTTGGACTGTGAAGAAGGCTGAGCGCGGAAGAATTGATGCTTTTGAACTGTGGTGTTGGAGAAGACTCTTGAGAGTCCCTTGGACTGCAAGGAGATCCAACCAGTCCATTCTGAAGGAGATCAGCCCTGGGTGTTCATTGGAAGGACTGATGCTGAAGCTGAAACTCCAATACTTTGGCCACCTCATGCGAAGAGTTGACTCATTGGAAAAGACCCTGATGCTGGGAGGGATTGGGGGCAGGAAGAGAACGGGACGACAGATAATAAGATGGCTGGATGACATCTCCGACTCGATGGACATGAGTTTGAATGAACTCCGGGAGTTGGTGATGGACAGGGAGGCCTGGTGTGCTGCGATTCATGGGGTCGCAAAGAGTCAGACACGACTGAGCAACTGAACTGATATGTATATATGAAACACATATATATTCTCTTTTGCAATTATGCTTATAGTGTACGTACTTTTTCTCCCATATCTCTGTTTTTTCTCAGCTCTCATTGGCAGTCTCAAGCGCTATTTCCTACGGGTTGTTTTCTTCGCCTTTAACCTGTGGTCCGTTGTTGTGCATCAGCAAGGTCCTGTGTTGTTTCAGTTTGGTGTTCATTTCTTCTGTGGCTTTATCTTTTTTCTCTGCTGTTTATCAGAGCTCTACCTGCCAATATTTAATCATTTATTTCTCACTCTATTGCCCCTTGGCTTTCTTATTTAATCTTGGTGTTTATTTCACTCCCTTTTAGGAAATCCTTTATTCTGACTTTTTTCTGTTGAATGCTTTTAAGTGCCTCTTGCTTTTCCTTTTCCTTGTGTTTTTTGTTTGCTTATGTATTTGTTTGCTTTCATGTAAAGTGTTCTTCTTGGGACTTGGAATGGTTCCTTCCTAACAAGGGCTCATCTCTGAATGATTTGAGATCCTTCTGGACTTGCCTTTACAGACAGTCTTCTGGGAGGAGATGCCACAACCAGAATAACAGGAATTCTCAGTAGGACACAGGTTGTGTAAATAGTTCTTTTAATTTTAATTCATCCAAGCCAAGGAAGATGTCTTCAGAGTGGCCCACAGTTGAGTCTCAGTTTTCTTTGCTTCTCCAATGACAAGCTGCCAACAGGCATTGCCTCTGATTCCCTACTCAACCCTGCCTTCCCTGTGTCTTGAACTTCAGCGCAAATAGGCCCTGCCTATAGCCCACAAATCCACTTCTGATTGTTGCAAAGACTGATTCTTCGATTCTTGGATATGCACCTGAGGACGTGTTCTTCACATTCTCGCAGTAGGAGTTGCATGAGTCAGAGGTGCCTGCCAACAGGAGACCTCAGGGCTAGCTTTGTGTACTGTTCTTCTGTGTTTCCCACATTGTTTACTTTTGATTTGTCTGTTTTTGAGAGTATTCTTCACTGGATTTTCTGAGATGTGCATTGAGGGCATCTTCTGTCTGAGTTTCCCAACATCTGTGATTTATTTCTCTGTTTTTGTGGGAACAGATTTCTGTTCTTTCTTTCTTTTTTTTTTTTTCTAATTGAAGGAATGTAAGATGTTTTCCTTTTGGTGGTTGAGGGTGGAGATTACTTTTATGATTCTTGTTCTCCCTGTTTGGTTTAAGGCAATTTCTAAGGAGGAAATGTTTCCTCCATTTGGCTATGTTCAGAAGTCTCTCATTCTTATATTTATATTTAAAACACATAGCATTTAAAATATTAAGCAATAATTGCTGCTAGAAATATTACTGTTCCTTTCTTGCACTACATGGAAACTATTGGGTTCAATGAAGACATCATTGTGCTCAGGGCCCTCACCTTTCTGAGCCTGTTGGGGTCACCTGAAAGTTGTGTACAATACATCAGATTTACTTACCATCATCAGAAATTTCATTCCCAAATATATTAGTGTTCTTCTCAGTGAAACAACCTCCTTTACTACTTAATCAAAATTTGTATCATTGGAAGTCCAGTGGATACAATGAGAGAGAATAGTATGTAAACAGCCATGCACCAATCTCCCAGATTAAATACTGATTCATGTTTCTTGGTATTATCTCATCTAATTCCCCCACTTCTCCTATTGAAATTTTCTACTTTTTTGTTGATGTATCCTCAAGAAAATTAAGACATTAAGTCACTTCACTTAATATTTGCATACATGCCTAAGTAAGAATGACTTTTTAATCTAACTAAATAACAGTTTTATATCAATAGCAACAGTTGCTTCATAATGAAACTGAATGTCCATTTATGTCCACACTTCTCTGATTATTTCAAGATGTCTTTTTATGCTGGTTTACTAGAAGCAACATCCTAACTAGATTCTTGGGTCTCTTAAGATTCTTTCATACTGTAATAGATCCCTTTTTAACACCACTGATTTGTAGAAAAATTGTTTTTTTCTCTAGTATGTCTACACTTGATTTGGTTCATTGTTTCCTTTTGGTGCCAACATCCTAACTAGATTCTTGGGTCTCTTAAGATTCTTTTTCATGATGTACTCTGCATATAAGTTAAATAAACAGGGTGACAATATACAGCCTTGACGTACTCCTTTTCCTATTTGGAACCAGTCTTTTGTTCCACGTCCAGTTCTAACTGTTGCTTCCTGACCTGCATACAAATTTCTCAAGAGGCAGATCAGGTGGTCTGGTATTCCCATCTCTTTCAGAATTTTCCACAGTTTATTGTGATCCACACAGTCAAAGGCTTTGGCATAGTCAATAAAGCAGAAATAGATGTTTTTCTGGAACTCTCTTGCTTTTTCCATGATCCAGCGGATGTTCTCTGGTTCCTCTGCCCTTTCTAAAACCAGCTTGAACATCAGGAAGTTCATGGTTCACATACTGCTGAAGCCTGGCTTGGAGAATTTTGAGCATTACTTTACTAGCGTGTGAGATGAGTGCAACTGTGCGATAGTTTGAGCATTCTTTGGCATTGCCTTTCTTTGGGATTGGAATGAAAACTGACCTTTTCCAGTCCTGTGGCCACTGCTGAGTTTTCCAAATTTGCTGGCATATTGAGTGCAGCACTTTCACAGCATCATCTTTCAGGATTTGGAATAGCTCAACTGGAATTCCATCACCTCCACTAGCTTTGTTCATAGTGATGCTTCCTAAGGCCCACTTGACTTCACATTCCAGGATGTCTGGCTCTAGGTCAGTGATCACACCATCATGATTATCTGGGTCGTGAAGATCTTTTTTGTACAGTTCTTCTGTGTATTCTTGCCACCTCTTCTTAATATCTTCTGCTTCTTTTAGGTCCATACCATTTCTGTCCTTTATCGAGCCCATCTTTGCATGAAATGTTCCTTTGGTATCTCTGATTTTCTTGAAGAGATCTCTAGTCTTTCCCATTCTGTTGTTTTCCTCTATTTCTTTGCATTGATTGCTAAAGAAGGTTTTCTTATCTCTTCTTGCTATTCTTTGGAACTCTGCATTCAGATGCTTATATCTTTCCTTTTCTCCTTTGCTTTTCGCTTCTCTTCTTTTCACAGCTATTTCGTCAAGGCTGTATATTGTCACCCTGTTTATTTAACTTATATGCAGAGTACATCATGAGAAACACTGGACTGGAAGAAACACAAGCTGGAATCAAGATTGCAGGGAGAAATATCAATAACCTCAGATATACAGATGACACCACCCTTATGGCAGAAAGTGAAGAGGAACTAAAAAGCCTCTTGATGAAAGTAAAAGAGGAGAGTGAAAAAGTTGGCTTAAAGCTCAACATTCAGAAAACGAAGATCATGGCATCTGGTCCCATCACTTCATGGGAATTAGATGGGGAAACAGTGGAAACAGTGTCAGAATTTATTTTTCTGGGCTCCAAAATCACTGCAGATGGTGACTGCAGCCATGAAATTAAAAGACGCTTACTCCTTGGAAGGAAAGTTATGACCAACCTAGATAGCATATTCAAAAGCAGAGATATTACTTTGCCAACAAAGGTTCGTCTAGTCAAGGCTATGGTTTTGCCTATGGTCATGTATGGATGTGAGAATTGGACTGTGAAGAAGGCTGAGCGCCGAAGAATTGATGCTTTTGAACTGTGGTGTTGGAGAAGACTCTTGAGAGTCCCTTGGACTGCAAGGAGATCCAACCAGTCCATTCTGAAGGAGATCAGCCCTGGGATTTCTTTGGAAGGAATGATGCTAAAGCTGAAACTCCAGTACTTTGGCCACCTCATGTGAAGAGTTGACTCATTGGAAAAGACTCTGATGCTGGGAGGGATTGGGGGCAGGAGGAGAAGGGGACGCCAGAGGATGAGATGGCTGGATGGCATCACTGACTCGATGGATGTGAGTCTCAGTGAACTCCGGGAGTTGGTGATGGACAGGGAGGCCTGGTGTGCTGCGATTCATGGGGTCGCAAAGAGTCGGACATGACTGAGCGACTGATCTGATCTGAAGATTCTTTCATACTGTAATAGATCCTTTTCAAATGCCAAGGCAATGGCACCCCACTCCAGTACTCTTGCCTGGAAAATCCCATGGATGGAGAAGCCTGGAAGGCTGCAGTCCATGGGGTCGCTAAGAGTCGGACATGACTGAGTGACTTCACTTTCACTTTTGACTTTCACACATTGGAGAAGGAAATGGCAACCCACTCCAGTGTTCTTGCCTGGAGAATCCCAGGGATGGTGGAGCCTGATGGGCTGCCGTCTGTGGGGTCGCACAGGGTCGGACACGACTGAAGCCACTTAGCAGCAGCAGCAGCGTCTGTGGACAAATTGTTTTTTTTCTCTAGAATATCTACACTCTGGATTTGGTTCATTGTTGCCTGTTGGTGTCACATAACTTCTAACCCCAGTTTTTCCTGTGTACTAGTTCTATGGGCAAATTAGATTTATTCCATTGTTTCAGGAAAAATTATGTCCCAGCTGGTCCTGTGTGCTTTATATTGCATGAAATTGTGAGGCACATAATACTAGCTGTCCAGTTTAGTGATGTTGAGACTGATCTGTAGTTTAGCTGTAGTTCCAGCCTTATCCCTTCATTAAATAGTGCCGAGTAAATCTGTCATCTAATGTTTTAACATTCATTGGTCAATTCCCACATTGACTATTTCTTTAGACATTGCAAATTCGCAATTTTGAATTTAATATCCCTCTTCTGCATTTATCAACTGGGAGTCATCTATAAAGATGGAATCTTTAGTGTTCATTTTTTAGATAACCTAGTTTGTATATTATTCAGACAAGAAAGGCAGAATAAGTGCTTCTTGCTTGTACTTTTGAACTTTTTATACTACTGATTTGGGACCACAGTAATTTCCAAATGCAGTCAAGGAAGTTTTGCTTATTATTTTGGTTTTATATAATTATAAACTCACAGTTGAAAAAACATATTTTATATGTTTCAATCCACTGCAGGCATTAATCCTTTTGGTGCAGAAACCAAATTAGAAACCCATTTTAGGCCTCTTAAGTTCTTCAGATTGGCTCCTGCATCTTTTTGACAGGGCCCCATTAGACTCCGAAAGCTTCTTTGTTGACAGGAACAATTGTCTCAAGGTTATCTTATACTTATCTCGAAACAGATATGGAATTAGCCATTTCTGTGAGTAGTTCTGGTGTCTTTACTGGGAAGTGATATTTATAAGCTAGAATTTTCATGCTATGCGCGCTCTTCATTACTGGGTTCTTCTAGATTTGAAGTCTTTTTCAAAAGACAGAGGTTGAAATATGTAAAAACTTATTAGAAAATACTTAAATCAGAAGTTTGTAGCTATATTTCAAGTTTTAATAGAAGAAAACAGGATGATTTTATAACTGTATTTATTTTACTAACTTTGAAAAGCTTAGCTCTGAATGACATATTAACTTATTTGCTCTATCCTACAACAAACCTATGACAGTAGCAAAATCACAGTGCTAATATTAAGACAAAAGAAAGGTCTACTAAATGCAATTTCTAATTTCTTTGTGGTTACACTCTCCATGTGCTATGAAGAAAATCAGACTAGGCAAGAGGAATGGAGAGACAGAAAATGGGGATGAAGGGAAACTTTCATGAGAATCCAGATAAACTCTAGCTTTGCAGTTGCAAACAGAAGCAGGAAAGAAAGGTCTTCCATTATTCAATTTGATGGAGAAGAGTTTCTTAAGTGAGAGAGTACAGATACAGATGGGGCTCAAGAAGGGGCTCTATAGTTACATGTGGAGTCTGGGGACAGTAAGAGTGTTGGGAAATAGCACATCTGAGTGGACCAGCCTCCAAGACCCAGAGAGGATGGTTTTCCTGCCCTACTCACTTTCTAGTGCTAAAGGAATACTCTTGGAGCCCAGCACGTGACAGCCTTGAAGAGAAAGGATGGTCCAGAGAAAGTCATGGTCCAAGGGATCCAGCTGCTGTCAGGGATGGACTCTTTAACACCTTTTTCCTCTCATCCTGAGGTCTACTGTTAGGTTTTCTCAAGGCCAAGTATAATGAAGAGTTAGCTGTCATGGGAATCCATAGGGATGCCTCCTGGTGCATGCAGCAGGCAGGGCAATCGGGACCTGCAGAAATGTTCCCTCCTCTTGCTGTGCTGAACCCTCTGCCCCCACCATGAGCTGTGATGTCATTCATTAATCTGTCCTGGGGATTCTAGCCAACATAGCTAGAATCTACCTTGTATGGCTTGCAAGTGATCATCCTGGATCACAGAGGATTCAGATAAGATGAATTTTGGATATAGCTTCTAACTGGAAAAAATTCTTCTATTTAAGGTTGTTATTTAAAAGATGTACTTTCTGTATTTTTCAGGTGTACAGACCTGATATTGAAGGAGGCAATTGGCTAGCCTCCTTAGGAGTCAAATCCGGTATCTAACCACTTTTGGTACTACTGATTCCTTCCTTGCTTCAAAAACAAGTCTTTGCTCTTTCAAAAGAAATGTTTCTTCTTATTCAGTCCTCAATGGGCAAAAGAAATCAGTCTGAAAGTTTTAATCTCATGCACCTTAATCAAGAGATTGAATCTTTTCTTCCTTAATACCGGAAAGTGTAACCACATTTAATTTCAGATGTCGTAGAATGAGGACATCGTGGGGGATACACTTTCTTTTTTGAAATAACAAGTTTCAACATCAGAAAATTTAGAAAGTACACAACTTAAAAAAATACAGTAATGAAGTTAAATCAACACGAGATTATCAATATTATTTTTACATAAGTCATTCAATAATTTCTCTGCATCTCTGTCCCTCCAACTATCTTTCTGTTTCTTTGTGACTCTTTCTCTACCTTTCTTGCTTTATGATTTTGTGTGAAAATTAGTTTAGTAAAAAATACAGATAATACCTTGAGCCCCATAGCTTAAGTGTTTTTCATAATAGCTACTTTTCATTTAGTCACGTGTCTCCTTAGACCCTCTTTGGGTAACACACTTTGTTAGATTTTTCTTGTCTTCACAACCTAGAAAGCTTTGAGGAACTCTGCTCAGGTGTTTTGTAGATGTCCAAAATTGAGATTTTTCTGATGTTGTCTCATGAATATACCGGAGTTATGGTGTTTGGGAGGAAGACCACAGAGGTGTCCTGCACTTCTCATCACATCGTATCAGGATATATGCTATGAAAAAAACTTATTACTGTTGGTATTAGCCTTAATCACCTGGCTGAGGAAGTGTTTGATTAATTTCTCTGCAGTAAAGTCACTCTCTGCCCCCATTTTTAGACTGTACTCTTTGGAAGGAGTTCATTGTGCCCAGCCCACACAGCAGGGAGTACTTGTTCACTCCTTCTTTGAATGGGAACCACATACGTAATTAAAGGAAATTCTTTTGCCTGAGACTTGACAATCATCCCTTATTAATTAATTTAGTCAACCACATTCACATCAGTAGGTTCCACGAATAATTATTTCACAATTTGTGTTTTATTCCAATGCATTATGTTCTATCTATTTATTTATAGCTCAAGTTGTTCCACTTTGGCTACTAAGAGTTCTTACAGTGTCTTTTTTTTTTTTTTTTTACTATTTCTTCACTTTTTGGCACTAAAGGATGCTCCAAGATCATCTTTTAGTATATCTTTCACCCCATTCCTAGAATCTCCTTGATTTCTAGAATCTCCTGTATCTTCTTGATTCCTCAGAAGGGAACTTTAATTCCTAAAGGTATTAGGTGGAATTCTCCAGAGGTATAAACCTGGAATTAGGGACATGGACAAAACAGTGACTGGCTCTCAGGAAGAAGATGACTGATCTACCTTGCACTGTATCCTGACATTTCCTTTCCCATTCATAGCAGTCAAAGGAAGCCAAGACACAGCTGAGAGAGGTTTCAAGACCATGTCTTTGGAGCAGCAAAGACTCGACTTCTTTGAGTCTCTGTGAGAGGCTTTTGGGGTGAGGAAAAAGGCCTTCCCATTCCTATTTTGTCTCCACCCTTCAAAAAATTGGCACTTGCATTTTGTTTCTGAGTCTGTGGATCCTGAAATTAACCAGTGTTTCCAATATTTCCTGGTAGAAAGTTTATTGGGATTCATATCCCAGAAGTTCAAGTTCTTGTATTTGTACTGTTTCCTCAGGATACACTGCTAGAAGCATACTTTCAATTGAGGAATGTGGGCGTTTGAATTACTTCTGATACATGTTGTCAGGCACAGTTTCTTGGTCATGAGGCATTTTAGAATATATCAAACATCTTACCCTCTAGTCAGTGTTCTTCTGATCTAATTAAACTGTAATATGATTCTCTGAGGTTGATGAATGACAACAGGTGCAGAAGGAGGTAGAATCACGAAGACAAGTCAGAGAAACTAAACTGCTGAGACCTGATCCAAGCAGTAAAACCAGACTTTACTATGATGATGGAACCAGATCCTTTCCACTCCGCATGCCAAAGTGTTATGGGAGGACTGCTGAGCATCAGGATGCTAAACTGCTGTTTCTTGAATTTATCTAAACAAGGAGAGTGAAGCACATGGGGACTGGGCATATGCTTCATTCCCAAGAAGGCATTTATCAGATGAAAACCTCAAGAACCACTGGTGACAAAGAAAGGCTATACGAAACCACACATTATATTATAAATCTGCTTTATTTAGCAATACAAGTTGCTAAAAGAGAAAAGAGAAAAGAGCAGAGGAAGCACCACAGGGATACAAACCCTGTACATCAAAGAACCAGTCACTTGTACTTTAGTAATCACTGCAAGGGAGGAACATAACACCTCTGAGATGGGATCTCCTGGGCCAGTGGAAAGCAAGTGGGATTGCCCTGTTATGGAGTAGGACTCAAGAGGTGACCTTCCAATGCTGAACAAGAGAACCTCATGGGTAACAGGTTTTGGGAGAGAGAAGATAAGGGCACTAAGTAACTTCAGTTCTAACTCAAGGAGTAAGAGAAGAAGGGAGCAGAAGAGAGGAAATAATTGGAGGAGAGGGCGGTGAAGCTGGAGAGGGAGCCTGAGACGTTGTGGGAGCTTGAGCCCATGACAGGACTTCAGTGCTTGTAGCCCTTCCTGCTGGAGGAGGAGGTGGTGGTGGTGTATTTGATGGTGGAACTGCTGCCCCCAGAGGAGCCGAAGCCACACCCTATGGCTCTGCCACTGCCAGAACTGAAGCCACCTCCAAGGCTGTGACCGCTGCTGTAGGAGTAGCCACTTCCTCCACTCACGCCTAAGCCACTGCCGAGACCGCTGGCACCACCATAGCCACCAGCACCACCATAGCCACCAGAGACAGTGGACTGGACCACGGCTGTGGAGGCAAAGGGACAAGGTCAGGACAAGATGGTGAGCTCACTCTGCCACACAGCATCCAGTCAAAGGGACACAAGGGCATGGGATGGGGGCAGGTGAAGGTACTTACAGATGTTGACTTGTCCAACGCCTTCCCCACTCAGCCTAGGAGAGAGAAGACACAGCCACGATGAGACCCAGAGCCACAGCTGGCCCCGCATGGGAAACCTCCGTGTGAGGAGAGTCCCCTGGACCCTGCCTTCTCAGTGCTGTCCTGGGAGTAGCACTATGACCACCGCTAGAGCGCCTTCCACTTGGGCTCATTGGCAGGACTTCTTGGAGATGGAGCCAGATGATTGCGGAGGCTGTGTGAGTTACTCACCTGCACTCCTCGCCTTCCAGCAGCTTTCTGTAGGTGGCAATCTCCACGTCCAGGGCCAGCTTGACATTCATGAGCTCCTGGTACTCCTTCAGCAGCCGGGCCATGTCCTGCTTGGCCTTCTGCAGGGCGTCTTCCAGGTCAGCCAGCTTGCTCCTGGCATCCTTGAGGGCCAGCTCCCCACGCTGCTCGGCGTCGGCGATGGCAGATTGCAGGCTGGCACACTAGAGGAGAGGAGGGCAGAGGAACCTGAATCTGGACTCCAGGGGAGAGGAAACATAGTACTACTTTCCCAGTGAGGAAGAGCTCTAGAGCCCAGATCTCGTGGAAAAGGAGGTTTGATTCGTTGTCCAATCTTTCTTCAAACTACAAACCTTAACTAGTCTCAGTGTCCCTAATAAAAACCTATTTCCCTCTGTGTTAACCATATCAGTGAGGATGGGGTTGGGAGATGCCACAGCAGAATAAAGCCAGAGGACATGGAAAGAAATGGAACTACTGCTCTGTTTTGAATGTTGACAGTTTAGGTAAGTTTATTTGGATGTATAATAACTTGTACAAAACCACAAACATTCTCACTGAGAAGATGATTTCATCTCAAACTCTTGAGACCTTGCCTTCCTTCCACTTTACAGTCTTGGGTAACCCTCATTTGTCCTGTGCCTTTTCTCAGCTTCTTTTTCATGTTGAATCTGAGCATATTTGCAGCAGTCTTCTTCACACTTTCTGACCTGAAAATTTCCTTGCCTACATGTGTCTTGTATTCCCAAATCAATCATTCCCCTTTCAGGATCTCATTTTAATGCCTCTAGACTGTATCTTTGTCCCATTGACCAGTGGGAATTGGTCTGTCCTGAGTTTGTTTCCTGCTTGTAAGCTGGGCTCCGTATCTCTAACCTGAGGGAGCTCTTCTTGTTTTTCCCTCATGATGCCCAGAAATTTCCCACATGATGGTTGATGATACCTGATGGTCTAGGAAGGAAACTATGCTTTTCTGCTCTGTGGACCTCTCCATACCTGCTTCTTGACGTGGTCAATCTCAGATCTCAGCCTCTGGATCACGCGGTTGATCTCAGAGATCTCCTGCTTCGTGTTGCGCAGGTCATCCCCGTGTCTGCCCGCCGTCACCTGCAGCTCCTCGTACTGTAAACCAGAGGGAGACGAGGGGGCTGTCCATGGGCTTCCCAGGACACTAATCAAGGTTTTCTCAAATCAAAACTAATGGTTTCTCCACAAGACATTGTATGAAAATTGGTGTTACTAGGTCATTGACACTGTGTACCCATCACATACTATCCTTGGTAGTACCACTGACTGACTGGTTCTCTTCAGGACAAGCAATGTTCTGTACTCTTGCTGAGAACCAGCATCAGGGTAAATCTAAAGCAAAGATCACTCTGCCTTTATCTACAGTAGATTTTGTCCTACATTTGGGTCTTTGACCTACGAGACTCGGGCATAATTACCCAAAAGGTCTACCCTGAGAGGCCCCCACTTCTTAGTTGTAGTTTCCCCACTGAAGTCTACAGCCTCATTGATGTTCACAGAGGAGGCACAGGGATTCATCAGCTGCCACCTCACCACTCACCTTGGACTGGTACCAGGACTCAGCCTCAGCCCGGCTCCTCTGAGCGATCTCCTCATATTGGGCTTTGACTTCAGCAATGATGCTGTCCAGGTCCAGGTTGCGGTTGTTGTCCATGGAGAGGACCACAGAAGTGTCTGAGATGTGGGTTTGCATCTGAGCCAGTTCCTGCAGAACAAGAGATCATCCGATCATCTTTGGTCATGATGTTTAGAGAGGTATACCCAGCCAGAGATTTTCCACCCTTTGCAAATCTCAGTGTAATCAATAAAGCAGAATGTGAAAAGATGCTTACTGCGTCATAGAAGGTTCTTAGGAAGTTGATCTCATCTGTGAGAGCGTCTACCTTGGCCTGTAGTTCAACCTTGTTCATGTAAGCAGCATCTACATCCTAGGGAAGAAGCCAACAGGCTGAGATCAGATGAGCCCTCCTGCCCAGTCTGCTCCTCTTTTAGTCTCCCTGACACACTTTTCTCAGTCTTCCCCTTCAGCAAAGAAACCAGAACGCCTGATCTGACTCATCTCACCTTCTTCAGATTCACAAATTCATTCTCTGCTACTGTGCGCTTGTTGATTTCATCTTCATATCTGGAATTAGAAAGGATAAAATCTAATTGAGTCAGGGGTGAAGATGATACAGAAAAAGCAGCTTGGAATTTCAACTTCCCAGAATGGATATATGCAAATGGGACTTTCCTGCCAGTAAGCTTCAAAGGTGAATTTTGTGGTCACTATATTATTTACCCCATTACTCTTCCCATCTACCTGCATGGCCCTTATGTTTTCCAGAGTTTGTGTTTAGGTAAGAATTGTGGTTTCATTTTCATGGACATGTTTTACTAAGATCATGCCCTCATTTGAACCTGATCATATAATTAGCTTGAAATGTGGGCTTCAGGAAACTGAGCCTTTCTGTCTCCTGTCACTCACTTGTTCTTGAAGTCCTCCACCGTGTCCTGCATCCCCCTGAGCTCCGAGTCCAGGCGGCCTCTCTCCCCAAGGATACTATCCAGCTGTCTCCTGAGGTTGTTGATATACTGCTCGAACAAAGGTTCCAGGTTCTGCCTCACGGTCTTGGTGCCCTGCTCCTGCAGCAGGGTCCACTTGGTGTCCAGGACCTTGTTCTGCTGCTCCAGGAATCGGACCTGCAGGAAGACAAGACAGTTATCTGTGAGTTGACAAGTCCCCAGGCTGATCTGGTGGTCCCGGTGGTGCTGGGCTGCTCCAGAGCCTGTACAGAGGCTGACAGTTCTGCTCCCCTGACTTTTTAGCTTCACACCACACAGGTCTCATGGCTGAGTTTCCCTAGTGAGCTGTCAGATGTTCCCTCCCTCTCTATTCCAGAGACATCTGTCAGTGACTTTTCACCTTTCTGTTCTTCCTTTTGATAAGCACAATCACAAATGTAATTTAAAACTCGTATTTCTCTCATATATTGCACAGAGGTTTTTAAAGAGCATATTTCAGTTAAAGAGATGTTAAAATGTCTATAATCTAATGATTAAATTCCAATCCTATTAATAATTGGATTTAATCCTGTTTCCTATTTAGAGTATGAGTCCCTCTAAAATAAACTCTCTTAGTGCTTATGATCTGGTTCTACAAGTTGAGTATTTCTATGGATATTCACATATTTTTGAGTCTTTTTTCCCCTGGAATTTCTATTTTTTTTAAATTTTCTTTCCTTCTGCCCCTACACCCACCAGCTCAACTAAGGCTGAAGTACCTTTTCCCACTGTAATTCCCTTTTTTATTTCTTATACTGTTCAACAGATCAAGCTAACTCATTCCATTCTTTCATTTCATTTCTTTGCTTCAGGGTTATCAAGAATTGTGAATGCTTCCCTCACAATTATGGAAGACATTTAAGAGATCAGTAATTGTAAATGGTTACCATCACCTTCTGCCTGTGGTCCACATGATGTGGTCCTGCCCTGCATCCCAGTGGAGAACTAGCCTGAGTCCCCTCTCTCTTGAAAATCCCAAGGCTCCCTCTGGTAAGACATTGGTTGGGTCTCTCTTGGGCACTCTGCAATCCCCATTGGGGCAGATGCTCCCAGCTCACCTTGTCGATGAAGGAGGCAAACTTGTTGTTGAGGGTCTTGATCTGCTCCCGCTCCTCAGTCCTCACCCGCTGGATGGTGGGGTCGATTTGCAGGTTGAGGGGAGTCAGGAGACTCTGGTTGACGGTGACCTCTTGGATGCCTCCAGGGGGGCACACAGGGAAGCCAGGACCACCGAAGCCACCTCCGAAGCCAGCTCCACCACCGAGCCCAAAGCCACTACCAGCCCCAGCACCAAAACCAAATCCACTCCCGGCTCCACCTCCGAAGCCATAGCCAACTCCAATTCTGCCGCCATATCCACCACCGATGGCACAGCTGCCCCCTGCGATGGAGATCCTCTTGGAGCCCTCCAGGCCATAGAGGCTGCGGCTGCCAAAGCCAGCTCCTCCACACACTCCAGCGAGGCCGCCACTGCCCCTGGAGCGGGACAGGGACACGCTGCTGAAGCCAGAGCGGCACACCCCAGGGACTCTGGCTGAGCCGGCACTGAAGCCTTTACGGCTGATGCTTTGGGTCTTCACAGTGGATTTGTAAGACATGGTTCCTGAAGAAGAATAGGTTGAGAAGGGTGTGAGAGGTGGAAAGCAGAGCTGAAAGGAGCAGATCTATGAGAGGAGCTTCCCGGCAGCAGCTTATATATGGAAAAAATGGGCCGGGCTCAGTCCTGGAAGGTGAGCCTGCAGATTAGGAAGGGCTGGGCTTTACAAATAGTGAGATCACCCCCTGCCTCTAGAAAGGTATGAAGTATGAATATTGCTTCTTTGGTTTCCTTTAGTCATGGAGAAATTCTTCTGGCTTCTAGCCTTGACTTGATCCCAACACAATACCACTGGATGTAAATTCACTGAAGTCATGGGTTAGTCATGTTCTCAAACAAAGGAGACAAGGAGCTGATCTGTGATAATTGTCCCCTCCTTCTGCTTACTCAGACACTCTTCTCTTACCCCCTTCCCACACAAGTTTTCTTCTCCACTCACACCACCCTTCCCATAAGGTTGAACTGTCTCTGAGGGTTAATAGGCATTTGCCCTGTGGTCTGAGCAAGAAGTGGCTTGCGGTGGTTTTGGGCCATGTTTGAACATGTCCTTCTGGATCTCCTGACTGCCTTCCTGGTGGCCTGGCCTGGGAATTGGGGGCTACTCTGGGGACATGACACTCCTTTGAAAGGCAAGAGGGACAAAGGAGATGAGTTTTTACAGCATAAGAACAAGCTTGTCTTGTGTGGAATTGGCAGTTTCATGATATAGGATAAGAGATCACCCAAGTCCACTCTGCCCAAAAAGCTGACTTCTCATGGTTTCTAGCCATGCCTGCACCTTCCTCCCCAGTGTTTGCTTTCCCATTGAGCTGGTGACTGTGGACATTTTTTTTTTCCTACCAAATGGAATTCATAGCCACCCTTTTCTCCAGTTTTTTGGAATGTTCACTTAGAACTTAATTTTGAGAATCTAAAATGAGTAGGACAAAAATCATTAAGGGAATTCACTGAATTTATATTCTCATAGATTCTGACATTTCTTAGGAGTCAAGATCAGACACCTTAATGGGGTGTGTACAGAAAGTTGAGGGGCATATAGAAACAGTGAATCATAAAAATGTGTCTTTACAGGTGTGATGATGTCACAAGTAACTTTCAAATTTATATTCCTAATCTCAGTGCTTGAAATCTTAAATCTCCAGACACATTCTTAGAGGGAGGGAAGGCTGCCAAGTGATCATGGTGCTTGGTTTAAGGGGGAAGGAGACTGATTGTTTTAGTCCATAAATTAAGCACTATGGAGGAGTATTGAGAGCAATTGTAGACAGGGTGCTTTATAAGACTATTTGATTAAATGGACAGCCAGAGGAGGAAAGACAAACTCCCACACTGAGATGAGCCTGAGAAAAGCTCTTGTGACTATTTTATAAGCAATTCAATCTCTCCAGTGTTATGGAGGCAGTTTCCAGGGGAGCAGGGCATTCCCTACGTAAAGAAGTGCTTATTCGGCATCTGGCAGGAAAGAGATACCTTCTCAAGGCCATGGAAGCAGCTCCTCTTCCTCCACCCTGGTTGCACAATGCCTTACCAAGAAGTATTCTTCCACCCAATTCTGAGAAAGAAGTTTTCCTTCCCATGGCATGGTTTTCTGAGCTACTTTCTTGGGATAAAGTCTTTAAGCTTGACATGAATGAGGCCGGGATGGGTAGGAAGGGCTAGCAAGTCAAATTGGAGCAACATCCTGTTTTTCCAATGCCCTGTGTCTATGTCAATGTCCCATGTCTGTTTCTGCTTTCACATTGTAATAGGAGAGTTGAGTAGTGGTTGCAACAGAATGGTGTGTGACCAGCAAAACTTAAAAGATTTATTAGATGGCCCTTTAAAGAAAAATTTGCCAACCCCTGGCTAAGAGCAAGAGCTCTTGAGACAAGCAAGGTACTTAGGCTCACAGGCTCCTGTGCATCTTTATGCAAATTACTCATTTTTAGAGCTGTAAACTGGGGATGAAAATAGTACCTATCTCACAGTGCTGTGAGGATTATGTGAAATAATTCATGTAAAGGTCTCTGCACTCTGTGCGTGCATAAGTTCTCAACGAAGATGAGCTAATATCGTCATTATAATGGAAGTATGAAGAAGCTTGGTGTGTTCAGGAATCCACAAGAAGCTTTAAGAACTGAACACAGAAGCAATGTGTAAGTGTCTATGAAGGGGAAGAAAATGCAACCAGCATTGCCGGTTTGTACCACATTAGTAAGGACCAAAAGCCACAGGTAAAAGTTTGCTGAGTGTTGCCAGAGGCCATGCAGAGGCATGAGATCAGAAATATGATTTGCAAGCTTGCTGGCACTCACTGCAGCAGTCAGAGGAGAGTCCTACTCCAGAGCAGATGAGGCTCCCTGCCCAAGGGGCTGGAAGAAAACTGGTGGTCAGAGGGAGGGAGAATCCAAGTCCTTGAAAGAAGTCTGGCAGGCTGCCCTCTCCTTCCTGTGGAGTCAAGTTCCCCTGCACCACCCTCTGCTGGGTCCTTGTCTGGGCTGTGCACACCGGAACAGGCTTCTATCAACCGGCATAGGTGATCAGATCTGTTCCTCTTTTAGGACTGTGTGTCTCACTCTCAAATGAAGTATATAATTCAGTTGCAGAAGAAACCTCACATTCACTTCAAGAACTGAACACAGGAGCAGCCTGTACTTGTCTATGAAGGGGGAGGAAATGCAACCAGCATTGCTGGTCTGTGCCATGTTAGTAAGGGGCCTCTCAGAGGATGATTTAACTGCAACGTATTATCCAATGCGGTTTGGCCTGTGTACTAGACAGCACCAGCAATGTAAAGCATAGTGTTTCTTTCATTTTCTGACACAAGTATGTCTCCTGCCGGTAGATGTATAAGTCATATATATATATATATATATATATATATATATATTCTCTAATATGATATATATATATTCTAATATACTATATTAGATTACTATATTAGAACATACATATGCTCTAATATTGGAGAAGGAAATGGCAACCCACTCCAGTGTTCTTGCCTGGAGAATCCCAGGGACGGGGGAGCCTGGTGGGCTGCTGTCTATGGGGTCGCACAGAGTCAGACACGACTGAAGCGACTTAGCAGCAGCAGCAGCAGCATGCTCTAATATATACTCTGTCTATATATATATGTTCTAATATATATATATATAAGACTACATATATAAAGTCTTTTTTCCCCCAAATCTCCATCACCACCTTCCAGGGAATGATGTCCTGGGAACCAATTCCAGGGACCCTGACCCTGAGTGAGGTCCGCTGACAGGACTCATGAGAGATGATGAGGGCTCCAGAGACAGTGGAGGTGGCCTTCTTAATCAGTAGAAACTGATCAGAGGCCAGACAAGAAATTCAGTGGAGAGGGGAGTCAGAGAGGAGAGACCCTGTGACAGATCCATTCCTGTCCTTCTTTTCCCAGTCCCACCACCCTTATAAGGTCAAGTTTGAGCTTGGTTTATTTGCCCCTGATTTTCTCTCTTTGGGTGTGGGAGGTGTCCTGTGTCCCCTAACCATTTACAGACTGCCTCCTGGACTAAACTGTACCTCTTTCCACTTCCTGAGTCTGGTCCTCTGCGCTCTTCCCCTGCTTTAGTGCCCAGGAGAGGGTTGTATTCATAGGCAGTGGGAACCCACTGGATGGTTAGAGAATTGACTTCCCAGATGAAATCTCTTCAGTGATCCTGAATCATGTCCCATAATGGAGCCTAAGGGAGTTATAGTTTCCCAGAGGAGCAGGGTGGGGAAGCCAGACCGTCATAATAAGATTAAAACAAAGAGTGATCGTTCAGGCAGCTATGTGAGAGAAACTAAAGCAAAGCAGCGTGAGTAACTCTGACAATAGCCAGCCTCCTCCCCAGCAGGCTGCCAAGTCCAGGCTCTACTCTGTGCCCAGGGAGCCTCTATCCAGGCTGGTGCTGTCTTTGATGGCCATGGAATGAGGAAGGCTTTTGTTCTATGGTCCAGGGATTAACCTGTGTGTACTCTTTGCATTTTTTTCCCAGCATGGAGAAAGGCAAGAGGGATCCCCTGACGCCTGAGCCCATGGCAAGTCTGCATCAAGAAGATTTGCTTTGTCTTTCTGCCTCCCTGGGTGGAGCTGACATATGAGAAGGAGGAACAGGCCATTGTCACATTCCATCAAAAACTCAAGACTAAGTCCCTAATCCTGCAAACTCCAGAGTAGGATTCCTGATCCTAATGCTACAAACCCCAATGTGGGATGATGTCTTTCCAAGGGAATCCCAGACATAATCCTGTCCTTGGGGAGCACCCATCGAAAGAGAAAAACATGCAGCCATATGTGTGAAGGATGGGGACAGGAGCTCTGTTGCTGATCAGGGTTCTTGGCCTTCTTAATCAGTAGAAACTGATCAGAGGTCAGACAAGAAATTCAGGCAAAGCTTTCCTGGGGCTCCTACTGCAGCAGGGGAGAGTGAAAACAAGTAATAGGTTTCCTTGTTAACCCAGGGGCCAGCTGGTTCCTTAAAGGGGGTGAGAGAAGGGGTGTGTCCAGGGGTCCGGCTGGAGGGGTGGCTTGGGTGGTTTGCCTCCCCCGCCACTGGTGATGTTGTGTGCAGAGAGCACGCACACTCTGCTTTTGCTCTAGGTTTTCAGAAGTGGCAGTTGGGGTGTGTTTTGGTCTTTTTTGTATCTAGTTGTTCATAATTTACCTCAACTGCCAATGTGCACAGTTATTTTTAATCTCTTTTAGTTTCTTTGTATTTTGTTGCCATGGAAGCTGTTTGTCCAGGTGCAAACAAAGGGTCCCAGGTCCCAGCCTGTCTCAGCACCAAAGTTGGAGTGGAAAGTGCAGCCTTCTATGATTTACAGAGTGGTTCAGAAAATACTGAAACTTTCAAAATTATATTACTTAGTAACCAGGCTGTTTATGAACATGTATGGTAGAATGTCCCCCTTCTCAATTTTCACACTGACAGACCACCCATATTTGGCAGAGAACGCAGTGAAAGGTCACATATCTGGATATGATTATCTCCATGGCTTTATCCACGGCTGCAGATAGTTTCTGTCAACTCCTTCTTCCAGCAGGATGGGGCTCAACCATAGGTTGATCTGGGGGTCCAGAGATGATGGAAAACACCTCCACCATGCTCAGTGGATTGCTTAGTTCAAAGTATTGATCCCAAATCCCGAGATGTCATTCCACGTGACTTCCAGTGGGATAAGTCAAGAACCTTGTATTTTTCCAACCTCTTCTTCATAGCCTGGAGGAGATGAAGGGAAGCATTGTGGCTGCCATTTCAACAACCAGAAGCAATATGCAGCAAAAGGTCTGGAATAAATTGGGGTGCGATATTAGCTTACAGAATTGGGGCATGTCGTGTGCCCTGAGGGACACAAATTGAGTGTTTGTACAGTTATAGAAAGAAAAAAAAAAAAACCTGATTATTCCCTTCAACTGATTTTAGTACATGTTCTTATAAAACCTAGTTACTGAGTTATACATTTTTTAAAGTGTCCATTTCTTTTCAACTCGCCCTATACAATACCCTATACTGGTATTGGGTAGGTATTTGTATTTGAAAGTGTAAGTCACGGATAAGTACATCATTGGGCTGGGACTGAAGGGCGTATTTGGATGAAGAGACAACCCCTGGCTTTCCTAATCAATGTGGGAAAACTAGCTGGAGGAAGAACAATGGATATCTTGTGAGTGAGGCATTTTGATGCTCTGAGGCAATAGCGATGCTAGAGGTGAGAAGTGTTTTAGAGAAGCTGTAAGGATGGGGAGAGAACAGGCTGAACTCCAGGGCTAGTGTGGAGCATGGGTAGGATAAGCAGCAAAAAAAAGCATGGAGAGAGGACAAGGAGCCAGATGCTCCTTCATCATGTGTCCTCAGTTCTCAGTAAGAACAGGGGTTAAAGGCAGTCAAACCAGGGCTCCAAGGGGGACCAAGAAAGTGTCCAAGAACTCCCAGTGGACTTGTTTCTTTCTCTCTCCACTGCCTTCCTAGCATCCCTGTCTCCCTTCTTATTTCCTCTTTGAGCTCCTGGTTTTCACCTCCTCACTTCTGCAGCAGCCACCTCACTATACTGTGTTATTAAAAGAAAAGTATAGTTGGGCGAAAATACTCCAACACTTTAATAAGACACACCGAGTATTTGACTCAAATAACATGATCGGATGAGATGCCGCCTTATGCCTGATGTCTTACTACCTCTGTCTTCTGATTAAACTCCCTTTATTTTAGTAAAGAGAAAATATTGATTAATTATGAATGTGCTGGATAATTCCTCCTACCAATTCAGGATGATCTGGAGTAATTCTTTCCCCCGCCCCCCCCCAAAAAAAATTCATCTCAAAATCATCTGAATGTCCTAGAAAGCAAACATGCCTCCATCTCTTCCAAGATTTCTTGGCATTCAGTGGCTACTTCCATTTGTTAATCCTTTATAATCTCATTTTAGGCCTGGGGTTGGAATTAGTGACAGATCATTGATATTCCGACACAAGTCTGCACACCTAACATTGCACAGGAGGCCTCAGGGGGATCTGATACATTTAACCTCCTTTCCTCTGCTCTTCCCTCAGCCACTCCCTGAAAATACCTTGGGTTTTTCTGATAGGCCCAGA
Source organism: Bos javanicus (assembly GCF_032452875.1). NCBI lineage: Eukaryota > Metazoa > Chordata > Mammalia > Artiodactyla > Bovidae > Bos > Bos javanicus. The sequence goes on along the minus strand of NC_083872.1, from coordinate 27,885,997 downwards.
AGAGCACTTAAAATGGCTAGAAAAGTTTGAATCTGTGGCAGAAACTGTTGATTTGGCTAATCTAGATTCCATTCCCAATTTACTTTTTTCTTTCCCATTTCCCCTTTAGAAACTTGAAACATGAAATATTCTTTGTCTTAACTTTTTTTTGTTTCTTGAGGTATAATTTCTATAGAGTGAAAAGCACAGATCTCAAGTGTAGCATTCAATCAATTTTGACAAATTTGTACACTTCAGTATCCACACAATATCAAGATATATAACATCTCCATTTCTCCAGAAAATTCTTTTGTGCTCTTTCTCTTTAAGCCCACTGCCCCTAAACAATCACTGTGTTGATGTTTATACCTTGAATTAATTTATTTTAGAATTTTATATAAATGGAATCATACAGCCTATACATACATATTTATAAATATATATGTATATATTTGTGTGTCTAGATTTTTTCAGTCAGCAAAATGTTTTTGAGATTCATCCAGATGGCTGTGAATATTGGTAGTTCATCCTTTTTTATTACTGAGTGAAGTACCACTGTATGAACAAACCACAGTTTCTTTACCCATTTTGACTGATGGCTTCCTAAAATATTTCCAGTTTGAAGTTTCCTTCCATAAAACAGTTGTAAGCATACTTGTGAGCTTTTGTGTTGATGTATGTTTTCATTTTGCTTAAATAAATGCCTGGGAACATAGTTGCATCAGCAGGAAATGCGCAACCAGTCCAGCCAGGCACACGGTGTGCGTACATAACCAGAACCGTAGTAAATTCCATTCCTCTCTCTCACACACACACTTACACACAAGTAAATGTCTGTGTTCTCTAAAATGATTGAATCATTTTTAAAATACACGTCAATTTTTAGAGCTGTTTTAGGTTCACAGCAAAATTGAGCTTAAAGTACAGGTTCCCTGACCCTTCACATGCATAGCCTTCCCCACCATCAACATCCCACACCAGAGTGGTACATTTTTTACAGTTAATGAATCTATACTGCTATAAACATCACATAACCGGTTTTCGTGTGAACAAAACTTCAGCTCACTTGGATAAATACTAATTTGTGCAACTGCTGGGGTGCACGGTAAGAGTATGTTTTTTAAGAAATGCCCAAATTGACTCCAATGTGGCTGTATCATTTTGCATTCTGGCCAACAGTGAATGAGAGTTCTCATTCTACGTTCTGGACAGCATTTGGTATTCTCAGAGTTTTGCATTTTTACCATTCTAGTGGTGTGAAGTAGTATGTCATTACTTTAACTTGAATTTCCCTAATGAAAATGATGTGAGCATTTTTTTTCATATGCTTATGTGCCATCTGTATATTTTCTTTGGTGAAGTATCTGCTAAGATCTTTAGCCTGTTTTCTAATTGGGTTATTAGTTTTCTTATTGTTGAGTTTCAAGAGCTCTTTATATTTCAGATAACAGTCTTTTTTAAAGGATATATATTTTGCAGATACTTTCTCCTAGTTTGTGGCTTGATTTCTCATTCTCTTGACAATATCTTTTGCAGAGCAGAAGGTTTTAATTTTTTTCACCCTTTAAATTTTTTATTTTGTATTGGGGGTATAGCCAGTTATCCGCTATTCATTTCTGATTTATTTATATTTTTGATATGAACGTATATTATACAATTTCATTCTTTCTACTCTGATGAATGTTGACAGCTTCTAAGCCCCACCCATTGCCCTTCCCCTTCTACCTACACCTGAGAAAACTGGTAAGAAAGCCCGGGTGATCCCTTCTTTATAACTAGTGGAAATTTCGAAGTATGTGCGGGGTTCCTTGGCCTGGCCCCATCCCTAATCACCATAAAAAACCCACTCTGGTCTCTTTTAAACAATAGTGAACGCGCTTGGGAAGCCTGCCCTGCTCTTTTCAGAACACCCTGTTATGTGAGTAATGTCATTTTCATATCATCTGTGTGTATGTGTGTGAAGTCATCAGTCTCAAGAGTGGAACTACATTTTGAGTGAGGGTGTTCACAATAATTGGTGTTGTGAGCAAGATGTCTAGATGATGACTGCCATCACTGGGATCTTTCTTGTTTTGGCTTGCAGCATGGCAGTGTGCACTCTGAGCTGCTGCATTCTGGCTAGTGGGCTCTCTGAGCTGTGTTGCCACCTTCTGTCAAGCTTGCACTTGAGCTGTTCTGCTTTGTGCTACATTTGCTGAATTCTATCACGGCCTCTGTTATAGACTTAGCTGACCTATATCAGAAGCTTCAGTCGGTGTCATTTGGAGACAATTATGGGACTGGAGCCCTCCTTACAGTGTCACGTGTCTCAGCCCAGACCTATTTGTGTGTCTCATATTGAATTGTGTGTCTTGATTCCTTTATAAACAATGACTGACGCCAAGCTCAAGGGAATGACTCTTGTCCTGTGAAGACTTTTGAGTGTCTTAAGCAGGCATTGGCCCGCATTCTATGAAGTACTCAGGGGAAAGACTGTGCAATATATGATCCTATCAGGTGATCACTCATTGGGTGGAAGAGCAATTACACTGCAGCATACTGAGACCACACACTTAAAGGAAAATAGTGTATGAGAACCCTACAAAATGCTGCTCGGTCGTGTCCGACTCTTTGCGACCCCATGGACTGTAGCCTACCAGGCTCCTCTGTCCATGGGATTTTCTAGGCAATAGTCCTGGAGTGGATTGCCATTTCCTTCTCCAGGGGATCTTCCCAACCCAGGAATCGAACTCGGGTCTCCCACATTGTAGACAGACACTTTAGCATCTGAACCACCAGGGAAGTCTTAAATAGTGTACGAGAACCCTACAAAATGCTTTGCTGCTGCTGCTGCTGCCTATGCCTCTGTTGCCAAGAAAATCCTCTTCTTGTATTTGTATTTCCCCATATACAAAATTGTATTTTCCCAAGGAAAATACATTGGGCACCCTGGTGGCACAAGTAAGCGGTTAAACCAACTGTGGGAAAAGTCTCAAACCCTGATGATACTGATTTGAGGCCTTCTGAAGGAAGAAATGTATAGATATGAGCAGGGTAGCAAGAATTCCTCTCATAAGTAAATCTAGTAACCCTAGAAAAGAGAGGGGGCATGGCAAGGGAGGGAAGAGGGAAGTGGGAGGAGAGAGGGAGGAAGGAAAGAAGGAAGGAAGAGAATCAGAGTGAGGAAGCAAGGAAAGAAATAAACCTGAAAACGGGGAGGAAACAAACAGACACACACACACACACAATTTGATCCAATTGGAAATCTGAAATTTACAAAAAGAATTTATACATCAAAAAGATCAAAAGGGATGTGTACTGGCTCTGCACTTCTACCACATAGGTTCTAAATTGACTTTAATGTCTGCGGAAATACACCAGTTGGCTAATCTTCATGGCCTTAATCCATACTGGAGCTCAAATTATCTCACTGGTAATCTCACTAAGTTTAAACAAGGTTCCCCTGTAATCTTGAAGAAGTCATTGAACACCAAAGTGAGAGCAAACAAGTATGCCTCACCGTAATTATCAGAACTACTGACTTGCCTCGATTTCACATGATCTTACCACTCATTGCCCCCCGCCCCCAATATATCTCACAGTAGTCATGGACACTCTGATCCAATGAGCAACACACTAAAATTAAATTAGTCCTGACACTTGAAAATTGGCTTGTAACAATAGGACTTCATGGACTTTTGGGTATAGTTAATATGCTCCAGTGTAAACGAAAACAGGGCCTTCAAAATTGAAACCCATTATAGGGAATATATTTAGAGAAGGGGTGATTATGCCCACTGTTTCTCCATTCAACAACTCAGTTTGGCCTATTTTTAAACCTGGAAAGAATAAAGATGCCTCACAGTAGGTTACCAAAATCCTAATACCATTGTCATACCTGTTAAGGTCCCTACCCAATATTTCTGAAATTGTTGGCTCTGTTCAAACAGCAAGTGGTAAATATTTCACTCTTGAGGATTTGGCTGATAAATGTTCTGTTCAGTGCCCATTGCAACAGCCTCTTTGTCACAGTGCTTTCATCTCTGAAGGAGCACAATCCATCTCCTCCCACATGCTGATGGGGTACCTCAGCCACCCTGCCATCACATACTGTCTTTGCAGGCAAGATCTTAAATGCATACCAGAAGCACAGGCATAACATTGCACTGATGAATTCCTGTTCGAAGAGATTCATTAAACACCCTCATTCAGGATCAGTAAAGACAAGCTCATGGAAAGAGGATGGGCCGTGATCCCACACATAGTGCAAATTCTGGCCACCTCCATTAAATTCCTGAAATTATTTGCTAATCCAAGGGCCCCTACATCCCTGACACTATTAAGGAACTATAAACTACTGACCCTGTAAGCACCCACATTATTAGAACAGGACTAACATCTATAAAAGGTATCTCTATGCCTTTTGGAGGCTTCAAGACAACAAATTCCTTATTTACAAATTTGACTTAAGCCAATTTGCAAAATCAGCCCACCTTGAATGGGCCCCCCTCCAACAAACAGCTCTACAATCTATACAAGCTACAAGTCAGGGAAGCTTCCCCTTCACGCCCTCCAGAGACTCCTTCATCATAGAGGCTTTAGCATCCACACCTCATGCCTCCTGGAGTCTCTGTACCACCCACAGTGGTCACCTTCCTTTCAAAGCCATTCTGTCCCCCTATGAATCAAAGGAACCAACCACATCTGGACATATGGACCCTCAGTGAATCTCTAGGTTGGGTGTAGATCTTGAAAAAACAGTTCTTCCCAACAGCTTACATTATGAAAGCATTTTATTGAACACAATCTGGAGATAGTCAGACCAGATGGGATTGGGGTGAGGACTCTGTTTTGATGGTTTAGATACTGGAAAACATTGGATTCTTCTGTCACCGAGGACCAGGCTACAGAGACTCAAAGGCTGCTTGGGAGCAGAGCATAGAATCAGGACACACCAGGCTAGAGACTGGGGGTTGGGCCTTCCAGGAACCAAAGAATGTGGGTCTGCGATAGGCTTCATTGACTAGACTCCAGAAGAGGAGAAAACTTGGCTTGAGACACCACCTAGAAGAGGTGGATGCCACAGGTGGATGCCACGGCCGGCTGCTGGGCTTGGGAGGCAGTAACTTGCTGCAGGCTCTTAGCTCTTGAAGCTCTTCCGAGAGGAGGAGGTGGTGGAGACAAATTTGACGCTGGAGCTGCTGCCCCCACCACTGCCAAAGCCCAAGCTTCGGCCACTGCTTGCACTGAAGCCAGAGCCCCCGACACTGAGCCCACCGCCTAGGCCAACACCCCCACTGCTGCTGGAGTAGAAGCTGCTGCTGCTGCCTCCACCAAGACCACTGCCCAGACCTCCGCCCAGGCCGCCGCCGAGGCCGCCACCCAGGCCACCGCCCAGGCCACCGCCAAAGCCACTGCCACCACCGTAGCCTGAGGAAACGGTGTTTGTGACGACAGCTGCAGAGAAAGGAGGGAAAAATTTGGTGAGGCCAGTCTGGCAGATTGGTCCTATGCATCTAATTTATTTGATCCTGCTGCTGTTAGCACTGTACGTGGCCCCTTTTAGACAGCTGCAGATGAAGCCCAGAAGAACTAAGTCATTTAGTGAAGCTCCCTAATAGAAAGCTGGTGAACACAGTAGGCAAGGGACAGTGTAAGTCCCCCAAGGGAATGGGGGTCAGGGCAAGGCTGGGGGACAGAATCCAAGATGGGTAAGATACAGGGCCCACCCTTTAGGAGGTAAGACATGAGCCCTGTTGCTTCCTGTCTCAACCTGTGTTTCTGTCCCTGTACGACCTGCTTCTCACTAAGTATATTAAACAACCATTTGGGAGATGGGCATGTCTGGTAGCTAGAAACAGTGGGACTCTCAGTCACACCAAATACCCTGTATTGTCATCATTGTTAATGTCTGTTCAAAGTTACTTACAGATGTTGACTGGTCCAACTCCTTCTCCACTCAGTCTGAAAGGGAAAAATTGAAATGAGTTAAAATCCTCCCAAAAGACAGCAGTAATCTATGTGGATAACTCCAATAGTCATGTTTAGAGCTTGTTCTCTGAGCTAGGAGACTGCATGCCTGAAAAACTGCTTAAATTAGAGAAAGAGATAGCTCTCTGGAGAGACTTCCTAAAAGAATAGATCTCAATCTAGGAACAGGTTATCAAAGGAAGATTATAATTAACACTCTCCTCTACCCATTACATGGAAAATGTGAAGGAGAGGCTGTGGGAACTATACACATGTATGAAGCAGTTGTTGCCTTACAGGAGCTACATCCTGTGAGAAGACTTGGCTTGGACAGAAATACGTCAAGGAGGAAGTAGGCAATGGGTAGTGTCAGAAGACTGAAGAAAATGCAGTAGTTTGAGAATCCAAAGGCAGATGAGTTTAACTCAACTGGAGTAATCATGAAAGGCTTCCTGAAGGAAGAAGCACTTGAAGAATGAGAAAGACATGTGTGGGGTTGCTTAGTTGTTTGAAGCAGAGGCAGCATCGAAGAATACTGGTGGTAGGTCAGAAAAGTGAGCTGAGGTCTCATTGTGTAGGTCAGCTGTATGTCTGAGGGGGGAAAAACTTGGTGAGACCAGTCTGGCAGATTGGTCCTATGCATCTAATTTATTTGATCCTGCTGCTGTTAGCACGGTACGTGGCCCCTTTTAGACAGCTGCAGATGAAGCCCAGAAGAACTAAGTCATTTAGTGAAGCTCCCTAATAGAAGCGTGTCAGATTGGGCTGGATCGGATCATTGGATTCATGATGGATAATCATCAGGTACAAGGTAGTGGCCACCTATGTGTGTGTGTTTTGACACCCAGTAATGGAGTAGAAGCTCTACTTTATCAAACGTGAGGCCACTGTGGGTTCGTGATGTCAGCCTTGTCACCCACCTGCACTCCTCGCCCTCCAGCAGCTTCCTGTAGGTGGCGATCTCCACGTCCAGGGCCAGCTTGGTGTTCATCAGCTCCTGGTACTCCCTCAGCAGACGTGCCATGTCCTGCTTGGCCTTCTGCAGGGCGTCCTCCAGCTCCGCCAGCTTGCTCCTGGCATCCTTGAGGGCCAGCTCCCCACGCTGCTCAGCGTCAGCAATGGCATTCTGCAGGTTGGCACACTAGAGGGGAAGGAAGGAAGGGTGGGGACACTTTAGAGGCTCACCTGGGCCTAAGGGGTCTCTTTCTGAGATTGCGGAGAGAAGCCAGCACATTTGCCCTGGTCATTGTGGATGGTGGAACACTGAAGTGCTGGTACCTGCTCCAGCTCTGTGTGTATATGTTTAGAAAGCAAAACAAAGTCGGTTCTCCTTTAAGAACTCAAGCTCCTTCCCTGCATTCTTTCCCTACCTGTTTTTTAACGTTGTCGATCTCGGATCTCAGCCTCTGGATCATCCTATTCATCTCAGAGATCTCATGCTTGGTGTTACGGAGATCATCGCCATGGCGACCTGCAGTCTGCTGCAGCTCCTCATACTGATGCCAATGGAAAAGAAGAAAGAGTCCATTACACGAGGGTGGAAACACTTCCCCAAGTTCATAGGTAGCAGCTACCTCAAGGTGGTAAGTGGCATAGTTTTTGGGAGCCTGGAGCTGGTCTTAATTTCCTCTTTAGCCCCTTTGCTTTTCTGTAGACACTCATGTGAAACGGTGAGATTCTCTTTAAGATTCTTGAATTTATGTGGCAGATGTATGCATGTCTCATAACTCCTCCCAATAGGCCTCAGCAGGTCTCAGGAGCCCCATCCTTAGCCTTTGGTTAAGGCCTGGAATACCTTGACGTGTGTCCTTCCCTCATTCAGGACACTTCGCCACAGCACCCACCTTGGTCTGGTACCAGGACTCAGCTTCTGTGCGGCTGCGGTTGGCAATGTCCTCGTACTGGGCCTTGACCTCAGCAATGATGCTGTCCAAGTCCAGGCTGCGGTTGTTGTCCATGGACAGGACCACGGATGTGTCTGAGACGTGTGTCTGCATCTGGGACAGCTCCTGCAGGGAGATTTGAAGTCAATCATGAGAGTCCATTTTATTTAATATCATTCCATTCAAATCTTCTATTCATTGTTCTATGTCAACTTGAGGAAAAAAATAACAACCTCCTACCTATTAATGAAAAACTTAGGTCAGTTAATAAATAATTCAAATCACTACTAAATCTATACTTTAAATTTAATAACTCTGAACATCAAGAAACCCCTACTATGTAACCTCTCAGACTTGACTCTTCTTAGGTCAAAATTGATCTGAAAAGAACCTGATGGTGTGGTTTGCCATGCTAGGAGTTAGCAGAGACAGGATGGTATTCCAGAAAGGGGAAATGGCCAGGAAAAGTATACCTGGGCTTCTAATAGCTCACTCTAAATCTCTCTCTGCAGACTGATTATTGTAGAGGTCTTTTGCTTTAAATTTGACTTAAAAGAGAGAGAGAGAATTAGCTTTATTCAGTAATAAAGTGCGAATAGTGCTGAAAGAGTAGAAAAGACAAATATGTGTCCATGCCATAGGAACCACTGAAAGTCACTTAATCCCAGAGACCCTAATCCCTGGTAATGTCCCGGTGACCATCTCTCTGGCTCCTGAACAGGGGACATTTCTTACCGCATCGAAGAACATCTTCATGAAGTTGATCTCGTCCATCAGTGCATCGACCTTGGCCTCTAGTTCCACTTTGTTCATGTAGGCAGCATCCACATCCTAGAGAAACATGGCTGGTTGGCACTGTACCCCACTCCCACCCTGACTTAAGTGAACAGCACCTTAAATGAGCATAACTACAGGCGACAGTTTCTCTGCTACCCACATACCTTCTTCAGCATCACAAACTCATTCTCAGCAGTGGTACGCTTGTTGATTTCATCTTCATACCTGGTGGTAAAAAGGAATGGGAAGTGCTTATCAGAGGATGAGACCCAGGGCCTGTACTGCACATAGTCAACTGTGAGCCTACCTTCTCCCTGGAAGAGGCCTCTCACATCATATGGACAGAGAGGGAGGGACACCAGGAGCAAGAACCTCTGGGCAAGCTCCCTACCCATTAGGATACTGTTTTCTCTGTAATTGCTTAGCAGATAGCTATTCTATTAATGCTGTAATACGGTTGCTTCAGGAACATTCCTGTAGAAAAACTATACAGCTTCATTCAAATTCCACATCTAGTCCCTTTCTCTAGTGCTTTATTTTTCAGCTTTCATGGCCTTTGAAAAACAAAAAATTAGCAGCCCAGCTGCTGGTTCATAAGGACTAAAGAAATTGTTTAGTACTTAGCCCAACCTAGGTTACATCATCAGTTCCTGCTTTGAGGGGAATCCATCAAAAAGTCCATGTCATGTACTTGGAGTGTATTGGGGAGGAGGGTCCCCCAAAGCAAGGATTACACAACTGCTCTTTTCACCAGGCCATGCCAAGGACACTGAGCTTGTTACTCTGGCTGAAGGCTAAGTATTTTGCAGAGGGACTGAGCTTGCAGCTAGAACTTTCTAAACATGGACCTGATGTTTTCCCAGCACTTTAGATGTCCATGAAAAATGTATCTGTTTTCAGTCCTTGGGCAAGGCATAAGCAGTGGTCTGGTTATAAAGTATATCTGGTACAGAGACCTGCCCTGTCTCCATTCTACCCCAGCTCACTTGTTCTTGAAGTCCTCCACCAAGTCCTGCATGTTCCTGAGCTCTGAGTCCAGGCGGCCTCTCTCCCCAACGATACCATCCAGCTGTCTCCTGAGGTTGTTGATGTACTGCTCTAACAAAGGCTCCAGGTTCTGCCTCACGGTCTTGGTGCCCTGCTCCTGCAGCAGGGCCCACTTGGTGTCCAGGACCTTGTTCTGCTGCTCCAGGAACCGCACCTGGAGGGGGCAGAGTTTGAAGATGGAGACATCTGAATTTCATGTTTCAGTGATCAACTTTCCAGTTTTCCTCCCTTCTCATGCTGTCCCCCTAAATCTTCCCATGGATAGTGCTTGGACCTGGGCCGAAGAGGACAGGTCCAGAGTGAAGCATCTAAACTCACTCTTCTAGGGGAGACAGGACACTTATTCAGGGCACAGATAGCCTGGGCGGAGACTGGCCCAGGGCAGGGGTAGCTGTAAAGGCACTCAGGCTACTGTCCAGTGAACAGATCCACCTTTCTATGCAATCAGCCCCGTTACATGGAGCACAGAATGCAACAGTCTCTTCCCAACAGTCAGTAAAGAGCCTTCAGGGGGTCAACTCTGAAGGGGATGAATTACGACCCTCTCTTCCAAGCTGCCAGTCTAATTAAGAAAGTGGGCCACAAATCCAGGACACAGAAACAAAGAGAAAAACATAGGAAGATATTTGTACAAGGTCAGGAAATCTCCCCTCTTCCCACTTCTTTAGCACATATCCCACACTCATGGTGGTTTTCCACCAAGAATCAGTTCTCACCTTGTCGATGAAGGAGGCAAACTTGTTGTTGAGGGTCTTGATCTGCTCCCGCTCCTCAGTCCTCACCCGCTGGATGGTGGGGTCGATTTGCAGGTTGAGGGGAGTCAGGAGACTCTGGTTGACGGTGACCTCTTGGATGCCTCCAGGGGGGCACACAGGGAAGCCAGGACCACCGAAGCCACCTCCGAAGCCAGCTCCACCACCAAGCCCAAAGCCACCACCGCCAGCTCCACCGCCAAAACCAAATCCGCTCCCGGCTCCACCTCCAAAGCCATAGCCGCCTCCAGCACCAGCACCAAATCGGTTCCTGAATCCACCGCCGCTGGCGCTAATGGAAATCCTCTTGGAGCCCCCCAGGTTGTAGAGGCTCCGGCTGCCAAAGCCACCGGCACCATAAGCACCCCCAAGGCTGACCCTGCCGAAGCCGCCACCGCCGCCACCCCCGGACCGGGACACGGAGGTGAAACTGGTGCGGGAGACGGACGGGGTGATGGCAGAGGCAGTGCTGAAGCTGCGGCCGCCCCCGCTTCGGAAGGACACGGTTGACTGGCGAGACATAATGGCTGGTTCCTAGTGGAGTAAGAGTAGCGGGAACTAGCGGTCGCGAGGTGCTGGAGAGAAAGAGCAGCGCGGGACAGGACGCGGAAGGCGGCTCTGTTATCTAGGAGCCGCAAGCCCCGCTTTTATCCTCTAGACCTGGTTTGGGCGGGAGAGTTGTCGAGCTGTGAATGATTAAGTGGGCTGGGCATGCCTGGGGGGCAGCTGTGAGCTCACCGACACACCTGTGCAGCGGTGTGGGGTGCAAACGCTGTCTTCCTGGCAGGCTCTGCTCAGCTAGGGATAAACTTGCCTTGCAGCCCTGATGTCTTGGCAGCGAATAGGCCATGCTGCCAGCAAATCTTTCTTTACAGCAGGGGCCTAGGGCTGTGAGTAGCCCAAAGAAGGGTGCTGGGAAGCAAGGGGGCATTTGGCCAAGATCCTGAAAGATCCTTCCAGGACCAGGAATGTCATCAAACATTGCAGCACATTGCACACTATCCATGAACAGGGGACAGAGCGAGTCCCCCACTGGCAGTGGTCTGCTCTGCTTATTCCTTTAGGGAGAGCTTGCTTCAGGGACTTCAGCCCTTGGAAAGCCAGCTGTGGCCTGATCTCTCCACTCTGTGCCAGAGGGGAAAATAGATTTCCATCACATACTGCAAAACTCCATTTCTTAGAGGAGGCACAGTTACATCAGAGCCTGCTGGGCAGATTCTCCTGCAAGATTTGGGCCAGAAAGTCTCCCCAAGAACCAAGTTCCAGAAACAGAGACTGTGGAACACCCTCAGCCCCCGGTCTATCCCACTTTGCTCTCTGGAGGGACAGACCCATCCCACCACAACACCTCCTAATTCAGCCTTTTCTGCTGCATTGAACTTTTTCCTTGCCCTTTGGCCCAGGCAGGTCCCAGAGGGGGCTTAGCAAACCCAGGGCCCCCTTGCCATCAACCCTCCCCCAGAATCCTGTGACTCCACCTGGCAGTCACGTCTCTCTTCAGGGGGAGCTGCTCTGCCCGCTCCCCAGCCCCCCAGGTGTGTTCCAGCAAGCCCTTGGTGATTCCACTAAGGAAGAAATGAGTCATCGTATCTGTTGATACAGGCTGAAGGCCGCCACAAACACATACCTGCAGGAGTTCCTAATCTCGTCAGGAACATGTCGAGAGTCGGCCAGCCTGTTATAACGGCAAACCACCCCGTTCCAAGCAGCGGGAATTGCTGGGCTTTCTCTCAGCTTCAGCCTGAACCCTCCTTCAGGGCTGGGGGGATGGAAAAGCAGTTCTAAATCTATGGATCATCCCTCCAGAGAGACTAGAAGGGGCAGGTTTGGGTAACCAGGCAGCTGGCCTGACTACCTGCCAGTTGTTTTAGGAAGCACTCTCAGCCCAGCTCCCAGTTAGTCCTCTCGGCAAAGCTTATCTGGGTGGGCTATGGTATTAGATGGAGGAAAAGTGGCCTGGTTGGGTTTTACAAATTTCTGTCTTAAATCACATCCCATCTTTTTGGCTGCAGACCTGATTGGGGCCTTGTATTTGCCTCGTCAGAACAGAAATAGGAATCTCAGGCAGTCCTTGGGTCATTAAGAGTTGTTGGGGTAGGGGAGATCCCTAGGCTAGTGCTGGAGGCAGGGGTAGGGTGGGGATGGGTTTGAAGCCGCGGGACTGAGTGGCTATGTTCTCGAGAGTAAAGGAATAAGGACCCAGCCATGGCTTAGGAACCTCTAGTCAGGGCCTGCAGTCAGCCACAAGGCAGCCACGGCTGTGGGAAAATGACTCGGAGCCGCTGGGGATCAGCCAAGAGGTGATTGTTCACCTGAGGCTGTGATGAGAAAGCAGCAGTGGCCAAGTAAGTCCAGACAGACAGACAGATCAATGGCCAGAGCTGGCCTTATAAGTCTTGGGCAATGAATGAGGTTTTGGTGCCTCCCTCCCTAGAGAATTCCTGAGGCACTCAAAGGTGACTTTTACAGAGCTTGCCAATTTCGCACTTGCCTCTCACGGAACAGACAAGACTATCCTGGGGTCCCTGAGACATAGGGGTGGACCCTCATTCCCCGACAGAACAGAAGCAGCTATCTGGGAACTCTCTGGGAATTCTCTCTCCCCTGGAAGTCACCATCAGGGCATGGTCCCTCCTACCCGCCCCCCCCACCAACACCTGACCTGAGTCTAATCTCCACTGCCCTTGGGGAAGCCCCACCCTCCCAAGACACTGGGACATTCTTTTCTCTCCATTCCTCCTTGTCCAGGAAGGAGAAGGACTCAGGGGAACAGGAATGCATTCTGGCCACTCTGAGAAGGGCTGGAGTGTGCCAAGCTCAGATTCAGATGCCAGGGACCAAAGGGGTGTAGGTGGCAAATCAATGTGGTCGGGCGTGTTTGGGTGCCTTGCTGAGGGAAAAGCACCTCTCTCTGTGGGAATTCTTCCCTAAACAGATAGGGCCGCCCCCACGCCACCCCTTCCCCTCCACCCCCACAATGCCACAGTGGAGATGCTCCCCCGGGGAACCAGGGCCCAGCATCACTGCAGTGTGGGAGAGTCCCACCCCAGCTTGGAATTTCAGCCTGGCAGGAAGAGAGAGATTACACAGAGCTCCCTGAGCCTCTCTGCAGGCACCTACAGAGAGAGTTATCAAGGCTTGGCAGGACATGGTAATTAGCTTCTCCAGGCATCATTTTCCAGCAAGAGACGAGTGCAAGACTGAGGGAACTGCAGTGGCTGGTCCTGCTGGTCTCCGTGTCAGAGGGGGACAGGGGTGACTGCCCTGTCCATCCTCACAAGGTATGAGAACACAGAATATGCACAGCATTTCATCCACAAGGACACATCTGACACACCAGGCAGGGAGTAGGATTGGTCCAGGTGACAATGGAACAAGGACTAGGCAAATCCCATGATCCCACCCCAGGGCTCCCTCCAAGGGGCCCCCACCACTCTTTGGGTGCCTTTCATAGAAGACCATGTGATGGATAAATTTAATGCGCAATGGTTTTGCATATGACCCGCAGGTCTTCCCAGACAATAGACTCCCCCAGGTTTACGGAGCACGTCTGGCTTGCCTTGGCATCGCCACACACTCAGCCCAGCCGGGCACACCAGTACTGCTCAGCAAACAGTTTTGAATTGAATTGACAGATGTAAGGTCATCTCCCTTCCCTATGTCATTGTGGAAGGCCTTCCCCTACCCCATCCTGAGTCCAAGGGTCCTCTCCACCCACTTCTGTCCCTGGCTTCCCATCCAGAGAGTAGATCTCTTATCCCCTTTAGCCTGAGTATCCTCTGAGGACAGAGTTCGTGACTCTCCATTCCTTGAACTTCCCTTCATTCCCCACCTCCCACCCTCAGCCCCAGCTCCCATGTCCCCCTCCAGGAGAGAAAGAAAGAGGCAGTGTCCCCACTTTTGAGGACCTTCTATACCATGCGTGTTCAGCACAAAGAGTGGGAAACAATGGTTGAGGCATGAGTCATCTATTCATTGGATGACGGTTGGCAGCCTCATCCGAGAGTGCATGGAGCCAGATCCAGCAAGATGGGGAAGGGCGGACAGAGCCCAGAGCCAGCCCGCACAACTCCTTACAAAGCCCTAGCCTCGGGGAGGAACTGAGGGAAGAATTCTCCTGCCTCCACCCAAAGTCGGCGGGAACTCTGGGTCCCAGCTTTGATCTTAGATTCAGAATTTTCAGAACTGCAGGGGCAGAAAGGAGACGGCCCCTCTGTGGACAGCAGGATGAGGAGGATCCTTCATCCCTCCCCACATGACCACCTCTGGTGGCGGCTGCCTTGTGATGCTGCGGGTGCCACCCTGCCTCTCTAGGACTCTCCAGAGCCCACATCTGAGAAGAGGCCCAAGTAGAAATGCAAAAGTCTACTAGAAAAGGAACTGGTCTCTCTTGGCAGCTGTGGAGGAGTACTCTGTTGCCATTATTTGGGTCATGGTGACAAGGGGGACCTTTGGACGTGACACAAATTGTGGGTCTCAGCATAGGTGCAAAAGCCCATGGCCTCACCCTGTGCTGTGCCTTGGTCTCAATCCAACCTTTGAATTGCTGGAACCCCGGACAGGAAGCTCAACATCTCACCTCGGCTTCCCTCACTGGTGTTGGGAGAAGCAGCAGGAAAAGGGTCTTTGCTCACGGGAGGAGTAATGGTAATTTGAAGCTGGCCGGGGTTGGCAGAAAGGGTGGGGCCCACATGCAGGGGATTGTGGGGCGCAGCCTCAGCCCCCACCTCTCAGACTGATTGAGAGATTGGCTTTTGTGGGGTGAGAGCCACACAAGAGAGCTCTCAGCCTCCCTCCGACAGGTCCCTGCAGGTCTGTGGAATGTTCTTCCCTCATTGGATGGGTGTTTTGCCAATGGCATACCAAAGTCTTGAAAATCCCCCTTGGTTGATTGAAACTATGGGCTGGAAATCAACAAATACTTTAATTAGTCAGAGGGACTAAAAAAGGGATAAGCAGGAAAAACCTCGGTTTTGCTTTCTCATGGAGGGAGGTTTTATTTTTCTTTTAATAAACACTGATAAAAATTACTGTACACCAGACACTGTCCTATGAACTCTGCATCAATGAGTCTAAAATTGCAAAGAAGGGCTTTTACCATTTTCTTGGCCTTTGCTTTGTTCCTTACATGTGGGTGTGGGTGTACTCAGTCCTCTGGGTATCTATAGACTTTCTCTACAGTGAAGAGATGGGGACATGATTCATTCACACCAGGCTTCTATCCTTATGGGGTCATGCCGGAAAACTTTTTCTCACCCTTAACCTCCCCCATGGCTTTTTTTTCCCCCTGCTTCTTTCCACGCCCAGCATACTAGCAACTTGACACCCAGGGATGGAAAGATGGAGGTGGAGATGAGAGCTGCTTGGTGGACGGCTTCCTCATCCTAAGGACGGAGGCCAAGGTGCAGGGACCGAGTTTTGTTTCCGTCTCCAAGGTGTTGAGCTCCCATCACTGGGGCATGGGGAAGGAAAAAAAAAAGGAAGCAGTGCAGAGGCTGGAGATGTTACCCCTTCCAGGGCTGGTTTCAGAAACACGCCTGGAGACTGGACAGTCCTGGGGGCAAATGGACACCTTCCCAGCCCAGCTACACTCTCTGCACGCATTCTCAGCTCCTTCACATCCCCTATGCACACAAACTGCTGGCCTTGCTCGCTGTCCACAGGACCAACAGCCCTGTTTTCAGGGCTCATGAAAACAAGTTAGTTTTCCCAAGAGAGACACCGTGTCAAGATACTTGAGGAAAGAAAGAGCGCAGGAACGTGTGCACCAGGCATTTGATCATTTCTTCATCCAGCACGTGTGTTTTGAGCAATCGTGGGGGCGCTGTGCACTTGGCTACAGAAGGGGGTACAGCCATGAACAGGACAGGCCCATGGAGGACACACAGGCTCTGAGGACAAGCCTGAGTCCTGCCAGGCCCAGGAAGGTTAACCCACACCACTTGCCTGGCGACAGGAGTGCCCATGCCAAGGCAGGGTTACGGAATCCTGCCTGACTTGGCTTCAGGAAAACTCAGTTCCCACAAGCCATTGCAGGGAACCCTTGGCCAGACTTGCCTTCAGGCATCTTGTGACTCTGATTCCTACCCCAATCCCCCCCTGCCCAGCCATGCCCAGATGTCTACCAGTGATCCATTCCTAGACGAGAAAGCTGAGTGCAGAGCAGGGGGGATCCTAATCCAGAAGCTATCATCCCACTATCATCAGAGCCAGGGCCAAGCCAGGACATGCTCCACTGCCCTGCACTGCCTCGCCAGCACCCCAGAAAGAGCCCGCGCATGCCGCACTCAAAGCTGCATGTCTCGACCCCCTTCAGAGAGCCACTTCCCCCGGCCCGTGTGGAAGGAGGTGTGTGTGTATCAGGGGGTGCTGACCAATGACTGCTTATGGTAATGCAGTTACTGCTTTCCACCTCAGTCTCATCCAGAGCCCTGACAACTTCTGACATCGACCCGTCTTTCCAGGGCGAGACCAGCCTCAGACGAAGTCAGCACCAGAGCCCTTCCCCAGGGCCCTCGCCTGTGCCAGGCTGCCAGGTCCCACAGGCTGTGGTTCTGACCACAGATGAGAATAGGAGGAGTGGTTGATGGGAAGCCTTTTCTCTCCTGTCCCTCTCCCTGCCCCCTACTTCTGCCGAGTGAGAATTCACATGTCACTCCTGTGTGCCAGTGTTCAGAGCCCCACCGTACTCTCCGCTGCCTCTAGACAAATTGTATCCTCTGAAGCATATTCAAGGGCTCCCCACTCCAATCACCCACCCCTAGTCTCCCGTGGCTGTTCAGTCTCAACTCTGTTCCCCAGCCAGGGGGATCCATCCACACCCTCTCTCCTGAGCTACCCACTCCCCTGCTTTCATGCTAAGAGGGGCAGCTATGCTGAGTGCTGGCTCTGTCTCTCTCTCTGTCCTGACTTCCCACAAAACATGAGGCAAAGACCCAGATACTTTCTCAGACAGTCTCTTCCAAATGGGAGAGACATATCTGGTGATTGCTAGAGGGGCTGTCTCTCTGAAAGTCTGAACTCTCCATGATCCTAAAGCAGCTCAAAATATAGGTTGGATCAGTGCCCAGGATGTACTTTGTAGCATGATAAAAGACAGTAACAACAGCCACACTTATAGAGCACTGACAGTGTGCCAGGCATGGTTCTGGAGATATCCATTTACTTAATCCTCATTCACCCCAGGAGATGGGACTATTATTCATTAACCCTATTTTTCAGATAGGGAAACTGAGGCTCACAGAAGTTAAGTAAATGGTAAGCGACAGAGCCTAGATAGGAGCCTAGACAGGTGTATGTCCCCACCATTGTGGACACTCAGGTTGGTGGCCCGTGACCCTGACTTGACCCTGAAGAGGAGGCCTTTCGCTGAGGCTCTGGTCCCCAGCAAGCCTGTGAGGACAGCAATCACAGAGGGCCTTAGATGGTTGCTCGATGACTTGGCAGTCAGTTTTCTCAGCACCTTCCAGCAACCCTGAGGGAGAAGCTCTAGCCTTGAGTGGTGATAGGGGTAATAGGGGAGTGAATCCTTGGGGAGACCCTTGCCCTCTCTGAACTGTCAGAACCTGGGGTGAAGCAGCTGGGCCCCTGGGGCAAGGTTCCAGTGAATTGGGCTCACTCTACACAATGCTCCTAAGGATGAAGCTTGGCCTGCGGCCACATTTCTCACCAACTGCTGCTCCTCTGCCTACTTCCCTAGCACCAGACACTAGACAAAGTCTCACAAGCCTCTAGCAGAGTTTCTTCCAGAGGGCCCAGACATGTCTGACAACCTCATGTGTGGACTGGTGTCTTGATTCAACCTTCAGCTTTTCCTTTCCTTTCCTTTCTCATCTTTCTCATCTCTCCCAGCCCTGAAGCTCCATAGCCAAGACTCCCAGACAGGGACCCCCAGAAAAAAACATACCACCTAAATAAAAAACCATGTGCTCCCAGGCAAACCAGCTCCAAGATGGGTCTGCCATACCATTGCCTCTCTCTAACTAGATCATAGCTTCTAAACTTCAAGTCCTACCCATGAGAAAATTCTGGAGGAACCATTAGAGCCATCAACACCACAATGCCCCAGCAAGATGGAACTTCTCAACTGTCTGGATCTATAGGCCTCCGTGTTCTCCACTGATCCATCACCTCCCCAGGCATGGTATGTGCCAAGGAATAAACAAAAGCTCCTTTCACGATGACCCTCTCCCTGCTTCCACCATGCCCTGCTTCCCTCCTCAGCAGCCCAGGAGTCTCAGCCAGTTCCTGAGACTGCCCTAAAGACTTGTCCTACCTGTTGGCCTCCTCACCCTCCAGGCCTGCCCAGAAGGAGCAGCCTCACCATTCAGAGTAGAGAAGACACTCAGCAGCTCTCCATGCCTCGCAGCTGAAATGTCATGATCTATCCAGCCTCTTGGGAAGCCTCCAGCCACCAGCTGACCTGGGCATCTCCGAGGACTGGGCCCCCTCACTCTGGCGCCAGCCATGGCATCCTTCAGGTTGGCATGCTGCCATAAGCAGAGAACAATAACACATTATGGTCTGCAGCCATCAGCCGGAACATGACTCCATTGTTCTGAGTCTGAAAAATGATTTCAGCATAACCCTTTGACCAGAGGTTAGCCCTAGTCCCTTGCTGAAGAATGGCCTTCTTTTGCTTAAGAACATGAAGTAGCTTCCTGATGGCCTTAAACTCACCTCCACATTCCTCTGGGTCCGCTTTCCTCATCATCCCTCCTACCATCTATGGTGGGCAGAACAATGGCACCCAGAGCTGTCCATGCCCTAATCCCCAGAACCTGTGAATATGGTGATCTACATGGAAAAGGTAAATTAAGGTGCAGAAGGAATTAAGGTTGTTGATCAGCTGACCTTAAAATTGGTGCCAAAGAATTGATGCTTTCGAGTTGTGGAGCTGGAAAAGACTCTTGAGAGTCTCTTGGAGAGCAAGGAGATCAAACCAGTCAATCCTAAAGGAAATCAACCCTGAATATTCACTGGAAGGACTGAAGCTGAAGCTGAAGCTCCAATATTTGGCCACTTGATGAAGAACTGACTCACTGGAAAAGACTCTGATGCTGGAAAGATTGAGGGCAGGAGGAGAAGAGGGTGACGGAGGATGAGATAGTTGGATGGCATCACTGACTCAATGGACATGAGTTTGAACAAACTGCAGAAGACAGTGAAGGACAGGGAAGCCTGGCGTTCTGGAGTTCGTGGCGTCACAAAGAGTCGGACACGACTTAGTGACTAAACAATGACAAACAACTATCCTAAATTATCTAGGTGGGTCCAATGTAATCCTAAAGGCCCTTAAATGTGAAGGAAGGAGGCAGGAGAGGGAAGAGGTCAGAGTGATGTCAAGTGAGAACTTGACTACTATTGTCAACTCTGAAGAAGGGAGTGGAGGCCATGAGCCAAGGACTGTGGGCTGCCTTTGAAAAAAAGGAACAGAGTCTTTCCTCAAACCTCCAGGAGACATGCAACCCTGCCAATACCCTGATTTTAGCCCAAGATAGACAGGTCATAGTGGAGAGTTCTGACAAAATGTGGTCCCCTGGAGAAAAGAATGGCGAACCATTTCAGCATTCTTACTTTGAGAACCTCATGAACAGTATGAAAAGGCAAAAAGATATGAAACTGAAAGATGAACTCCCCAGGTTGGTAGGTGCCCAATATGCTACTGGAGAAGAGCAGAGAAATAGCTCTAGGAGGAATGAAGAGGCTGAGCCAAAGCGGAAACAACTCCCAGTTGTGGATGTGTCTGGTGGTGAAAGTAAAGTCTGATGCTGTAAAGAACAATATTGTATAGGAACCTGGAATGTTAGGTCCATGAATCAAGGTAAACTGGAAGTGGTCAAACAGGAGATGGGAAGAGTGAACACTGACATTTTAGGAATCAGTGAACTAAAATGAACTGGAATGGGTGAATTTAACTCAGATTTTGGCCTGGTGATACTCATTTCAGATACCTTGATCTCTAGAACTGTGAAATAAAAAAATCTGTGGTTTTGGCAATTTGTTACAGTTGCAACAGGAAACAGGTATCCCATTGCTATCCAAATTCTGCTTTGACCAAGGGACTCTACCCTGTATCCTCCACATCCAGGTTACCCTCCCCCAACTTTAAGACATCTTCCCTGCCTCCTCCACCCAGCCCTGCCTGCCCCTCCCTCTTCCTGAATTCTGCTCCTCAAGGCTCCCCGCCAAAATCTGCCCACTGCCCAGGCTCACCGGTCACCTCAGTTACTTGTCCATCCCACTAGTTGTGTTAATACACAACTGGCCCTGGACTAGGTTACATTCCCCACCTATAGACAGTCCTCTGCGGGTGCATTTTTCTGCCCCAGGGTCTGTACACATTTCATCCACTGCTCTCAGCTTGGAGTTTAGTAGGGATTAGGTCCCTAAGTCCACCTTCCTCCAGACTGATCTTCCCTTCAACCTCTCCTTATCCCATTGCCCAGGGCTCAGCAGGGACCATGCCTGGTGTGGACTGACAGGTGCAGGAGTCCACCCACTGGCTGAGGGCAGAGAAAACCAGGGCTGGAACAGGCCCAGTCTTGGCTTCCTATTTGATGCGAGTGAACCATCAAGTCATGCCTGCTCCACCCTGGGGCCTGGCCTCTTGGTGTGGGCACAGGCTGCTTGGTGAAGATCACCCCTTCTTGCCAGGCTGTCTTCCTGTCTTTTTGAGAGGATTGGCTCCTCAGCAGCTCAGTTAACTTGGCCCATTGTTCCCTTTGTCCACCTTGGGATTTCCCCTTATCACCTGCCAGCTCCAGGTCTTCATGCTGGTGAGGCCAAGAAAGGGAAGATGATGGTTCTTAGGGAAGAGGCTCTGCCAGCTGGTAAGAAATGTGTCTTCCCTAGTAGATGGGCTTGATCACTGCCTCCCTGAGGATGCTGACCTGGTGGACAGATGCTGACGTTTCCTAGGGTTCAGCTGCTTGAGAAGGAGGCAGTCACTAGCTCCTTGAGAGGACACCAGCCTCATCCTTTCTCCAGACAGTCCCCAGAGGGCTTTCCTCAAATAGCACGGGCTCCGTCCATCTGCCCAAAGCCCAGTAGCCTTCCTGGTTGGTGAGAACAGAGAACACCTTTGTGTTAGAATTTGGACAGAGGTCTAGTCTTGCAGGAGAACCGGGGTGTGACCAATAGGTCTATCTCATAATGACCTCAGCTGGAAGTGCAAGCTAACACAACTCTGGGCGCTCCGGAGTCATGCCCTCCCCTTGACCTGCACCCTGGTGAGTATTCCCACAGCCGGTGTCCTCCCCACATCCCCACAGATAACTGAGCAGCTGGGCCACGGTTTCCCTGTGGATGGGGGCAGCCCTGAGAGCAGTGGACAGGAGAGTAGGTGTTGTCTTGGGTTTGCTCCCTGAAGAAGCCAACGCAGTATGCATATCCTCACTCCCATGCATTGGGTTCATGGTACCATTGGGCCCCACCTGGTGAGTCAGCTCCATCAATTACCTGCCTCGCTCTGATACCCGATTCCAGCAGGGCCTCAGGCTGGCAGCATGTTGGCCACATGCTTCAAGTTGACACACTCAGATTCAGGCTGCGGTTGTTTTCCATGAACAGAAATCCTGACGAGTCTGATGCAGGATCTGCATCCAAAAATCTCCTGAGGGCTTGGGCGGGGGGGTTGGGGGAGAATAAATACATGTATATGTATGGCTGAGTCCCCTTGCTGTTCACCTGAAACTATCACCATGTGGCTAACCAGCTATACCCCAGTACAAAATTAAAAGTTTAAAAAAAGAATCTCCTGAGGGCTGAGGCAGAGAGCACCTTCTATCAGGCTGCAGAGTTTCTATCTTCCTGATCTCCTTCATCTACTCCCAGCTACCAGAACTCACCTCAGTCGGCCTTCCAAGCATCCCCCCTTGGGCACCAGGGAAGGATGGCCAAGGAGCCACACTGCCCGCTGGGTCTTCAGCCTGCTTCTGAGAACCTTGGTGATCTTTCACCTCCCTTGTTGGAGGGTCATCTTGAACTTGCCAGGAGAGACCAGAGAGGCGCCCTTCCCCAGCCCCACTGGAGGTCAGGGAGGGCGATATCCTCTCCCCAGATCCACCAGCCCATTTCTGACAGGTCTCACTAGAAGAGAGTTGTTCCTCACTGTGAGCTGAAATCAGTCTCCCTCCAACATCCTGTTCTGTTCTATGGAGCTACACTGAAGAAGATCAATTCTTCTCTCCCTTTGGTGAAATATTTTTATATTAGAGGTCATTTCTCAGTCACCCTCTCTGTGACTCAGAGGACACCAACTCCCGGGAAGAATTACCTGGTTACCTCCCAAGCTATCTGCACTGCAGCAGCCTGTGCAAGACTGCACTTCTCACCACCTCAGGAGCTGGCCTCAGCGCCCTTGGCCAAGCCAGCCCTGGGTTGAGACTTCTGGCCTTTCTGCCTGTGCCTCTTTGCTCCTCTCTAATAAAGGAAATGGTAACCCACTCCAGTATTCTTGCCTGGAAAATTCCATGGACAGAGGAGTCTGGTGAGCTACAGTTCGTGGGGTCACATATGCCTGAGTGCCTGAGCACAGTATGGATACAATTTCTTAAAAATTTCCCAAACTATAGTCATTCAAGTGCCACCCTCAGGATTTTGCCCACGTTTCCAAACTGCTTGTACTGTTATATTCTTTAATATTTTTTTAAAAATTAGCTTGTTTAATATATTTATATTATAAGGCAACTTTGTTGACTAATGAGTGACATCTTTTTTAATACACATTAAAACAGCACCGGAACCACAAAAGGGCCTGAAATGACTCTGTGCCAGCAGCGCTAGCTGCCAGCCATCTCTGCTTTGGAACAGGAAGAGACCCCCGCCCCCTGCTTCCTGGCTTCCTATATCCATTCTCCAGCCATATAGCCAGGCCTTGCTCTCAGCTCTTGAGGCTCAACTCTCACCAAGTGAGGAGCTCCCTGGGGGGCAGTTAGGAGAGACAGGGCCAGAGCCATAACTGGGCTGCTTTACCTTCTCAGAACATCCAGCTGTGAACACGGGCCAACAGGTACACCTGACCCAGAGTCAATGAGGTGGAGAGTCCATTTCTGTAATTACACCACTGAGTGTCTGGAAACCACAAATGAGCGCTTAGAAAGCCAAATTACAGGCCTTAGAGGGTGAGTGTAGCAAGTGGCAGCTTCTGACCGGGCAGTCAAAACAACAGGCTGTGGGCAGGTCAGCCCAGGTGTTTTTCAGAGAAGATGGAGGTAGCTGAGGCTCCAAAGCCCATCCCCAGCTGAGACAGGTAGCGCCTATCAAGAGATGCTGAGAACATGAGAAGATGCTGAGAAGCACTCTGCCCGGCCTCAGAAGAAATTCCTAAAAAGCTACTCATCTTAAGGCATCTGCCACCTCCCCAGGGCACCAGGCTCATAACCATGACCATGCTGGCCAGCCCTCAGGGCGGCCCTAATCACATGGGCATTACGAGCCTTGCGTGGCCTTGACTGTGTCTGGTGGCCCTGCCCAGTCCACAGGGCTGGCTGCCACCTCACCCTTTGCCCTCCCAGCCCCGTATCATTGGTCTCATATGGGGTCCTCCACTGCTCTGAAACGCCTCTCCAGTGCCACGGTCTCAGACCTGGCTCCTGAAAACAGACTCAGGCCCTGCAGCAAACTCAAGATGGGGACAGTGAATTTCTTGTCCCCACTTGAGCACTCTGTACCTCATCGGGGTACGAGAGAGTGTGGGGGTTGCTTCTAGCTGGTGGCCAAAAGCCATCTCTCCAGCCCTATGTTTCTTTATTTATATACAACAGGGGTGATAATGGTGCTGCTATTGAGGACTGAATAAGGAAATGCCCTTAAAAGATCCTAGCCCATCATCTGGCACACAAGAAGCCCTCAGTAGACAATAGCTCTTATTGTTGTGTGCTGTGTGCTAAGTCGCCTCAGTCATATCCAACTGTTTGCAACCCTATGGACCGTAGCCCACCAGGCTCTTCTGTCCATGGGATTCTCCAGGCAAGAATACTGGAGTGGGTTGCCATGCCCTCCTCCAGGAGCTCTTATCATTATTCCTACCTTCAATGTTTTCTCTGTACTTATTTCCCATCTACTTGATGGGCTCCGCATCACCCCCTGGTCTGCTCCAGTCTCCTGGCCTTCGACATCCAGAGCTTGGCCCAGGTTCCTAGTTCTGCTCCAGTCAGTGTCACAAATGTGAGTCCTATGTCCAGCACCTTACACTTGGACATGAAGGGCTCCTGCTCTGGACTCACTTTGGTGGGCCCCGCTCTGGCCCCTTCCAGCCACCCTCTCCGCACAGAGCAAGGAGTCTGCATGCCCACAGGGACAAGTTCATCTGAAGTCACACTCCCCTTCTAGATCAGCTTAAGTAACCAAGACCTTGGAATTCCCTGCCCCATAACCCCAGCCTGTGTGGGCCTCTTCCCAGCACCATCCTCAGAGCACAGACTGCTTTGCTGGTGGGCACTCCTCCAGGTTGCTTGCAGCTCCAACTGAAGCTTGGGAGTGTAGGCTGGGATTTACAGT
Source organism: Bos javanicus (assembly GCF_032452875.1). NCBI lineage: Eukaryota > Metazoa > Chordata > Mammalia > Artiodactyla > Bovidae > Bos > Bos javanicus. The sequence goes on along the minus strand of NC_083872.1, from coordinate 27,861,108 downwards.
AAGGACAGAGCCAGAGGTAGGAAGGGAAAGGGGCAGACTATAGACAGGAGCTGTAGTGCTGTCTGCAGCCTCATTCTGACCTGGGACTCTGAGGAGTCCAAGAATACTCCATTTGAGCCTGGCCTGCCATTTGTTGCAGACCAAAGTCTGGATATCTTTGCAGGAGCAAGGTGGTCTCTGCCAGCTCCTCGGTCACCAGCCTGGAGACATTTTGGAAACCTAGTCTTTGGCTCAGTGATCGGTGCTACCTGGGTACCTGGGGAGGCTGCCTGGAGCTCTCAAGAAATCTCCAGATGGTGGAACTTGTTGACTGTATTTGGCTTGATCCTTCAGGGTCTCTGGGCTATGGGCTAGGACATGAAGAGAAGTTTCTGGGATCTCCCTACCATGACAGTAGATGCAAAACTGATGTGTGCAAACACCTGGGCCCTCTCTCAGAGGCTAATGCAAGCTAGTAATTCTGTCAGGTGTTTTCACTGTTTCTTCATAAGTGTTTTATAGTATTATCTCCATTTTCTATGGCCTTTATTGAAGATGCCTTTTTGAGAATTCTGCACCCAAGCATGTTTGTACAAAGAGAAAGATTTTAGGTTTGTTTTCGTCAATGATTATCCTACACTCAAGCATCTGGAAATAAGTGCTAAGTGGGATAATTATACAAATGGGTGAGTATGGACATGAATGCATTAATTACATATATCCTTATCTATATCCTTTCACATGGATCTGATTTTCCCATCTGCTAGCTGTGTGACCTTAGGCAAGTTATTTACCCACTCTAGGCCTTAGGTTCCTCATCTAGTAGCTCTCTGGATAAACCCTAAGAACCCTTCCACCCCTAACACCCTGGTACTTACCCTCTTTGGTCTTCCTTCCTCATTCTGCCGTCACGCCAGGGCACTTGCTTCCTTCCAAAGGGTTCTTCCTGTTCCTGCCCCTCTACTTTTGCCTTCACTGTTCCTGATACCTAGCATTTCCTTATTCCACATCTCTATGTACTGAGAAAGGCATTTTTCAAGGTAACACAAATGCCACTTCATCCAGGGAGCCACCACTCCCACTCATCATGCAAGAAGACTCATTCTGGAAGCTGGAATGGAACCATTCACTCAGCCCAATCCTCTGATTTAAAGACAAGGCCAATGAGGGCAAAATGAGGCAGCAACCTAGAGAAAGAAGCAAATGTCCTTTTAACTCTCCACCTCTGGAGTCCACAACCCTTGGAGCCACCATTATAGCTTGACTTGTTATTGTTTCTGTAGGTCTCTATGCATCCCTTACATCACAAGACTTCTGAGGGCCAGAGTCCTATTGTGTTCATTCTATTCCTCACCACCATTCCCACCCTGCACCAGCTATCTGTATATGTGAATAGCATTAGCTCACATGAATACAGAGACTGACAAGTCCCAAAATCCGCAGTTGCCAAGTTGGAGATTGAGGAGAGCCAGTGGTATAGTCCCAGGTTCTGTTTGAAGGTCTAAGATCTAGCAAAACTCATGGCGTGAATTCCAGTCCTAGAAAGAAGATCAGTGTTCCAGCTGATATAACCAAGTTTTTTCTTAGTCAGCATTTTTCTTCTATTTGGGTCTTCGGCTGATTGGATGAGGCCCACCCACATTGGGAAGAACATCTGCTTTATTCTGCCTACCAAAGATTCATAGGTAAATCTCATCTAGAAACGCCCTCACAACAACCCAGCACTAATGTTTGACCAAATGTCTGGGGACTTTGTGACCCAGTCAGGGTGATTCATAAAAATAATCAATAAATGTCTGTTTTGTTTAACAAAGAAAAATCTCATTTTGATCCCTGCTGAAAACTCACATGTCCCATTTGAAAGCTCCCTTTGTTCTGATCTTTGACTAGTGTTATGCTGGACCAAGTTCTACTGGCTTATAACAGCCAACTGATAAATTTTCAAGAGCTTCGTGAGATTGGTTTTCAAACACAGCTGTAATTCAAATTAAATTATATATACTCAGAATTAAATAAATTAAATCAAAAGGAAAAGTAAAAAAGGCTTAAAACTGATAACTTCCTAACTATTTTACTACTCTCTAAGCTCTTGAGGTTATTTACATCTGTGGAATCTGTAGAGTGGAAATACTGGGTTAGCCAAAAATTTTGTTCGAATTTTTCCATAAAACGGCTCTAAGTAACACTTAGTTATCCTTAACTTCTTTCAAAATACTTTTGTTAGATTGGTTTGTGACAGCTGTCATATCAGGGTGCACTTAAAAGGATTATCAAACTTGGTGAATTTTTTTGTATAGCCATTTTAATTTTGAAGATGGAAGACAAAAGCAACATTTTTGGCGTATTATGCCTTATTATTTCAAGAAAGGTAAAAATGTAACCGAAACACAAAAAAACCCACATTTGTACAGTGTATGAAGAAGGTGCTGTGACTGGGCATTTCAAAAGTATTTTGGGAAGTTTCATGCTGGAGATTTCTCACAGGATGATGCTCCACTGTCGAGTAGACCAGCTGAAATTGACAGCAATCAAATCAAGACATTAACTGAGAACAATCAACATTATATCATTCGGGAGATAGCTGATATACTCAAAATATCCAAATCAAGTGTTGAAAATCATTTGCACCAGCTAAAGGCTATGGTTTTTCCTGTGGTCATGTATGGATGTGAGAACTGGACTGTGAAGAAGGCTGAGTGCCGAAGAATTGATGGTTTTGAACTGTGGTGTTGGAGAAGACTCTTGAGAGTCCCTTGGACTGCAAGGAGATCCAACCAGTCCATTCTAAAGGAGATCAGCCCTGGGATTTCTTTGGAAGGAATGATGCTAAAGCTGAAACTCCAGTACTTTGGCCACCTCATGCGAAGAGTTGACTCATTGGAAAAGACTCTGATGCTGCGAGGGATTGGGGGCAGGAGGAGAAGGGGACGATAGAGGATGAGATGGCTGGATGGCATGACTGACTCGATGGACGTGAGTCTGGGTGAATTCCAGGAGTTGGTAATGGACAGGGAAGCCTGGCGTGCTGCGATTCATGGGGTCGCAAAGAGTTGGACACGACTGAGCGACTGAACTGAACTGAAACTGAATGTTAATCTCTTTGATGTTTGGGTTCCACATACATAAGGTAAAAAAAAAAAAAAAAAAACTTCTTGACCATATTTCCGCATGCAGTTATCTATTGAACCACCACCAACCACACCAACGGCCGGTCTTCATCCAATGAAGGTGATGTTGTGTATATGGTGTGGTTGGAAGGGAATCCTCTATTACGAGCTCCTTCTGGAAAACCAAATGAGTAATTCCAACAAGTACTGTTCCCAATTAGACCAATTGAAGGCAGCACTCTACAAAAAACATCAGGAATTAGCCAACAGAAAATGCATTATCTTCCATCAGGGTAATGCGAGACTGTATGTTTCTTTGATGGCCAGACATAAACTGTTACAGGTTGGCTGAGAAGTCCTGATTCATTCACTGTATTCACCAGACATCACACCTTCAGATTTTCATTTATTTTTGTCTTTATGAAATTCTCTTAATGTAAAAAATTTTCAATTCCTTGGAAGATTGTAAAAGGCACAGAACCATTCTTCGCTCAAAAAGATAAAAAGTTTTGGGGAAATGGAATTATGAAGTTGAATGAAAAATGGTGGAAGGTAGTGGAACAAAATGATGAATATGTTGTTCAATAAAGTTCTTGGTGAAAATGAAAGATGTGTCTTTTATTTTTACTTAAAAACCAAAGGAATTTTTTGGCCAATCCTATACTGTACAATGATGAGCTGTTGCACATTTCTGCAGCTCTGAGATCACGGACATCATGTTGGCAGCTTGAAACCACTACTGTGGGAGGAGTCACACCAAAGGAATCATCAAACACTGCAAACCAGAGCTTAGTCTACTGTTTTTCATTTTTTTTTTGTATTTTAAGTTGAAATATATGTGACATATAACATTATATTTGTTTTAGGTGTACAAAAAATGACTATATATCTATATATACACACTATATATATGTGTGCATATATGCACATACCTATATGTATCAATACATGTGTGTACAAAATTGATTGTTTTGTTAATTGTCTAGAACTATACTGTCAGAGAAGGCAATGGCACCCCACTCCAGTACTCTTGCCTGGAAAATCCCGTGGACAGAGGAGCCTGGTAGGCTGCAGTCCATGAGGTCGCTAAGAGTCAGACATGACTGAGTGACTTCACTTTCACTTTTCACTTTCATGCATTGGAGAAGGAAATGGCAACCCACTCCAATGTTCTTGCCTGGAGAAACCCCGGGACGGGGGAGCCTGGTGGGCTGCCGTCTATGGGATCGCACAGAGTCGGACACGACTGAAGCTACTTAGCAGCATACTGTCTACCACAGTTGCCTCTAGCCCCATGTGACTACTGAGCACTTGAAATGTGGGTGGTTCACATTTCAAAATGTTGTATATGTAAAATGCACATTGGATTTTGAAGACTTAGTATGAAAAAAAGAATATCAAATATTCCATGAATCATTCTTATATTGGTTATACATTGAAACGATAATATTTTGCATATATCAGGTTAAGTAAATACATTATTAAAAAGAATTTCAGCTATTTTTCTAGTGTGGCTACCAGAAAGTTTTACACTATGTATCTGGCTTGCATTGCACTTCTGTTGGACGGCTCTGGTCTAGGTTTAATGAAGTGATGGTAAAAATGTCATGCAGATGAAACTTAAAAGTGTGTCATGTTCATAACCATTACACTATGCATAGCAAAAAAAAACAACAACCAAATAGTCTTCCAGTATTCAAAACCTTTTCCCTGATTCAGCCATTCACATCACTGGGTAGCAAGGAAAGCTCTAAAGCCATGTTCCTTGTTCCACTTCTATCTTAATCATTAGCATGAAAATATGAACTGACTAATGTTCCTGTCGGAACTGTACTTGTTGGTAAGTTGTGGTTAACAGACTGGCGGTTAGCCAAGAGCTTAGGCAAAATCAATTGAAAGTATTTCATGAGATTCAGGAGGTTTTATAGTTTATAATGAAGAGTATTGAATATTTTATTATTTATAAATTGCATGTTACACACCTCATTGCTGTTGTTCAGTTGCTAAGTGGTGTCCGACTCTTTTGTGATCCCATGACCTGTAGGCTGTCAGTCTCCTCTGTCCATGGGATTTTCCAGGCAAGGATACTGGAGTGGGTTGCCATATCCTTCTCCAAGCGATCTTCCTTATCCATAGACCAGCATCTCCTGCATTGGCAGGCGGATTCTTTACCACTGAGCCACCCAGGAAGCCCCATAAAAACACTTTATGTATCACTAAAACATAAAATTGTTTATGTACATGTATGTGTTATACATATGTACATATATGCATTTGTGTGTATATATTCGTGTGTGTGTATTTACGTATACACGCTTTTTCTCGAAGAGCTGATTAAGCTTTAACCAGCACACCACTGTCTCTGACCCTCCTGCACCCAGATCCTGCCCATTGTCCCCCCCTATCCTTCACTTTCCAAATGTGCAGACTTCAGCAATGTGACTGGTGGACCCTCCCCCTCCCATCTCCAAACCCTCCTCCCTCTCTCCCACCAGGCTTTGTTCCTCTCAGGATGTCTTTTTTCAGCCTATTCTCCTCTTACCCATCCAGGCTCATAGCCCAGTTTCCAGACACCGGCCCTGAATAGTCAATCATGGTGTCATGGAGTTTCCATTTCCAGGCTTGGTTCTTAGCCCAAGCCCTGCCTGCCTGCTCTTGCCCTGAGACCCTCGCCACTGGAAGTCAGCTTTGGCAGTGACTTCTGGCACACCTGGCCCTGCGGGATGAAAGGTGGCCATTCCCAGTCCAGTCAAAGACAGGTCTTCAGTGAGGCAGAGAGGTGGGCTGAGCTGCAGCAAGGGGCGTGGTGCGGGGGAGTAGCCTTCAGAGTTCTGCGGGCATGACTCTGCGGGTGTCTTCTTCCCACCATCATCAAAAACAGCAAGTTCACCTGGAGACAGTTCTGTCCTGATCACTGCACAGGGAGACATGGACCTCCCAAGCTCTGCCCACCAGGGACCCTGGAGAAGATACCTCCAGCACTGAGACTACTAATAAATAACCAGGAGGCCCTGGGGGAAATGTAGCAATCCTGTTTCAAGTAAGCCACAAACTTAGCAACATCTACATGATAGGAGAAAGGCAAAGTTTTAGGAGGAAACTCCAGGGGTTTGGTTCAGGAAAAAGTCCAGGGGCAAAAGCTCCATTCTGGTGGGGTGAGACTGAGAAAGAAGCCATGGGCTCTGTAGACCTGGATTAGTTCCCTGGAGGAGGCAGTTTCAGAAACAGGCTCAAACATATCAGTCTGACGTGTGCATGGCTAAGTCGCTTCAGTTGTGTCCAACTCTTTGAGACCCTATGGACTGTAGCCCACCAGGCTCCTCTGTCCGTGGGATTCTCTAGGCAAGCATACTGTGGGTTTCCATGCCCTCCTCCAGGGGATCTTCTTGACCCAGGGATCAAACCCGCATCTCTTACGTCTCCTGCATTGGCAAGTGGGGTCTTTACCTCTAGCGTCAATGCCAAAGAAGGGAAATGCCAAAGAAGGGACTCGCTGCTGGGAAATCAAATTAGGATCGGAGTCCCAGTGAACCTCTAAAAGTTATCGGTGGTTTCCTAGCTATCATTGTTCCTAATAACAATAACAATAATAGCTGACATTTATTATGGGCCTGGCATTTTTATGTCTCAGCCACTACAAAAACAGGAGGTGGTTATTATTTTCATTTTTGCAGAAGAGGAAGCAGGCATAGGGAACAAGGTTCTTGGTGTGGGCGCAGCCCTGCAGGGTGGACCAGTAGCCCACTCCTCCCTTCCCCTCTTGCCACATTCCTTGTGCAGGATCATCACTGTCATCACTCTTTCATCCTGCAGCTCATGCTCTTTTTCTACAGACTTCCCCTTTATCTTTCCTTTTGATGATTTTCTCAGTGTCGTGTCATTGACAGAGTGCTTTTACGCTCATCATTTGGATGAGGGGCTGAGATAGGAAGAGGTTGTACAATAAATGCTGAAGCAGTTTTCACTGGTCTGGAGCTAAGGGAGAAAGATAAGTATGGTGCAATAAGTTTCTTGTGTGGCTGACTTTGTTTAAACTCAAGGGCTGGTCTTGTTCTGAGAGCGTGTGCCTCCTACTGTTAAATGGTCCTTTTCTTTTTTGAAACAATAAAGGCAGTCAATGGTCATTGATCCCATTTTGGCCCAATTAGAAGCTGGCAGCCTTAGCATCTTATTTGAAATCCTGCTGGATCGTGGACTCTGAACCATTCACACTGTCATCACTTACATCTTTCAAGCAGGGGGCAATTAATCAAGTGCTCTTAGGGCCTCTGAGAAACTGCAAAGGATCCTCAAAGGGTGGTACCCAACCCTCACCACCTCTGACTATGGAGGAAGGGGAGTCAGAGGGAACGCTGGGCCTGGGCTGACCTGCCAGCTGATGACATACAGAGAGAACACCCCAAACTTTCTGGCTCCAGAGGGTGCAGTGTCCCCACCAACCCTCCTTTGCAAACCTGCCTCAGCCTGCATGGGGCCCCTTGCCCTGATGCTCTATTTGCTGACTTGAAATGTGGGGACTGGAGGTGGGGGGGTGGGTGGGGAGTCAGACAGGAATCTTTCCACCATCTACCCTGTCCCATCTGTCCTTTGGGCAGTCAAAGCCATGATTCATCCACCTCTTATTTGCTTTGAGGATTTTCTATGACAACCTGGAGGCCCCTCTTTCCTGATTTGGCTGGATTCCAAGGCTATCTATGAGCTATTCAAACAAACAAAAGAGTCAGAGCTAGTTCATAGAGCATAAATTTATTTTCTATTTCTCCTAAAGGAAAGACTCCTTGGCTCCTCTGTGCTTCTCAGTTACCTCCTCTGTGGCCTATTCTTCATTTTTGGATGGCTTTTTCTCCCTCTTCCACAAACACTGGCCGTGCACAGTGATTGTATTCAGTCTAGAATGGTGGGACAGAAATAGCTAAGGCAGAGAGACTCTCAGACTTGAAAATGTCCCATCTTCTCAAGAGGTGTTGATCAGCCCTCAGTTGATAAGATTTGGGCCAGTGGGGTTAGGCCATGGGCCCCAAGGATCTCCAGCCCTGAGAGGCAGCAGGTGAGTAAGCCAGAGGAGAAACAGTCTTCACTGCCGGGCAAGATGACACACGCATGATAGGGAGCCAGGGTCCTGGATGGCTTGAGGGGCGGTGGTCAGAGAGGAAGCAGAACTTTTCCAAGGTCAAGTGGTGAGACATGAGGTCTCCCGAGTCTCCTCCGAAGATGCTCAGGAAAACTAAAGATACCCCTGTCATGGTCGTGGCAGAAGTGGCAGCCATCCTCAGCTGGCTGGACTGGCCACCATACTGATGTCTAGGCAAACGACAGGGACCAGAAGCACTAACTTGCATGGCCGGGCTGTCTCCTTCTTGTATCTCCAGATTCTTCTTGCTGATCTAGGATTTCATTTTGATGCTTCTGCTCCCAGAGCCCAGACAGCTTCTCAAGATAAACTGCCCACTCTAGTCTGCTTCAGTTCCATTCCTTCCAAAACCTCTTCCACCCCTGTCCACTTAGCCCACCTCCACCACCTCTTCAGGGCTTCCCTGGTGGCTCAGATGGTAAAGAATCCAACTGCAATGCAGGAGACACAGATTTGATCCCCGGGTCAGGAAGATCCTCTGGAGAAGGAAATGGCTACCCATTTCAGTATTCTTGCCTGGAGAATTCCATGGACGGAGGAGCCTGTCAGGCTACAGTCCATGGGGTTGCACAGATTTGGACAAGACTGAACGACTAAGCACTCACCACCTCTTCATCACCCCCACCTGCTCCTGATCCAGGGCCGCCACCACCCCTGGCTGCCTCTAGCATGGGAGACCAGGATCAAGAGAAGCTTGATCAAGGTACTGCCCTAAAGACCCCCAACATTGAGGGGATGGGCCACTGTGACTGACCAGTGACTGTGGGGCCACAGTTTCTGCAGGAAGCTGGCAGTATGTAAAACTGAGATGGCCTAATGGCAATCAGGAGGTGAAAAGGGAACCCAGCCCAGTGCCAAGTACTCAGAGACATCAGGCTTCCGATGACAGAACACTATGAAAGTTCCAACAGAGAATGGGCAGGGAGCCCGTGGGATGTCAGGGTAGGGTGGGAACGAATGCACAGCAGCTGGGTGGGCAGAGGCAGGCCGTTCCCACGCCAGGCAGGGTGGCAATGTGGAAAGAGTGTGGGCTCTGGGAGACGGAGCTCATGGAATCCTGGCTCCAGGTACTGCTCAGTGGCCTTGGATTTAGCATGTCAGTCTTAGGAACAGCACCACCTGCCTCAGAGAGGTGCCCAGCCGAGGGCTAGGGCTCCATAAACATCAGTTTCCGAATCCTGTCCTAGGACCCCTACCTGCTACTCTGGACCTGAAGTATAGGAAAGGGGCTAAGGGCTGAGGCTCCACAGATGAAGAGAGGGAACAGGGCAGAGGTCAGAGTCAAGAGGCTGCAGCCCCTTGGAAGGATCCCTGGATGCCATCTGGAACCCCCTTTGCTCTCCTTGCTCTCCAGAGATGTCCCAAGGGTGCCAATGTCCACATCTACAGCCAGCCTGACTCACACACCCCGACAGTCCCCCAGCTGGACCACTGATATGTCTGGCTTTCCTGCTGCAGGGCCTTCAGTGGATTATACCAAGGACCAGCTCCTGTCAGGACCCTCCATGGCAGCCTGGAGTCAGAGCGTGCTGGGTGTTGGGGGGCTTAGTTCACCCACTTGTGCTGAGCGCAAACGGTGTGCCAGGCACAGGAGTACACAGGTGAAGACGATTCAGTCCCTGTCATTGGTCTGGGAGGAGGAAATGAGTCAGGTGGGCAGGGGAGCAGAGACAGGGTCTCAGAAAGCAAGGGGCACTTGCCAAGTATCAAAGGCCTTCACTATCTGCATCTGAGGAAAGGAATACATGATGGCTCCTCTCTCTCCTCTTCTCCCATTGATATGGCCAACCATAGCCTCTATACTCTCGGGATCCATCCAAGCCCAGCCCTTGCCCCTCAGCTCCACTCCAGGCTCCCTCTGACACAAGCCATCCTGCACAGTGGAGCTGGCCAGTAGTCTCTAGGCTGTCTCTAAACCAGTCTCCAGACTATGAGCTGCCCCAACGTCTCCATCACCCCCCAGTGATTAACCTCCAGTTCCTACCTGCAGCCTCAGAGACTGGCTTAGAGGTGTTAGGCGGGCCCCCTAGTCATCTCCTTCCCACTTTGGGCACCCATTTAAAGTGTCCTGGGCCCTGGACCTGGCCCTTTAGTCAGGCAACCCAGCTAGAGAGCACTACAGGGCTCCTGGTCTTCCAGGACTTGGGCTTCCCTCTGCAGGGCCATCACATTCTTCTACTGGGATGATGCAGCCTGGCCCAGGAGCTGCTTGTTGCCCATGGACAGAAACATGGACATGTCTGAGGCCCAGGCCTGTTGGTTCCCTCCTGAAAGGCTGTGAAAAGCTCAGCCCCAGGCCTGCAGGCCAGCTCTTATGACACTGTAGCCTAAGGAACTCCCTGACTTAGAAACACACTTTGTACTCTGAGTGCACGTGACCAGGCCTTTGTCCTCACACCAGCTGGATCTGGGGGTCCAGAATGAACTGTTCTGGCAGGCAGGAACCCTCCAGGAGAAATGTTTGGAGTCAACGACCTGGCCCAGGCTCCATCACTTTCCCTTCCTGAGGTTCAGTTTTGGTGTGTGTGTGTGGGAAGTGGACATGAAACCCGACCCTGGGGGTGGGGAAGATGGAAACAGTTCAGCAGCAGAGGAAACCCAGGCCATGGCAACTCCAAGGGCACACTCAGCTCGGTGTCATCCTGGAGAGACCAGAACCGACTCAGTCACCCCTCTGACCCCCAGAGCCAGCCCCGATGGGACCCCTACACAGCACCTCCATCCGGGCCTTCAGCTCCACTGAAGTTCCCTCCACACCCCGAGGGTAGGAAGGACCCTGGACCTCATCCCTGTTACAGTGAGCCCACCCCTCTTTTCCTCTGTCTCCAGGGACCCCGTTTCTTCCCTCTGCCCCTCCTGGGCTTCCAGGAGCAGAAGCAAAAGGCTACACATGATGCACCATCTGCTCCCCAAAGCAGCCTCTTCCTGCTGCCCCTTCTGCTGCCTCCTCCTCTGGCCTCCCTGATTTGCCACAGGCCCACCTCCACTGTTCTGTCCACCGATGCCACTGAAGGCTGTAAAGTGCTCTCCCCTCTCTGACCGTCCAGAATCCCCTATACTCCCGAGGCTTCTCGGGTCCCTAACCTGCCCACCTTCAGGCACAGTGCCTTCACCCCTGTTGCAGACTGATGACATCCTGCCATGGGTGTGTTGACCAGATAGATCATAGGACTTTGGGGTCTGAGCCTGGCTCTGCCCCTGATGACCTAGGTGATCTTAGACGAGGCCCTTGCCCCTTCCTGGGTCTCAGTTCCTTCACTGGTGAAAAAAAGAAAGCAGCTCCTGCTATGCAGCACAGAGGGCCCTCACATTAGGATATTGGGGCCTGTGATGTGTCAGGGCAACCCTGAGCTCTCTTCTGCACTGACCCTGTGGTTGATCTCCCCTGGAACCTGCCAGGATGGGGGAGCAGGCAGGTGGCAGCACTGTCAAGCACCTACTTCAGTCCAGACTCGTGCATTAAGCTAGAGCCCTGCCCCCACTCTCCACTCAGTCCTTTAGGCAAGAGACAGGGTACCTCTGAGGTCTTCTCCAGCCTAGGATGGTTGTTGATAGACCGAGGATCTGATCGTCAGTTTTTTTGAATGTAAAATTACAAGAGTGGCATTCCCTCACTTTCAATGCTGTTCAGATGATGGATGTGAAAGTACTCGGCAAACCATGAAGCCACAGGTGAGCACCAGTGAGAGAGGGCATCCTATGCCTCGACTCCCTTCACCTCCCACCACAGCAGGCATTACTAATCGATCACGGCATTCTTCCTTTCTGGATCCCTAAGACCACATCCTAGACCAGCGGTTCTCAGCTCAAGCAGCTCCCTAGAATCCCTTCACTAACTTCAAAAGATACTGGTGAAACTTGGACCCCACCCCAGTAGCCTGACTTAACTGATTTGTAATAGAGGCTCAGGCAACAGTATTTGTTTTGAAATTCCTAGGTTATTTTTCAGCCAATGTCAAGAACCATTGCTCTCAGTAACCACAATCCAATGACCTTGTAGACTCATGTAACATAGTGGCCACCCTACTTGCTAGTCATTGTCATTAGTCCTTCCCCAGAGCCCTCTCATGCTCCCCAAACCAAGTCTGCAGTGCACATTCAGCCCAGCCATCCCACTCTCAGACCTGCCAAGCTGATAACTTAAGTCCCGATGAGGGGCCTCAGTGCGTGGCTCCTGTAAGAAGCTCCTGCAAGAAGCTTCACTCACTCTCTAGTACCGTGATCTGCTGTTCTAGAAAATGGACCCAGAACCCAGAAACACCCTGCCCACTCAGAAGACCTCCATGAGCCCTGGGGCAGAAAGAGACAAGGGAGTGGTCTTCGCTCCCTCCCCACAACCTGGTTGATAAAACAGCAGCATCTAGAGAGACAGTCTCTATCCCCACATTTGAGAATCTAGCATTTCTTCTAAACTTCTCAACCGGAAAGTTCTTTCTGCTGTCTCACCTCAGTCCTTACTGCTGCAAAGGGAGGAGAGTGGCAGAGATAGCAGGTGTTGTGTGACTCCTTTACTGAGGAAATGGCAATGTCTCTACCCAGTTCTGGAAGCACACATACACACCAGCCTCACCTTGTCAACCAGGGAAGCAAAACTTGCTTCTGAGTCTTGATCTGCTTGCCCCTCCTCTACCCACACCTGCTGAAAGGTGGCATTGACTTCCTGGTTGAGGGCAGCCTGGAAGCCCTGGCCAATGGTTACTTCCTGGGTGGTGGGGGGTTCAAGCCTGGCCTTGTGGCCTTGCTCTAAGCCCAAGCCACTACTCTCGAGTTCTATCTGCCAACCTAGCCCATCCATCCTATTATCCAATCCCTCCTCTTCCATCTTTGGAAGCCCTTGTGAACTCCAGGGACTTCCTGGCTGAGGTTTGCCAGCTCTCTACGGTCGCTGTGGAATCCATCCATCTGCCTCCTTACAGTCCTTCCCACCACAGGGCAGGAATGGCCTCCACCACAGTGGGAGCAGGACAGACAAGTATCTGGGGAAGCGCCAACTGCACAGTCACGAAATCTCACAGTCTGCCCCACACCCAACTGACTCCGCCCCAGCCTGGGCTCAGGCTCTAAAAACTTGTTCCCTATCTTAGATTTTCTAAGAGGAGCCAGGGGGTTCGGTCCCCACCACCTCCACCCTCCTTGGGAGATCCACTGCCCTGCCCAGAGGCCAGGACTGTGAGAGTGAGGCACAGGTTGAACAAATGCAGATAACTGCCTGCCTAGCTCCCACCATCTAGGAAACAAGCAGTTCTCAGAAAGAGACCAGAGTCTCTGTCAAGAGCAGGACCATTTCCGCCAGTGGACACAGGCAACACTTGTTGAAAGCTGCAAACCAGGCCACACACACACCCTGGCTATGCTTTCCTTTTCTTTCCCCCACGCCCTCTCCCTCTCTCTTCCCAACTCTTCTCCACACTTCATGTCCCTACAGCCCAACATGTGCTCCCAGCCCCTCTGCCATGTGGGCTCAGAGAGCATCTTCTTTTCTGCTCTACAGAGAAGATTAACCTGGAAATACGGGCTGCCCAGGTGATATGCCGTGGTGTAATGTGTGTGTCCGTGTGCCTGTGTGGCATCTGCTCACATGAGCATCTGAACGGAGGTCCGTGCGCGCACCTTGACCACTCAGAGACCAAGCCATCAGATCGTGCTGTTTATTGAGGATGCAGTGGGAGGGTCTTTAAGGGGAAAGGAGAAATGAAGGGGCCTCCTCTTCCCTGCTTGTGGGTGCAGGATAGAATGAAGAAGAGTCCCTGAGTTGTACTCGGTCCACTCAGAATGAGTCGTGAGCCAGACAGGGTGGGGTGGGGATGGTCTCGTTTGGTCGTCTGTCCTTCAGCCCTCTTTTAACTGAACACAGAGCCCTCTCCTACCACAAGCAGGAGCTGGGACAAAGGCCCCAGTGTGAGAAGAGGGCCTGGGTCTGAGACCCACGGAGCCAGACAGAGTAATCAGCAACTGAGTCAAAGGCTGTGCAGAGGACGAAAGGCTGGGAGCCCATGGCATGGTTCAGGGACCACAGCCAAGGAGGCAAACTCCAGCATGTGCAAGGAGGAATTTCACCAAGCTTAGTTGTCCACACCTGTCCAGGTTCAGTAAGACACAGTCTGGAGAAGTGAGCGGCCAAGGCCAGCACCGGAGGTACAAGAGCAGGCTGGGCGGGGTGGGGGTGGGGCTGACAATGGGCTGGGGAGAGGGCAAGTGTGCGAGCCAGAGCGGGGACGCAGGGATGGCGGGAGGGCAGCGGACTCTACCGACTGGCTTTCTTGGAGGGGGCACTCAGGCTGGAGCCCTTCCCCAAGGCATCCTTGTAGTCGGTGGTGCTGCTCCGGCTCCGGCTCTCCCCGCCACGGACACTGCACACTCCAGAGATGCAGCTGCCGCTGTTGGCCACGTAGCCTCCGCTGACCGAGCTGGGCCGGAAGCCATAGCCGCCGCTGCCGCTGGTGCTGCTGATGATGGCTGCGCGGGGAGAGCAGAGGGGAGAGCAGGGTCAGCAACCCGCAGGCACAGCTAGGGCCTGGGCCAGAGGAGGCCGCCTTTCCCCAGGACAGGTGCAGCTCTTCTTGGAACAGCAGGTTGGCTGGGGGACCCAGTCACAGTCAACTCCCTCCCCACTGGGGACAATATTGCAGAGACTGCTCCCCCCATGCCCTACGCTTGGTTTGCCCAGCTTATATTCAATCCAGCTGATTCTTAACTCTCAGAGGTCCACCTCTTTGGTCCAGGTACCCACTGACTCTCATGTCATTCTGGACACCTCCTGCCTCTTCTGTTAGCCTTTTCTCTAAACTTCTCAGTCTCCAGCCTCTTCCTCCTGCCTCCTGCCAGCTGTCCTCCAGGGGCATCTTTGGGAAGCTACGATTTAACTCTTAACCCTGGTGAGAAATCTAGAGATCTAACAACTATCAACTTGACCTCCAAGGTCCATCAGTCCCCCAGCCCGGGTCTGATCATAACCTCGCAACCTGGCTCTCCGGGCCTCTCACCCATACTCATTGTCTTGCACCATGTCCTTTGTTTCCCCATTCCCATGGTGAGAGCCTTCCTAGCTGCCGTCCCCTGGGAACAGGGAGAAAGTGATAAGTGGGAAGGAGACCTGGGTTGGGAGTCAGGAGGCCTGATTGCTTGGCCATGCCCCACTATCTGGATGTGTGATTTCAGCCAAAGGTTTTCCCTCTCTGGTCCTTAGATTGCTCATCTCCACACGTGGGGTATAACTAACGCCCTTTCAAGTCCACAGAGTGTACAGTTTTAGGTCCAAGCATACAGTTACTTACAGATGCTGACAGGGGAGGGAAATTCTCCTGACATCCTGTTAACAAGGGGAGAAATAAGAGCAAGCAGTCATTCAACCTGCAATCTATTAACCTCAAAGCTAGTGCCCCCACCAGACTAACGTGGGTTTCTGAACTCGGTAGACACCTATGGAAATTCCAGGGCTCCTCTGGCACAGAGCCTGAGAAGCTATGGGGACACCCTTGAGTCTTTGGGGTAACAAGGCAACCATCCAAGTTAAACCTAATGAGGTTTAACATCTGAGAGACAGCATGACACCTCCCAAAGGTCAGACCCAGGCATTGATCTCTTCCTTCTCCCAAGAGCACTGGGGATGCTGGAGTGGCCGCCCATCTCTCACAAGCTCATCTTGGACCTGGGCAGTTAAGGAAGATGGAACAAGTAATGTGTTTTTCTTTTTCTTTTTGGCGGGAATGGGAGTGTGCCCAGGTACACACAGGGAAGTTGTGAGGATTGAATGAGCCAATCCACGTAGCACAGTACCTGGAATGAAGTAAGCACTCATGTCTGGGTAGGTATTATCAATTCTATTAATTTCCCTAGCATCACCACCTCTTCAGTCCCCAAGAACTCATCTTTTCTGGATTAGGATGTGTTGGGCTTTCTCTTTGGGTCCTTCCCGAACCCCCGGGGCCTTCCTGCCAGAGCGTCTCCCGTTACCTGCACTCCTCACTCTCCAGCAGCTTGCGGTAGGTGGCGATCTCCATGTCCAGGGCCAGCTTCAGGCTCATGAGTTCCTGGTACTCACGCATCATCCTGGCCAGCTCCTCCTTGGACTGGTGCAGGGCGGCCTCCAGCTCGTCCAGCTTGGCCCTGGCATCCTTCAGAGCATTGTCACCCCTCTGTTCGGCATCAGCGATGGCAGTCTCCAAGTTGGAAGCCTAAACAGGGAATTGGAGACCAATTGGAAACCAGAAGCGCTCCCCAGAATCATCCACATCCAAGTCCCACTCATTCTCTGAGATTCTGAAGCAGACACGCCCACCTCCACCTGTCAGACCTCCCTGTTCCTCCCTTCTAGTTAGAGCCCTTTCTGGCATTGGCAAGTCCTTCCTTAGCTTTAGCTTCACTGTCTTGTGTTTAGACATTGGTGGATGAAAAATAGTGCATTCTGCAGCCTGATAAATTCAGCACCACTCAGTTCCTTGCAAAGTGATTTATTTGGCCAGCCTATGCTGAGAATACAAAGTGAGTGAGAGTAGAGCTCAGCCTTCTGCTCTTGACTTTAAAGTCTGAGAGAAGAGACCACTGGAATACTGTACTGAAGGTACAATGTCAGTGGCTGCCCAGGTGTGTGGGGTCAGAGACAAGGGCGTGGGGAAGGAGATGCTCTAGGACCAACTATTATTTCCCAAGTGCTTACCATACCCCCGGCACTTGAGCCACAATTGAGACATCCCAAGGATGCCTGCTCTAAGAGTTTGATGAGGTGACCTCTTTGGCCCCTTTCCCTTCCTGGGCAGAGATTTGGGAGTCTGACACCCTCAGCCCATTCATCACCTCCGCCCCCACCCCCCACCAATTGTGCCCGTCTGCCCCAGGCAAAGGCAACCAGCCATCTCACCTGCTTCTTCACATTCTCAATCTCTGAGCGGATTCTCTGGATGAGCCGGGTGAGCTCTGAGATCTCGTTCTTGGTGTTTTTGAGGTCGTCCCCATGCCGGCCGGCTGCCAGCTGCAACTCCTGGAACTGGGGACCCAAAGAAAAGAGCCATGGTTAGGGGTGATGAGTGTGTTGTGGGAGTGCATGGTGGCTGGGGTTGGTGATGTCATGGGGACAGGCCATGCTGGACACTTAACTGGATATTGTCTCCACTCTGAGAATGATCTGGCCTAGCCCTCCTGTCTAAGGGGGTCACCCTCCCCGGCCTAGCTTCAGCCAGCTCACCTTGGTCTGGTACAGTGCCTCAGCCTCAGCCTTGCTCTTCAGGGCAATGTCCTCATACTGGGCGCGGACCTCGTCAATAATGCTGTCCAGGTTCAGGTCACGGTTGTTGTCCATGGACAGGATGACAGACATGTCACTGATGTGGGACTGGATCTGAGCAATCTCCTGCGGGGGAATCAGGGATGGTCTCAAGACGTGACTGATGGAGGTCAGCAACCTCCCTCATAAGGTGAACAAATCCCAGTGATGCCATTTAGAGGCTGCAAACCAAGACTGCTGCTTACGGTGCATAGCGAGTTCCCTCCAGGCCCCAGACAGAATCCCGCTGCCATGGAGGTAAAGCCAGGACCATTTCCCTCCCACCCAGAGAGTGGAGATGAGGAGCCTCTCAGGGCTGGAATGGAGATGAATAGATGAGACCAGGGGCCTGGGTGTCCCTCCTGGGTGTCTCAGAATAGAGTCTTACCCTAATGATAGCATTCAGAGGGGTGGAATGGAGAGATAGACTTACAGCTTCATAGAGACACTTGAAGAACTTGATCTCCTGGTCCATGGAGTCCACCTTGGCCTGCAACTCCACCTTATTGGCATAAGCTGCATCCACATCCTGAAAGATAGCCCAGCCATCCCCAGGTCACTGCCACTGCAGCCAAGGCAACACATACCGCAGGCCGCTCCCTTGCACGGGGAACTAGCCACCTCTCCTCTTTGGGAGGCTCATGAGAAAGGGGAGGAAGGAGCAGAGGGCCCAGCCCTGCCCCATCCTGCTAGTGGGCTCTCTCGGTAGTAGGGATGGGGTGCCCTGCTAAGAAAAGGAGCCCCAGCCAGGCTGCTATCAGTCATCCTGTGGCATCCGAGCCAGGCCTGCAGCTTCAGGGGACTTCTGTGTGCTGTCCTCTGCTGTTCTTCACTGTGGGAGAATTCTGCCCCCATTAAGCACTCAAGAATGCCCCCATCCTCTCTGTCTTTTTTGCCTTCTCTGGATAGTCTTGCATCGTGGTTTTCCCCTCACCATTTCAGAATAAGCTCACTTTCTTTGAAAGCAGAGCACACTGGCAGGCTCAGCTCCACCGGATCGCAGGCCAGCCCCAGACCCCAGACCAGCCTACCACCTCACCTTCTTGAGCAGCACAAACTCATTCTCTGCCGCTGTCCGCCTGTTGATTTCTTCTTCATACCTGTGGGAATGCCAGGGCTTTTTCGGTTAATATGTCTCACTGAGAACCCTTGCTTGCCCAGGGAAGATCCTGAGCTGGGGGCAGTGTGCTTGACAGAGGGCACAGATGCTGGAGGGCCTGCAGAGTCCAGGACCTGTGGGGCCAGCCAGGCAAGAAGGCTTCCTGGAGGAGAGGATGTGATCACCAGTTTTGGAAGAAGGAGATTTTGGAGATTCAGCTTCAAAAATGAGGAAGAGCATGTGGCATGAACATCCTGAAGGAAGCCACCCATCTGTCCCAAGTGCCAGGCCAGAGGAGCAGGGAACAAGTCCCAGTGCTTTCTTGGGGTGATTCTGCTTGGTATGACAAGGAACACTGCCCCCTGCCTCCAAAAACTTCAAGCTGGGGTAGCTGCCCACTCCTGCTCAAAAGGGACAGGGACAGTCATGTAGCTACAGGGAGTCCCCTCCCCACTCACCTCTTCTTGTAGTCCTCCACCACGTCCCGTACGCTCCTCAGCTCTGAGTCCAGCCTCACCCGGTCCCCAGACAGTGTCTCCAGCTGCTTCCGCAGGTTGCTGATGTAGCCCTCGAGGATGGGCTCCAGGTTGTTCTTACAGTTGTTCAGGTCCAGCTGCTGCAGCAGCTCCCACTTGGTCTCCAGCACCTGGTTCTGCTGCTCCAGGAACCTCACCTGAAACCCGATGCCCAGAAATGTTGAGCTTCCATGGAAACCATCACACCCATCACTTCTAGGGTGCTGGGCAAAGTGGTCCCCCTGCATTTTCTCCTCTACCCTCACAACAGCTATTTGAGGTGCATGCATCTTTAACCTTATCTTGTGGAAGGGAAACTGAGAAGTTGACCTCTCCCAAGGTCCAGTGGTTTAATAAATCTCAGAGCCCAGAACTGAACCCAGATATATGTTCCAATAACCCGTGCATCTGGTCACTCTGAATCCAGTATGGCCAAACCAGTCCAGGGCAGGGGGGAGCCTGAATTTACTGCAACAGAGTCAGGCTGAATCCATCTTTGGAAAGGCTGACCACTCAAAAGACAGGAGTCTGCTCTTCATTTTCTAGTATTTCATGATCAAGAGGCTCAATAGACCAAGAACTCCTGGGTGTTCTAAGGAGTCCAACATCCAACGTGTTCTAAGGAGTTGGACATCAGAGTCCAACTCCATCTTTCTCAAGGCCTCTTCCTACTCCCCTAGTCCTGCTCCTCAGAACCATCTTCCCTAGAGCAAACTTGGCTCATGGAGCAGATGGACAGACAGAACTCCCATGCCGTTGCAGCCTCACTGGGCCAGGAAACTGACCAGAGCTGGTGGATCTGCAGCCAGCGCTCTTGTTTGGTTTGGGTTGACTTTTGGTTTTTCTGTTTTGAATGTGACTTCTCTTAATCATATGTGATCGCAGCTACTTTAAACAAGGTTGTGTTCCTTAAAGTCAGAAACACAGGACATCAGAAAACTGTCTGGGCTTCAGTGTTGAGGTGGGATTGGTCAAACAGCTTGCTTCCAGCAGATCCTCCAGCATTTGGTCTGGTTTAAGCAATCCTGACTCTTTCAAGCCTATCCATAAGACTGAGTATTCACCACAGGGAAAACCCTACACCCAGGACACCACAATGCACATCTGGACTCCACATCTGGATGGCTGATAGCATGTACTCATCGTCCCTGGCTTCCTGGGATTGTGGGATTGTACTCTTCTAGGGACTAAAATTATTTGGGAAACCTCCAGGCTTTTGAGCCCAGAGGCACCCCAGGCAGACCACCTTTTTCACAGAGGTGACTTCTTCATGCTTGTCTTTCTTTCCGTGTCTCCAGACTTTCAGTCCTTAATGAGGTTTGACCAACTCAGCCCAAGGTCAGTCCACTCTCATCTCCCCAGACCCCAAACCTCAGAATACTTTGCTCTTCTAGATGTGAAAAGGCTTAGGGGGTAAGAAGCCACAGAGACAGTGCAGCCCCTGAAGTGAGCAGAGGCAGCAGGAACTGCTCCAAACTGGAGTCCAGAGCTGTGGTTTTGATGGCCGTTGACTGTCACAACATAGGCTTTGTCCTGGGCTGACCCATCCTTGGTGCCTGACTGTCATGTAGTCAGCAGAGTCCTCCAGTGCCCAGTACTGGGTCTGGAGTCAGGAGGCTGAGCCTCCAACTGCACCTTCCTTTGCCCGGAGATGACCTTGGGAATGGTATTGCCCCGTGCCTTTGCTGACTTGCAAAATGGGAGCAATCATTTCTTATCTACAAAAAGGCAGGACCTATCTGGACTGGATGATCCCTTGAGGCTTCTTCCAGACCTTTGATTTTTCTCCTTCTCAACACCCCTCCTTCAGCTTTCAGAGATTAAAGTGATAATAAAAGTAACCGCCATCTGGGGAGTACTTAGCATGCATCAGGCATCATGCCAAGATCTTCACATGCATTTTCTTTCACAAATCTGAGAGTGACCCCAAGAGGTAGGTTATTATCTTCATGGTGGAGATGAGGAAACAGAGGCATAAACAGGGTAGATGACTCTCCACCCGTCCACACGGCTGGCTATGTGACTGGCTTAGCCACACAAAGTCACACAGCTGGTCAGTGATAAGGCCAAGGTGGAAGTTACACAGCTGGTCAGTGATGGGCCCAAGGTGGAAACCAGGTCTGACTTCAGAGCACGGTGGAGACCTCATCCCCACCATGCTCTTCTGCCTCTCAAGAGAGTCCTCATCCACCTAAACTAATGCCCATGGCCAAGCCACCCATGAAGGACCATTCGCTGGTGCTCCCAGTCCTTCTGTGGAAGGACTAGAGGATGAGATCAGCTTGCAGTGATAGGAGGAGGACAGCTTCCCTGGCCCCTTCCTGCATATAGCCTGCTTGGGCCCAGGCTTAGCAGCAGCACCAAGCTGGCTCTCAAGAGTAGGAAGCAAGGGTCTGTCTTCTCTTTGGAGCTCCTTTCAGTAACCCTGACAAGCCTCTGCCAGTAGAGATTGACCTACCTGTCTTTTCTCAGGGAAGACTATACGGGAAACCTTAATTCGGTCACCCTGGATTCCGTGCCTTCTCTTTCTAACCTCAATCCCTCTTGCTGCAACAAAAGCACATGTTCCAAGAAGAAAAGACAAGGGCTGTTTGCAGGTCCCCAGGTCCTAGCAGACCCACCTTGTCGATGAAGGAGGCGAACTTGTTGTTCAAAGCCTTGATCTGCTCCCGCTCCTGGGCACGCACTTTCTGGATCTCGGGGTCCAGCTCCACGTTGAGGGGGGCCAGGAGGCTCTCATTGACAGTGACCTGGTGGATGCCTCCAGGTGGGCACACAGTTGGGCACATGGGCCCCAGGGCCACGCTGCCAAACATGCTGCCAGCGAAACCACTGGCCCGGCCCCG
Organism: Bos javanicus; assembly: GCF_032452875.1. Classification (NCBI taxonomy): domain Eukaryota; kingdom Metazoa; phylum Chordata; class Mammalia; order Artiodactyla; family Bovidae; genus Bos; species Bos javanicus. The sequence goes on along the minus strand of NC_083872.1, from coordinate 27,839,172 downwards.
GCCAAATCCATAACCTCCACTCTTTCCACTGCCGCTGGCCACGTTGAAGGAGATGCTCCGGACGCCGCCCAGGTTGTAAAGGCTCCGACTTCCGAAGCCCCCGCTGAGCCCTTTGCCTCCTGCCCGGTAGGAGGACGTGCTGCCTCCGGAGAGCACAGCTGAGCAGCCGCTGAAGCCTCCCTTGGCAGCAGCTCCCGACTTGCAGGTGAATTGGCGGCTCATGCTTCTGGTGGAGATGGAGCTTGGATGCTGGAGGAACGAAGGCAAATTCCCACACAGTTCTGCAGGTTGTAGTGAGGACTGGCAGGTGCCCTCCTTTATATGCGCTTGGCACTGGGGCTCGTGGCTGGCCAGTTGAGAGCTTAATTCATGGGTTTGGCTTGCCTGCGAGCAAGAAGTCATTTTCTCTGTGCTGAGCTAGAGATCAAGCCTCCCCACCTCTGAAACAACATGAAACCATCAAATTGCTGGGCTTGCAAGCCTTGCTCATGTAATTTGGGTCTTATCTAATTAACCTGCTGTTATAGGGTAATTTGCCCCAGGCCCCAGCCTCTCCAAGGGGGTGTCATTGGCTCTTCATCATCTCTATCCTGATGAATCTTCTCTTGGCTGTGGGCTTCCTCTTAGGGATCAGGGGGAGCAGATGGACTTCCCTGGACAGGGAAGGTTGCTGGGTAGAATATCTGGGAGCTCTAACCATAGCTGCGTCCTCTTCTTTCATGGAAAGGGGCCATTCATTGAGCTGTTCACACTTCCCCCAGGCCCTCTGAGACACACCCCACCCCATGGCCTCATCTCCTAACCCACAGAAGACAGTAGCTCTCTCTGGGGAGTATCAGGGGTGGAGTGACCCTCTCCCTGGCAAGTGACATGAACAGCCCAGGCCAGAGTCAACCCTGGACACAGCGGGTCCTTGAGCCTCTGTAAGTTCTCCAAGAAATGGGATTGCCACACTTCACCTCTCTCAAACTCTCAAAATAAGACGGGTTAGAGGCTGTGCAAGGGATGTCTAGGGCTTCCAAGGTGGCTCAGTGGTAAAGAATCCACCTGCCAAGGCAGGAGCAGCAGGAGACACGAGTTCAATCCTTGGGTCCAGAAGATCCCTGGAGGAGGAAATGGCAACATGCTCCAGTATTCTTGCCAGGAAAATCCTATGGACAAAGGAGCCTGTCTGGCTACAGTCCATGGAGTCGTAAAGAGTCAGGCCTGACTGAGTGACTGAGCATGCCAGCCCACAGGGATGTCTAGCCCTTCAAGCACCTGCGCAGAATGGAGAAGATGAGGAGGATGGTGTCAGGCAGGTGGGAGAGAAACTCCCAGAGTCCACTGGGAAGAGATATGGACACAGTGGACAGAGGCTCGTCCAGGGCCTGGAGGTTTCAGGGGAAGCCTCCTGAATATCCATTTTGCCATGTATGTCTCTCCTCCAATGTGTACTTGCTAATAAGATGTGGAGCAACTTGGTCAGGAACCATCTGTTTAAAATTGAAATGAAGAAGTTACTGTCGAGATGAGACTGGACTTCCATCACATCCCTCAATACCCAGGCAAGCCAAGGGTGAAGGTCTGGCCCAGAGCGGGGCCCAGGGAGCACTGTGCATCCTGCTTCAGACACTCCAGCGGTCCCTGCCCCAGACTCTGCCTGTTGTCCCCTCCCTCCTGCGTTCGGCAGTTTCTCTCCCACCTGGCTCCCACAGTGGATCCTAGTGCTCCCCCATGATTGCTCCTGCGACTGCAGCCCCAGCTGTGCCCATGGCTGGCTCTGCCTCTGGAGATTGCCATTTCCCAAAGATCCCTGCTGGGGCCCCACGGGTGGGCTGTGACTCTCGGCTTGGTGTGGACACAGAAGAGAAGAGAATCTGGGGCCAGGCTGGTCTGGGGCTCTCTGTCACTTTGTTTAGGGGGTTGACCTGAAATCCCTTACCCCACCAGCCACGTGTGACCAGCCACGTGCTCCTTCCCAGCCTCCCCCTGCCATTTTGTCTGCGTGGTTCACCAGAATTTCTCTTTCCCTCCTTCTCTCCTCCCATCTCCTGTCTCCATCCTGCCTTATCCCTCCTCTCCATTTTCCATCCCTCCTTTCTTCTCTCCCTCTTGCTCTGCTGCTCCCTCCTCTCAGCCTCTTCCTGGAGGTCTTCCTGGGCCAGCAGAGCCCACGTCTGACTCTCCTATCTCCCTCACCCCTTGGCATGTTCTTGCCATGTGCCAGAAGGACAGGGACTCTGCGGGCAGTTCCCATGAGCTTCCTCTGAAGCCTGCATCGCGTGTCATTGCGTCTTCCTTCCTAAGGAGGGTAGAAATTTCCCAGACACCCGCTAGTAGGCACCTCCGCCCCTCCTCTTCTCCCTCAGTGAATCTTCACTGTGCACCATGTGTCAGGCAGTGTGCCCGGAGCTAGTGGTGCGCACTCAAGGCCTTTCTCAGCTCTTGGAACCCAGTCCTCACACAAGGGTGGTCCCCTCGATGGTTTCACTGGCTGTGTGTTTCTCTGGTAGGCATGGCAGCTTCCTAGCACAGCCTTCAGGGTCCCTGCAGCTGCCACCCTGCCTCCACCCCATCCAGCAACCTTCCTGGCTGCTCCTTTGCTCTGCCAAGGACACCCACAGGGCTCATCTTCAAATACCTTCAAATTTTTACCAGACTGTTCTTACCCAGCCTGAAACACCCTCTCCCCCTATCTCTTCTGGTCCAAATCCTTCCAGTCTTTCAAAATCCTGCTTAAACTCCTGGATTTAGCCCCAAATCCAGGACTCCTCTGTCCATTGACTGCTGTGTGGAGGCTGCCATGTTCCCTAGGGCCAGGGGCCTGGGAGAGGGTTCCATGGCCCCCAGTTGACTCCTCCCTCTGTATCTTCCCTCGGCACAAGACTAGCCTCTGGACATCCTTCCCAGGTGTGAGAGGATTGACAGTGGTTTGAACAGCCACCAAACTGCTGGGATGGTGCACTTCAGGGAGCCTCTGCACTTGCATCTGCCTCAATGGCACCAGGTAAGAGCCCAGGCTCCAGGAGCTGGCTCCCAAGGTCTCAGTCCCATGCTACCACCCAGCACGGCTTCACCTCTTGAAGCCTCTGCTTCCCAGCTCTAAATGGGATCACAATTCTTCATGGATGGACTTCCCTGGTAGTCCAGTGGTTAAGATAGCATGCTTCCATTGCAGGGGGTATGGGTTCAGTCCCCAGCCAAGGAACTAAGATCCTGCATGCTGCGTGGTATAGCCAAAACAAGTAGAAAAATAAATACATTAAAAAAAAAAAAAAAGATTTCTCATGAGGTAGTTGTGATGATTACATGTATTAATTCATGTAAATCCTTGGTAACTGCCTGGTGTATCTCAATGCTCAATACACATTAATCAATGACCAAAAGTAGAATTTAGGAGTCAGTCTGTCCTCTCCTTTGCTCCTCTCTCCCCTTCCTTTCCTCAGCAAGAGGATGTCTGGATCAACACATTCCCATACAGTGTTATCTGCTGTTGGGGGACCTGGAGTAGGTGGTGTTCCCAAAGGTCCTAGGCTCCAGGAATCTCTCTGTTCAGACCATCTCTGATAATGGAAAATTCTCCATTAGAAATAATAATAACCACTGTCTAATAAGTGTTTCTAGCTATAAGACTTGACAGGAAGCATTTTTCAAATATTAAGTATATTGATGTGTGCATGCTAAGTCACTTCTGCCGTGTCCAACTGTTTGTGACCCTAGGGACTGTAGCCCTCCAGGCTCCTCTGTCCATGGGATTCTCCAGGCAAGAATACTGAGCTGGGTAGCCATTCCTTTCTCCAGGGGATCTTCCCAACCCAGGGATCGAATCTGCGTCTCCTGTGGGTCCTGCATTACAGGGGGATTCTTTACCACTGAACCACCAGGAGAAGCCCAAATATATTGATACTGATCCCTTTATCAAACACTCACTGAGCACCTACCAAGTGCTGAGGGAGGCAATAAAAGGCATTCTGCCCTCAGAGAACTTAGTTTCTGAATTCCTGGAAAAAGCATCTCATCAAGCTATTAACAAGTCATTAACACCTTAGTATAAATTAGTTAATTAGACACTGGCCATTAGGAATGCAACACCCAATGTTGTTGATGCGGATGATAGAAGAGGAAGGAGGAACATTCTGCGCCACTCACAGGAAGGATGGGCCCAGGTGGGGCTCCTGGGGTGCTTACTGGTGTTTTGGCCGCAGGGATAAAGGGAGGTACTAAAGAAAATCGGCTCAGAGCTATAGTTCACCAAGGTTATAAAGGCCCTGCCCCAGACTCAACTGAGACCTGGGGAAACTTACGGGCAAGAGGAGACAGAGTCCCCTGCCTGGGGAGGCTGGTAAAGGAGACAGGATGGGATCTACCACGTCCCATGTCCCGTCTTCATCTTCCCCTCATGCCCTTTGCAGTATTGGGGTGGCTGCTTTCTGTCTGTATGTGTGTGATCAGTCGCTCAGTCATGTCTGACTCTTTGCGACCCCATGGACTGTAGTCCGCCAGGCTCCTCTGTCCCTGGGATTTTCTAGGCAAGAATACTAAAGTGGGTTGCCATTTCCTTCTCCAGGAGATCTTCCCGACCCAGGGATGGAACCCATGTCTCCTGCATTGGCAGGCGGATTCTTTTTACCACTGATCCACCTGGGAAGCCCTGCCCAGTTTTCCAGGTGGGAATTAAATTCTGAGAGATGATGGGCCAGGCATGGAGGTCTCTGAGCTGCAGTTTTACTCACCTGTGAATTGGTGGGGAAAGTATGTTCAATCAGAGACTCAAACCCCCAGATTACCAAGAACATCTAGCTTAAATGTTCAAAGAAATTTTAAATTGCTTGTTAAATGAATCACATTTATATGGCTCTTGGTTTTATAACCAAATGTTTTGTTCAATTTACACAAATAATCTGTAGCTTTCTTTATGTTTTTGTTTCTACATCTGTGAGAATGATCAGTGTTGCACATTCATGTGATTTCATGGTCTCCGCAGGATCCATTGGCTCCCCATTCTCAGCATTCTGGGGTCCTATAAGCCTCCAGAGAAGGTTTGAGAAAGAGAAGAGTTAGAAGATCTAGTACAATCCAAGAGGGTATTTGCTGGGTGAAAGGAAAAGGGAATGCACAGAGGAGAGGCAAGACCTGGGGACACTGGATCCACAAGGATTACCCGGAGGAAGGGGTTTGAATGTCAGTCTTTCAAGGAAAAAAGGCTTGGGTAGGCTCTTCCTGAGGAGTAGCAAAAGCAACCCAGGCTGGCAGAAGGAAGGGCATTTGTGAGGCAAAGACCCTTCAGGCCGGTGTGATTATGAGTGAAGGGAGACCGTGGGTTGAGGGACCCTGGATCCCACCCTGTGCATGGGACAGGGCGAGTGATAGGGCCACTGAGGGCTCTTGAGCCAGACAGAGTCTGAGCCACACATGTTTGAGGAAGCAGAATCTAGCTGATATAGGAGTTGGGTGGGGGAGGCTGGAGGTGCTGAGAAAGGGGCAGGTGGTTCTCGGAGCAAATAATTGTCTCCAGAATTAAGGAGAATGAGCTGGGCTATTTTGGAGAAGGCAATGGCACTCCACTCAAGTACAATTGCCTGGAAAATCCCATGGACAGAGGAGCCTGGTAGGCTGCAGTCCATGGGGCTGCATAGAGTCGGATACGACTGAAGCAACTTAGCAGCAGCAGCAGAGCTGGGCTATTTGGATGACATCAGCTCTGGTCCTGCCAGCCCTGCTCAGCAGACGGACTCAGGAAAAGAGCATGTTGTCTGTGAATCCTGCACAAGTACCTCCTTTATCCCCCTACATCCTCCTATAGTTTCAGGCAGGCAGGGCACTCAGTCCCAAGCCTGACAGTTAGAGCACAGTTCCTGGGGGACTTGGCCATGGTCAGAGCCATCCATCTGGGGGCAGGACAGCTGTTTAGCAGGTTTGCAGCTGGCAAGGCCGAAAGTGAGCTCATGCCAGAGGAGCCGGGGTATAAAAGCCAAGGAAGACTGTCCTCCCAAACACTTGGCTCTGCTCCCACCCTGCTGTTTGGTTGCCAGAGAGGTGCCTTCCAGGGCTGCCCCATCCCCCTCATTTCCTCCTTGCTCAACTCCGTGGCCAAGACCATCTCCTTTGAGCTTTGCTGGTCATCTCCTTTCTCTAGCCCACCCCAAGCCTCTGGCAAGGTATGTGGACTCAGGACTCTGTGCATCCAGGCCCTGGTCCTGCCATGTGACCATGGGTAGGTCTCCCAACTTCCTAATCCTCTGTTTCTACATCTCTAAAACAGGGGGTACTAATACCTGCTCCGCCTGCTCCCCAAGGTGGATGGGAGGCATCTTGTAAATAATAATGATGATGGTAATGATCCTGGCGAACACACAGCACGGGCTCTGCAGGACACTGCTCTAAGCACTACATACATATTAACTCATTTAATTCTCACTTCAGTCCTGTGAGGCAGGTACTGTTATTATCCCCATTTTACAGATGAAGATACTGAAGCGCAGGAAGTTAAGTAAATTATTGGAAGTTGCACAGCTAGTGAGTAGTTGCACCAGGATTTGAGGTAAGCTGCCTGGCTGCCATCTGTGCTCTTCGCCTCTGCGCTGTCCTGGCTTTCCTGTGTACAAATGTCCAGTGTACATGCCCGCCCTGAAGCGTGTGAGAAGCTGAGCTCAGCAGCACCAACTCCTCGTGCTGTCTTCTTCCTGTCCCTGACTCTCCAAGCAGATCTGACCCTTACTCTCCTTAGCCTGTTTTGCTCTTTTGAAGACAATATAATTTCAGGACTTGGGTGGGGTGCTTATGAGACAATTGTATGTTTCTCACATGCATCATGCTTTCCCCTGATGACATGCCCTGGGCTGTTCTCCCAGCCTCCTGCCCACCAAGGCAGACTGGTCCTATCCTTTAAGACAAACAAAAACACCCCTCTCTAAGAAACCTCCCCTGAGCCCTCCCTAGGGCAGCCACAGCTTTCTGCACACAACCCTATTGCCCAGGTGCTCTGTGCATCCTTCCAGCCTAACAGGTCCCCCTGAGGCTGGACGATGCTCTCTGCTCCTTGGCCCCAGTCTCCGGGCTTATGGTGTGAATTGTAAGCACTGCTCACCAGCTCATAGACCTGTTCCCATAGGTGTCAGAGGCCGTGTGGGGGCCCACATCTTCATATGGGTGGTCGTGAATACAAACTTAAGCAGAATGGTGTCCAGCCAGTAGCGACCAGCATGGCTGTCTCAGTTGCCTGTGGCTGACACCTTCTGTGATGCGTTAGTGCCTAATTAAACCGGTGGTTAAATATTTTGAGTCTCTTCCATAGGCTTGAGTCTGTGGGCTGATGAGCACGTGTCTACCTGTGTACCCAGGTTTCTGATGACAGTCCACCTGACAACAGGCCCCATCTTAGATTAGCTATCACTGTCAGACCTCCAAGTGTCCATTCCTCTCTGTTAGTGGCACACATGTGAGAGCCGATTGCCTTGTTTTTATTACATTCTTTTTTAAGAACGGAGGAAGTGGTGACTCCCAGCTTTTGAGTACAAGTAGATCCCATTTGTTCATTGTTTGTTTCTATTTCCATTATTCTGGGAGATGGATCAAAGAAGATATTGCTGCAATTTATGCAATTTATGTCAGAAAGTGTTCTGCCTATGTTTTCCTTTAGGAGTTTTAGAGTGTTCGGTTTCACATACAGCTCATCAACGGTTTTCGTTTCCTATTATTTTTTATTACAGCTGTCCTAGTGAATGTGAAGTGGTACCACTCTGTGGTTTGGATTTGAATTTCCTGATGATTAATAATGTTGAGAATCTTTTCATGTGCTTGTTGGCCATTTGTGTGTCTTCTCTGAAGAAAGGTCCATTGGATTCCTCTGCTCGCTTTTAATTGGGTTGTCTTCTTGTTATTGAGATGTCAAAGTTCTTTATATGTTTTGGGTTCAGTTCAGTTCAGTCACTCAGTCGTGTCCGACTCTTTGTGACTCCATGGACTGCAGCACGCCAGGCCTCCCTGTCCATCACCAACTCCCGGAGTTTACCCAAACTCATGTCCTTTGAGTCGGTGATGCCATCCGACCATCTCATCCTCTGTTGTCCCCTTTCCCTCCTGCCTTCAATCTTTCCCAGCATCAGGGTCTTTTCAAATGAGTCAGCTCTTCGCATCAGGTGGCCAAAGTATTAGAGTTTCAGCTTCAACATCAGTCCTCCCAATAAACACCCCAGACTGGTCTCCTTTAGGATGGACTGGTTGGATCTCCTTGCAATCCAAGGGATTCTCAAGAGCCTTCTCCAACATCACAGTTCAAAAGCAATGTTTTGGGTACTAGACTCTAATCAGATACGTGATTTGCAAATAGTTTCTCTCATTCTGTAAATTATCCTCTCACTTTCTTTGTAATGCCTTTTGATGTGTAGAAATTTTTAATTTTGAGGAAGTCCAGTTTCTGTATGTTCTCTTTGGTTGCCTGAGCTTTTGATGCCATATCTAAGAATCTACTGCCAAATCTGTTCACCTCCCACCCACCCCACCCACCAACCAACAAGACCAGCACACAAAACCTAAGCCGAAACTTACTGTGATGGTGTGATTTAAATTCTTTTTAAGAGGGCTTCCCTCATAGCTCAGTTGGTAAAGAATCTGCCTGCAATGCAGGAGACCTGGGTTCAATTCCTGGGTCGGGAAGATTCCCTGGAGAAGGAAATGGCAACCCACTCCAGTATTCTTGCCTGGAAAATCCCATGGACAGAGGAGCCTGGCGGGCTACAGTCCACAGGGTTGTAAGAGTCGGACACGACTTAGCAACTAAACCACCACCACCAGTTATCTAATTTATATATACCCTCATGTTTCTACTCAATTGTGTCTGACTCTGTGACCCCATGGACTGCAGCCTACCAGGCTCCTCTGCCCATGGGATTTAAAAAAAAAAAAAATTCTTTTTAAGAACCTATGTTCTCACTTTTCTAATTAATTGATTAAACTCTCCTCCTCCTCCAGGAAGCCTTCCTTGCTTAGCTTCCCTGTTCAGATCACTTCTCAGCATTGCTGCACTGGGCTGCCCTTCCCTGATTTGTATGAGTGTGTGGCTTTGTGTGTGTGTCTGTTTCCCCCATTGGTCTGAGTTCACCTCCAGAGCAGCCTCCAGGTTCCTGAAAGGCTTGTGCCCGTGAGCGAGATGGAATGTATCATCATCAGAGATGGGCAGTTTGGAAAAATTGAAACGTTGACAGGCATGCACCTTGGACATTACTCAAGGACAGTTTATTGAACATGTGGCAGAAATTCAGAATCCTTCAGTCAAGGCAAGGAGGAACCAGGTGCCTCCATCCTTAGAAATATTTACAACAAGAACCAGGACTTCTGGGCTGGGTGGTACCACCAGAGACAAAGCAAGCTTCCCTCATTGAACACAGCTCCTGGCAGCAGGAATTGAGAATCAGAAGCTACTGCAGGACACAGCCCCAGAGAGAGGCCCAAAGATAAACACATAGCCACTGACAGAAAGGCAACTTAAGTCTGCTGCCTGCATCAAAATAATAGTGAGTTTGACATTCCCTTCATTAAAGAAACAGTGGCGTGTAAAAGCACATGGACCCTGGAGTCAACCAGGCCTGGGCTCAACTCCTGACCCTAGCACCCAGGGAGTGAAGGGGGCAAGTTCCACAGTCACTCAGAGGATGGGGGGGGGTGGGTCTCTTCTGTCCCGAGGATGCTTATTGCATCTACTTTGCATAATTGGATGAGAATTAAAGGCAATAGATGTAGTTGGTGCTTAACATATAGGAGTTGCTACCGCCTCCAGGTTGCAAAGTAAGCCTTCGGACAACTGCTGACTCCACCAAAGCATAGAGAAAACTATCCTGCCCTCCCTCGCCCTCTTCCTCTCTTTTTCTTCCCTCCTCTCCTCTCTCTCTAGGGATGTTCTTAGGGATGTTCCAGGGCCAAGAAGGTAATTATAGCTTGTGTCCATAAGTCTCCTAGCAGCCGAGGGCAGCAGGGAAGAAGGAAGTCACTAAGTCCAGATGGGACCTGAAAACGGGAGAGGATGAGGCCAACCAGAACTTGACAGCGAGACAGGCCACAGTGCATGTGGGTGGCCGCACGTACCACGGGTGGTCCTAGGACTCGGGAAGTGGGGGCTGTGCCAGACATCTCCAAGTGAGGTGGCAAGGCAAGAGCATCTCTTCTCCCAGCAGCTGAGAGAACCCTTAAAGCTGAGGGGCTTTACCGGGCAGCTTTCCTTGCCCAGCTGCTGACTGGGGTGCTCTTGTCTTGGGAGTCCTTGGGGTCTCCCACTCGTGCCCCTTTGGCCCTGGTCTGCCCGCTTTGGGTGCTGCTGGAGCTGCTGGTCCCTGTGCTGGCCATGGTGCTGGCCCCAAGGTCAGTGCTGGCCGAGGATCCAGGGTGGTAGCCGAAGCTGCTTGCACTGCTGCTGATGACGGCTGTGGTGGAAGGACCCAGAACAGGGGAAGAAGGATGACAGCATCACTCAGCGAGCCACCCCCTTCATCCCACAGCGACCCTTGGCGGTCAAAAAACACTGCAAGGATGGGTCAAGATCCAGTTACACTGCAAGCTTTGTGCGAGGTGAGGACAACCTGGGATAGAATGGTCCCTGCCCTCCTAGAGAGTCTAGGACCATTTGTCTCACAGGTCCGTATTCTCAACCCCTTCTTGGGATGACGATGCCCAGAAGAGAGACACAGGAAGGAAATGGGGTTGGCATGACCACAGTCACTGATTCCCTGGGACAGAAGGCAAATAGACTTTCTCTGAAGCCAGAGAAACCTTCCTGAGACAGTACTAGGAGCCCCCAGATGAGGGGAGACAATGATTGGAGGTGATACCACATTATCTTGTGGTCCCCAGCTTTCCAGTCCAGTCAGAATCCCCAACTCAACCCATCTCTGGAGGATACTCACAAATGCTCACAGAGGAGGGATTCTCCCCAGACATCCTGCAAGACAGAAAGTTAGAGAAGGATAAAAACCTCAGGAAAGTGTCTAGTTCGGCTGAGCCTTTTGATGGGTTCCTGCCTTTATATGCCTATCGTTTGAATTCATCCTTAAAACAACCTCATTTTACGGAGATTACAATCCTCCATAAAATGGAGGATTATTTATTTGCTCATTTACAGATGAGCAAATAAATAATAAAATTTACAGACACCAAGACCACATAGCTGACATATGGCAAAGCGAATGATTAAATCCAGGTCTGTCTGACCCCACTGGCTCTTTTCATGCCACCACCCAACCACCTGTGCTTCACATCTGACCTCCTCTTGCAGGAAGCTAAGCTCAATCAACAAACAGCCCCCTTCTGTGCTCATGTCATGAGCAGTGCTGTCTTTCCTATTTTACCTCTTAAATGGTCCCTTGCCCAGCAGGGAGCCACCCACAGTCCCCCGCCCCCACTGTGGCATCTCCCTTGCCCCACTCACCAGCACTCCTCGCCCTCCAGCAGCTTGCTATAGGTGGCGATCTCCATGTCCAAGGCCAGCTTCAGGCTCATGAGCTCCTGGTATTCACGCAGCATCCGGGCCAACTCCTCCTTGGCCTGGTGCATGGCAGCCTCCAATTCATCCAGCCTGGCCCTGGCATCCTTCAGGGCACTGTCTCCCCGCTGCTCGGCATCGGCGATGGCCGTCTCCAGATTGGCACACTGAAAAGCAAAGGACGGGCGGGAAGACCATCAGAACCCAGAGCAATGTTTAGATCTTAACGGTTAGGTCCCAACCCCCCTCACTTTACAGATGAGGTCCAAGGTGGTAGCAAGTAATTGCTGCAGAGCCAACACAGTATCTGAGTCGCTTCTATTTTCTTTTGTAGATGGATATTTAAAGGCCCATGAAAAGCTGTCAGAGCAGTTGGATTTCAGGACCGCAAGAAGAGACTTGGATGTTCGCAAGTTGTCTAGTGCCTGAGGTTGAAACCAGTGGCTGTCGGTTTCAAGTCCCCCTTGTCCTGGAGAATCACACTGAGACCCCAACCTGGAGCCTCCAAGAATCCGACAGTGTGCCAAGGCACCTCTGTGATCAGACCCCTACCCGCAGGGTGTCTCCCAGCAGGGGCCCTTCCTACCCGTTAGCACCCAACAGTGTACATCTCTGGACTATTCTAGCACTCTGCAGGGAGGGTCTATCTAAATGCTCCCCAAGTCTGGCCTGAATGGATTAGGGGAACCTTCCCATACAACAAGAGGTTAAGGGCCTGAGGTTATATCCATGGCCTCAGACAGAGCATTTGGGCCCTGAAAAACATCCAGTGGCACTGTGATGGCAAATACTACCAGGCGGAGAAATGGTCCTCATAGAGTTTGTGAATCAGCCACGTGTCGAGTTGGAAAGCAGGCCCCGTATTCCCCACATTACCTGGCTTGGAAGGCTATGTGGGTGCAGGAAGGAGAGCCGGCTCAGCTCTTCCGGGTTTGGCAATTCTATCACTGGGCAGAGTTGACCTGCCAGGGTCAATTGGGGAAGGATTCCCTACCCCCTTAAAATCATCTCCCCAAAGATATGATGTTTTTCTGCTTTCAGACAAGACAGGGTCCCCCAGCAGACAACCCAGAGCATCTTCATCTGCCGTCATCCTCACTGGTCACCCAGAGACAGCAGTGAGAGGAGGACCTTAACTGGCCACTGAGGGTCCCAAGGAGAGGCCCCCCCAGCCCTACATGCACTGAGTGTCCAGTGGGAGGAAGAGGTGTGGGGCCTGCTCTTGGAGCGGCATACCTGAAGGGGACATGGGGCAGGTTTACTGCACACAGAAAAGGCCTGCGAAAGATGGAAAAAAGAAAGGAAACCTAAATTCTAATCCTAATAACCAGCTGGACACCCTGGGAGAGCCCCTTCCTCTCTCCAGCCCAGTTTCCTTATCTGATCTGTGAGAGTCCGGTGAAATAAGTACAAGGCCCCTCCAGTTCTGAGCAGGGAGCCAGCTCTGAGTGTACGGGTCCCAAGGTATGGCGAGGAAGAGGGACCATCAATGGTCCAGAGAGTCCCAAGTCGGGAAGGGGACATCTGCTTTTCACTCAAGGATGGGCTCCAGTCTCTCCCTCACAGAGGGTGAAGCCCGACCTCAGGGCTCTCTGTGGGCTTGCTGCCCACCTGCTTCTTCACATTTGCAATCTCACAGCGGATCCTCTGGATGAGCCGGTTCAGTTCCGACATCTCATTCTTGGTGTGTTTCAGGTCGTCCCCGTGCCGGCCAGCTGCCAGCTGCAGCTCCTGGATCTGGTTTCCAGAGACAGGAAGTTGGTGATGAGACAGGACACCCCCTATATCCCTCACCACCCCAGGCAAAGAAAGTGTCCTGAGCAAACCCTTCCACCACCGGAGCAACCCAGGGGAGATAGCTCTGCGGCAGGAGGTGATAGAGCCATGACCTGGGTTATCCTTCCAGCTGTTTGGAGCTGATTCTGACCAAAAAGTCCACCTGTTTCTCTAAGCAGAAATCTATTTGCTGGGCCTATCCTCCTTTCTCATCTCCCTGGCTAATCTTTTCTGGGGGAGGATAAAGGGAAAATGCAGTTTGCATGTATTAAGCACTTCCAAAGTAAATAGGGCTTCCCTGGTGGCTCAGTTGGTAAAGAATCCACCTGCAATGCAGGAGACCAGGTTTGATCCCTGGGTAAGGAAAATCCCTTGGAGAAGGGAATGACTACCCAATCTCATATTCTTGCCTGAAACATTCCATGGACAGAGGAGCCTGGAGGGCCACATACAGTCCATGGGGTATCAAAGAGTCGGACATGACTGAGTGACTAACACTTTCACTTTCCAAAATAGAAGAATTCTGAACCTCTCCATTGATTTAGCACCTCTTTATAGAGGGATCTTTTAAAGGCCAGGTTCTGTTCTAGGTACTGGGGATACAGAGGTGAGCAGTGTGGGTGAGGTCCCTGGTCCCATGAAATTTACATTCCCCTACAATCCTTCCTTAGTGACGGGTGAAGGGCCAAGGCTAAGGACCGCATGCATGTACCCTGGAGGTGGTGGGATTGTTGGCTCAGGACTTGTAGCTCAGATCCTCCCCTCACCCTTGGCCAGTCCTTCGGAAAAGAGAGGACGACACAGCCCTGGACAGGGAACAAAGAACCTGTGGTCCTTGCTGTTGGTGGGATTTAATGGCCAAGAAAGCTGGGAGGTGCGAAGCCCCATAGGGCCCCCAGGTAAACGGTCTTCTCAGTGACAGCCTAGAAGGGTTTTACTTCAAAGCGTAAGTGCCATCCCCCAGAATGCTCCTAGAATCCCACCTCTTCTTCTTGGAAGTCCTTCCACACTGATCAGAGGGAAGCTCATGGCACCCTCTTCTTTACTCCCTGTCCCACTACAGGTCACCCATAGCTACTCTCCTCCATATTTGTTACTCTCCTTCTTCCCCATGGTGACATGACCTAATCCCTATTTTACAGCAAGAGCACCTCGCTTCGTTCCTCCATCAGAGGATGGCCTATCCCTCTCTGTTGGAAATGCCTACCCAGTTTTATGGCTTATCTTTGATAATGATTTTTGCCAAGAATTCTTTTTGAGTAGAATGTCGCTATGGCATTGATTATAACCCTTCTTTCATTCAACACATCTCCTAAGGGATGTCTCACATCCATTGGTGGAGGTGTCCCTTCCCAGGAAAGGAAGGCTGGTGGAGGAGAGAGACCCAATCAGTCCTCACCTTGCTCTGGTACAGCGCCTCAGCCTCAGCCTTGCTCTTCAGGGCGATGTCCTCATACTGGGCTCGGACCTCGGCAATGATGCTGTCCAAGTCCAGGTAACGGTTGTTGTCCATGGACAGGATGACAGAGGTCTCACTGGTGTGAGTCTGGATCTGGGCCACCTCCTGAGTTGAGAGGTGAGGACAGAGTCAGGGTCCTTCCCCCACCTCCCTCCTCTGCCCATCAGACTTCTGGGCCTGTGGTGCCTGGCAGAATGGGCCAAAGTGGAGGAAGAAATGCCTGCTGGAGCTGAGGTAAAGGCTCACACATCAGGATACACCCCATGTGGGTAGCAGGCCATGGGAGGCATTTCTTGCAATTCACAGTATCAGGCATCTAGGACCTCATGGGGCCATTTTTACCTGCCTACTGCCAAGGTCATTATCACAGCCCCAGTGAGATTTTTTTCCTGTGAATATGGCTTCCAGGGACCAGGATCCTATACTTCCATGGCCTCCCAGTGCAGGGTTTTGCACCTTCCCATCAAAACACCCTTAATTCTGTTTATCCTCAGTCATTCTTATTAGCATCTCCCTGGAAGAGCCAGGGAATCTCAGCTGGAAAGAGGTGGGGAAGGGGAGGGGGGGGGGTGTCCTCACCGCATCATACAGACACTTAAGGAACTTGATATCTTTGTCCAGAGAGTCCACTTTGGCCTGGAGCTCCACCTTGACTGTGTAGGCTGCATCTGCATCCTGCCGAGAGGCACCCAGAGCCATTGGTCAATATCACCCACATCCCACCAGGTGCCCTGTCCTTGCCCTAAAAGACAATTAACTTCCTATCTTTTGCCCACCAAGGGAAGCAGGTTGGTGAATAAAAACCCTCAATACTGGCTTTCTCTCTTATGCATCTTTGGGGATAAATAAAGAAGTGGGGGCTGCTCTTTTTCTGTTACATCTGGAGGAAAGGAAGCTCAGAGAAGTAGAGTGAATTTCCTCAAGTCACAACAGGAAGGCCAAGCTGAGCCAGAGGTTTCCAATTCCCAGACCATGATTCTCTCCTATCTGTCTCCACCCATATCCTAGGCGTGTGTCCTCTCTACCTTGCTAGAGGCCAGAATATGACTCCATCTCTACTCAGGTACCAGCCCCTTCCCAGAAGAAGACTAGGGCTGGAGTCCCAAGCAGGGTTGGTTAGGATGGGGATTCGAGGGAAAACAGAGTCCATAGGCTCTTCTCGCTCTTACCTTCTTGAGCACCACAAAATCATTCTCAGCTGCTGTGCGCTGATTAATTTCCACCTCATACCTGTGGGCAAGGAGAGAAGATACAGAGGCCTCAGTTCCCTTGGCCAGGTGACCCCCTCTTCACACTGACCAGGCAAGTGCTGCGGATGCAGAGTCCCCACAGAATCTGCTGGAGCACTGCAGGGGCTGGTGGTGGCAGTCCTGTGTCCCTGAATTGCCTCATTAACATTCTATTCTCTGGACCCTGGGAAAATATCCAGGTGCCCCAAACCAGTCACTGAACCCATTGGTGGATCAATGAGCAAAGGAACTCCTTCCCATTAACCAGGTAGGAAGTTCTCATCAAATAGGGGTGGTCCTTCCTTCACAGTCAGAGGAGGCATGTGAGCCCTTGACCCTGGTGCTTGCTCCCTCCCCTCCTAAAAACTGGCACAGAGACTGGATGATCCCAGAAGCCTCTGGGAACATGACCCACGACCTTGGCTGGACCCACTCACCTCTTCTTGTAGTCCTCCACCAGGTCCCGCATGCCCTTCAGCTCCGAGTCCAGCCTCAACCGGTCCCCAGATAGCGTCTCCAGCTGCTTCCGCAGGTTGCCAATGTAGCCCTCGAGGATGGGCTCCAGGTTTTTCCTACAGTTGTTCAGGTCCAGTTGCTGCAGCAGCTCCCACTTGGTCCCCAGCACCTGGTTCTGCTGCTCCAGGAACCTCACCTGGAATCAGATGGATGCTACAAGTCCCGTGGAAAAACACCATGGACCCTACCAGGTTATATAGATTTTTCTAAAGACATTTGGCTCCAGTCCTGACTCCCCACTCATGGAATTCCATGTGAACAAGACCCTTTACAATTCATTCTGTAGCCTTTCAGGCAAAACCAGTCACTGAAAACTCATTGAAGAAGGAGATTCCATACCTGCTTCTGTTGCCTGACCCAGCCCCAGGAGATGCTCTTCCTCTGTCTCAGCTAAGTGTTTCTTCTGTACCATGAGCCCTTCCCTCTGAATAGTGATGGTTCTATCAGCCCTGCATCTGCCTTGAAGGGCTAGAGGTCCAGTTGACCTCCAGATTCCCATCAATTCTTCCTCAAGGTAGGGCTACCTTTTACCAAAATTTCCACCCTTCTCTGTAAAAGAAAGCAACACATTCATTTATTCCTTCATGCTACCTAGCTCACAGGTTGTGCTATGATCACAGAGCCCTTCGTGAGATCCAGCAGCAACCTTTCCATCCACAGTGCCCTGTGCACTGCCAGGGGAAGGGGATCACGCACAGCTCGCTGGACTGTCTTATCCACCTGGGAGACCCACCTTGTCGATGAAGGAGGCAAACTTGTTGTTCAGAGCCATGATCTGCTCCCGCTGCTGGGCGCGCACCTTCTGGATCTCTGGGTCCAGCTCCACGTTGAGGGGAGCCAGGAGGCTCTTGTTGACAGTGACCTGGTGGATGCCCCCAGGTGGGCACATGGATGGGCACACAGGCCCCAGGACCACACTGCCAAACATGCTGCCGGCAAAGCTGCTGGCCCGGACCCCTCCATACCCAGAGCCAAGCCTGAAGTTGTAACCTCCAGTCCGAACACTGCTGCCAGCCACCTTGAGGGGAACACAGAGATCCCCTCTACAGAGACTGTAGAGGCTTCGGCTTCCAAAGGCAGCACCAGCTCCTTTGCTGGGTGCACGGTAAGAAGCCGCACTGCCCCCAACCTTCCTCAGCACCACCGCCGAGTGCCCACTGAAGCCCCCCTTGTCACCACCAGACTTGATATGCAGTTGCCGGCTCATGGTGCCAGAGCTGGGGGTGACAATGCTGGAGTAAAGCAGTCACCAATGGAGAGAGAACCTTTGATGGGGCACCCAGAGCACCGCTCCCTTTTATTCTGTCCATCCCTGAACACCGGAAAAGGGTGTTGCTCCTCTATCTGCTTTCTCCCTGCTGAAGGTCCTGAGGCCATGGGCAATTTGTGGAACAGACATCTCCAAGCCCTTTGCAGCAACAAAGCTCTTCTGATAGTGAGCAGAATACGCTGCCCTTGCAGACTGGAGTGGTCGAATCAGGCGTTTATCTGTGATCCTAATTAGGGACCTGGAGAGTTATCCCCTTCAGAGATCTCCGAGCTTAATTTTTTCCAGGGCTGCCTCTTTCTTGCTTATCTGTCAGTAAGAAGCCGGGGAAATGCCCAGCTTTGTCCAGAGAAAGCTCATCAGAAAACCCCAGCTTTCCGCCCTAAAGAACCTACCCCTCTCTTTGTTGGTCCTGTTGAGGAGCTGTGGTGTTTGCACCAGAGAAGACGAAATTCAGAAAAGATGTGATGCATGTCTTCAAAGATCTAAGTCCAAGAAAGAAGTTCCAGGGCTCATTCTCTGGGTCACTGTAAGGACCACAGCTGTCTAGTAATGGAACGGACCTCAGGAAGGTAGTGGAAATGACCATATAGAGTCTGCATGCCACCCAGCAGCGGACCCTCTGGACATTTCTGTACGAGGCAGAGACTGGGTGGTGATTACCTCAACATCGCCATCTCAACAGACAGAATCTTTTCAGGTAGCTGGTAGTTCCTGCAGCTGAATTTTTTTTCCTGGACAAGGTTATCTGCTGCATCTTAGGAAATGAGCCATGAAGCAGGCTTGGAGGTGGGCCATTGCCTCCCCTGGGGAGAACGTCTCCCCTAGCTCTCCCTGGGGACATGTTCCAAGCCCAGTGACCAAGGTACTGAAGCCCATGGGTCTCGCTCCTGGAGTCAAGGTAACTGTTCTGCTCCTTTCTTGATCACTTTAGGAAGCCATTCAATTTTGGGTCAGGTGAGACCAGCTTTTTGTATCTCAGGGAGCCCTGGTAGAGGTAAATGTTTAAACATTACTCCAAAAGCAGGCATCTCCTAGCTCTGACTCTGCTAGGAGTAATGAAATTCGGGAGCCTTGACTCATTTGAAGCCAGTGATAGCAGACAGCTTCTCCGCAGCTGGGAAGGGGGAGTGCGTGAGCGGGACAGCAGGATGTGCATAGCCCAGAACGGCTTCCTCTGAGGGTTTCCTCTCACGAAGTTCTCCAAACAGCCCCAGAGGCAGCAGTGGAAGTTTCTCCAAGGTCCCTGTCTCCCATCCTTCTTGGCAAGGCCTAGCCCTAGGGCATGTGTGCTAAGTCGTAATTGAAGTGGTTTCTTGTGGTTTTCTAAACCAGATTCCAAGTGCTATTGAATGAATGTCAACAAATAATGTAAACCCCTTGACCAGAGGTGGCTATCTTCTGGTCCCAGCCCCCAAGGAGCGTGCAGATCAGTGAGAGGAATCTATGCAAAGAACTTAACTTTGGATAAAGCTCTGGAATAAGAAAAGTTGGGAACAAAGGATCGGAGGTGTGCTGGGAGTTAAGGACCTCTGGAAGGCTGGGCTTCGATTACTTGTGGCAGGGTGGTGGACTAGACGCTCCCAGGCAGAGGGGGGTTGAGATAGTAATCGCAATAACGGCAGCAGTGGTAGCAGCAACAGTATCTGTTGTGGTAACAAAAAGAATCAATGTTGATTGGTCACATCACATGTGCCAGACATTGTATGAGCACTACAAGGATTTTTAATTTAATCCTCATGTTACTGAATTCACTCTACAGTTGAAGACTGAGGATTATAGATGCTAAGGAACTTGCCCAAATTCACTCAGCTAGCAAGTCGGAACTGGGTCTGGAATTCCAGTGTGTCTGGTTTCAAAGTCCATATTCCTAACCATCACCATCCTGTTATGTGATGGAGATGAGAGTTAAAGCCATGGATGCAAGACTTTCTGATGCACGAGGCACGCACAGCAGCTATGGCTCTGAGTTCCGCATACTCATGTTTCTATATATTGTTGAGATGAGCAGATGACGTGAGAGGAAGGGGAGGTTGTCCCTGAAACGGGGGCTTATGTAAGGTGGTTGCTCTAGATGAGACATCACTCTGAGGTTGAGAGAGAAAGTCAGCCAAAATGGGGGTGGGCAGAGGGAGGAAAAGACTCACTTTCATGGGGGCTATTTTATTCTACAATGTCCAATAGCTAGGCCTTCACTGAGAGGCTCCAGCTGGGAAATCAGCATGACTCTGGGGATCTGACTCTTCCTGGGCCAAGTGTGCCCCTCCACTGCCTAGTGGAGTATGAGCCCTAATCTGTTAGGGGAGCTGGACCTCAACAAAAGAGAATTTACAGGAAAGGGATGAGACTAGGTCTTCAAAGCTGGAGAAGATTTAGAATAGATCAAAACCAGAGTTTCAGGTGCCCAGGAAAATGCTACAGAATGAACTGGGCCCATCTATGCTCAGAAGTGACAGGCTGGGGAGAGCCAGGAGCAGGGCTAGGGGTCCCTGCTCTCTCTGTATTCATTCTGCAAGCAATCAGTGAGTGCTGGCGTGGGCCTGGCCCAGTACTGAGGGCTGAGCAGTAAGAGTCTAGAGCAGTAAGAGCAGTAAGATGGTGATGATGGTGATGGTCGTGGCCGTGGTGGTTGCAACACAGAAGGAAGAGGAGGAGGCAGAGAGGAACTTCCTGACGACAGTGTGGCGATCGTGGCCAAACACAGAGGCCCCTCCCAGGAAATTTAATTGCAGAGAATTGCCTTTGCTACACAGTAGGATCTCTGACAGTTCCAATCTTCACCATGCGGGCTACCCTCTAATTACTCATCGTAGTCCACACCCCAGTCTTTGAGTTCACAGGACTAATGAGTGTCCCAAGGCTTGAAGAGATTGGTCCACTCAATAAGTAGAAAATTGAGCGCTACTCAGTGAATTGCTCTAAGCTAAGCTAGACATCGAAACAGGTAAGACCTTCTCCTTCCAAGAAATTTAAATTGAACAGGAGGAGACAGCATATAAGCACGTGAAAGTTGTTTTGCTGTTGTTATTGCTATAGTTTAATTCCTTATGTTTAAATGAGTAATTCAGATAAGCTGTTACTGAAATTCTGCCTTTAAAAATAAATCAGAATAAAATATATTGGTCTTCCTGAGGTGGGGGTTGGGAATGGGAAGGTGGATAGATGCACAAGCATCCCAGAGGCAGTGAGTAACCCAGGTGGACTGTAGGGGAAAGTTTGACTTGGGAAGCAGAGGTTGCTAGGAGAAAAATGACAAAACAGGCCAAGGTATTTCCCTTCTCCCTGAGGATAGTGTGGAATCATGTGAGGGTCCTCAAGGGAAGAAACCTCACAGCGTGTGCTTTAGATTAAAGAACATGCTCTGGGTTGCATGAGGAGAACTATGCGGGGGAGACAAGTACCCTAGGGAGACCGGAAGGAGCTGAGCCCATGTGCACCATAATCTCCTGCCATCTTGGTGAAAGCTGCTCCTGGAGGGGAGAGGTCTGCAGAGCACACCACACTGGAGGGGAGTAGACAGTAGTGCCACAAATAATCCCAAATGGACATAACTGAGGTCATGTCAAATTGGTTTGAGAATGGATGCCAAAGGTCTTTTTTCTCTAATCCATTGTCCATTTGACTATTCCTAGACATAGTCAAGGAAGCCAGCATTCATAGAAGGTAATTAATGGGGAGAAGAAGAAGCTTGACAGATTCTTGAAGGAAGCTTGATGGGTAATAAGACTTGGGGGCAAACCACAGCACCTCAGAATGGAAAGGACATGAAGCTGAGTTCTCTGCTTTCCTTTCAAAAATGAGCTCAGGGCAGAAACCAAATCCTCTCAGCCTGTCTGAACCAGTTTGAAAGGAGGCTGTTTTTCCATCCTCATCCAAAGTTAACTAGAACAAGCAAGAGAGTTCATTTGCTTTTCTCCCTCTCTCCCCATACCCTCTCCCAACACCCTTCACCTTCCTGACATGAAATTCCCTAGGTCTTAGGGTATCAAGTCCAACAGCAGATGGGACTGAGGCTTGGGTCGAGTTCACTGCTGCAGTCTAGAGGCCTGGGCACCTGGCTGGGGTACAGTGGGTGCAAGAGGATGTTCAGAGACTGAAGCTGAAAGTCCCGTGTTTGTAAGGTGGGATAGGGGGAATTCTGGGCACATAAGATGAGGGCCAGCACCCCAGGCCAGACAACTGAAGCAGCTAAAGACCATTTGGTAGGGTGACCAGCTACTCCAGTTTGCCCAGGACTGAGGGTTTTTCTAAGTGGGACATGGGACTTTCTATGTTACAACCTGGACTGCTCTGGAAAATCTGGACAGTTGGTTGCCTGACCATCACCCACCACACCACAGAGTAAAGAGTATCAAATTCTCTGGTACTTTAGGGGGGTCCCTGAAGTTAGAACATCTCTCCAAGTCTGAAACTTACATAGTCAAGCAATTCACTGGCCTCTCACCATCCCCACTGTTCCCTTGACTCCTGTCCCCAACACACACCTGTTAACATGAATTTCCCAGATTATTAAGAAAACAGCTGGATGGCACCAATATAAATTCAGTTCCACTGTCATATATTCAAGTCCTGTTATAAGGCACTGTATTGAGTGAAAACCCAGACAGGCAGTCAACAGGGTCAACATTTCTGCTTCTTGGTGCCACATTAGTATAAAGGACAGTGTGTAGTAAGCTTCTGTTTATTAAAACTTAGCAGAGGCTGTTCAGTGACCTGAAATCTGGCAGCAGCTTCCTTATCACAACTGGTTTCATAGAACTTCCTACCCATGTCTCCACACACCCCATCTCTGAGTCTGGGGCTTTCCGCACGTCTTCTTCTCAGCACCAGCATCTCCTTCTTTCTCTCTGTGGTCCAGCTCAGGAGACAAATGTCAGAGCATTTTAGCCAAGTGGCTGCAGTGCCTTTAAATGCTTTTGTGCCAGTTAGAAAAAGGCGCCCCTTCCTCTGGGCAGATGCAGCCCTTTGCCAGGGTGCACAGCTGGATTTCAGGCCCCCCACTCACCCTCTCGCCAGGCCCTATTGCTGGACATAACCCTCGCAGCCCTCAGGACATTCGTGGGTGTGTGCCCGAATCTAAGGGATAGGCTCGTGTTATACAGGTGAGTTGGAGCCTTTGGTCATCAAGGTCTCCTGGCCTCCCCCCACCACCCTCAAGCTGGAGCCTACTTCTCCAGATCTCCACTCTGACTTCCAGTCCCCTGGATCTTTCCTCTTTGAGCTCTTGAAAGAAAGTGATGGTCCCCCGCCTCCCACCTCTGCCCACTCTGGCCTCTGTCCACTGGGAGCCCTGCCCAGCTCTGCTCCCCTCTGACTTAGGGGACTGCAGACTTGTTTTCACTGTTCCCAGCCTGAGTGTCCTTTGCATTCAACACTTCCTGGATATCCCTCACTAAGCTCCCCATTCTTGATTCTCTTTCTCCTCCTGCTCTGGCTCCTGAGGCTTTTATGGCTGGAGAGACTCCTGATCCTGAGGTGGACATCAAGCATGCTTTAGTTCTCTTTCTGTCCTCTTTTTAGAAAGAAAAGCTCTCTGGACTCTTTACAACTCCGCCCCCGCCCCTGCCCAGTCATCACCGGAGCTTTCCTCAGCGCGAAAGCACTGAGGTATGTGGAGACAAGCGCCGTCTTGCTCTGGGAGGGACATGCTGGCTTTCATTTGCTCTTTTCAAAATACCACCAGCCCCCGTATCTCCATTATTTCATCCATCTCCTTACCTCAGACCTCTCCCCACTGCCCCGCCCTGCCCCGCAACTCCCAGCCACTTCTGGAAGAAGTTTGTAAGGTACTTTTCTAACCCCCAAACCCCTTTATGGGGTGACTTCTTTTTTTTGAAAGAGAACAGTCAGGCTGGGGGCAAGGCCTTAATCTTTTCATCATGGCTGTAAGTCTGATGCTTGATCCGCCTCTTCCTTTGCCCATTTCCAAAGCAAACAAACAGGCTGCAAGGCAGGCTGTAATTAAACCAGTTGTCCCAATGACAAGCCCTCTATCTCCCATCGGAGCCTCTCGCAACCTGATCCAAACGGGACGGAGCAGCCCACTCTCACCCCATCCAGTAGAGGGAAGCTGGAATGGTGGGCTGGGGGCACCTGCCTCAGGTGTGGGGGAATAGCCTTCCCCCCTTCCCTGTATCCATATTGTAACTAAGCCTGGGGCCAGGAGTTAGGAGAGGGTGGGAGAAGGGGAGGAACACCCAGCAGGGCAGGAGCACCAAGGGGCTTGGATGACCACAGGCAAAGCGGGAACCGAAAGGGGAAAAAAATCTGAAAGCAGGATGTCCAGAAAGAAGTGTAAGAAATAAGAAGTGTGTGTTTTCAGAAAATGAAGCTTGTCTAGCTCCCTGAGTGGTGGGGAGGGAAGAGTTGGTCTGGAGGGGAGGAGCCAAAGCCTAGAGAGGGAGGAAAATGAGGGAGTGGGGAAGGATCGGAGGGAGGCACGGGCATGGCCTGAGCCCCTATGGATCCATGACAGACTCCTCATTCTTGATTCTCTCTCTCTGCCTACTCTGACTCCTAAAATGTTTATGGCTGCAGAGACCCCCTAGCCTCGCAGTGGAGATCAGCCTGGGTGGAAAGGATGAATTACCTGCTGGCTACAGGGAACCCCCTCACTGCTGGGAGGAGGGGCCTAAGCTCCACCCCCCAGGACACAAGCCTGCCACGGACTTAGAGGCTCAGGCAGGCTGGGCTGAGGCTGGAATCAGCCTGTGAGCTCCTCCATCCAGAGCTGAGACCACAGCCGAGCCCCTTCAGAGAGTTGCGTCCACTTGCCCTCGTGGAGAAGGAGGCCTCAAGACCAAGCCCCCTCTCCCCAGTGTCATGGTTCCCCCCAACATTGAAGCAAGTGGGATATTACGTCTGGACATAATGGTGGTACCAGGACGTGAGTGGTCTGCAACGTGGGCCAGGGAACACAGAAGACTGGGCGCACTGGCTCCCACTTGAGGGAAAGGGAACAGAGGGGTAGCAGGGAGCAGGAGTGGAGCTGCACATCATAACAGAGAGCCAAGGAGAGGGCTGAGAGGGACCGTCAGCCGTGGGAGAGAACCTTCTGGAAATGAACGTCGGCTGGGAGAGCAAAGCAGAATAAGGGAAGAGCTGTCAGCCTGAGATTGGAATCAAGCTGGAAGCTACTCTGACAGTCATGCCAGGGGTGTAGGCATGGAGGGATCACTGGCTGAGCGCTTGCTGAGGACATTTTAATGCATTTCATCTTCACACCAATCCTACTAAGTAAATACCCTTATTTTTTTCACTTCACACATGAGGAGAGGCCATCCTGATGGCTCTGTGGTAAAGAATCTGCCTTGCAAAGCAGGACATGCAGGAGACGCAGTTTTGATCCCTGGATCTAGACAATCCTCTAAGAGGAGGAAATGGCAACCCGCTCCAGTATTCTTACCTGAAAAATCCCATGGACGGAGAAGCCTGGTGGGCTGCGAGTCCATGGGGTCACAAAAAGATGGACATGACTGAGCGACTGAGCACTTCGCACATGAGGAAACAGGAGCAGGGAGACTGAGCTGCCCAAGTCGTAATGATGAGCAGCAAAAGAAACATACTCTTGGCTGGCCGGCTGCCAGTGTGTGTCCTCTCAGACTGGGTGATCCCTCTCCAGCCGGCAGCCACCAAGCTGTGATTCTTTTGGGTCCAATGAGTTGGGAGTAGCTTTAATCTAGAACTTGGGGCTGCATCTGGAGTCTCAGCCAGAAGGATCTGGAATCCCTGAGAGAGAGGATGGATGGGTTGGAAGTAAGACGGAGGGATTCCAGTGATGAACCTCTAAGAGGACCGAATCTACATGGTGGTGTGGTGTGGATGTGCGCCAAGTGAGGAGGGAGAGGCAGGGTGGTGGAAATTGGTCTGCAGGAGAGGGGACCCTCCGCATCTCCGCTGGCCTGTGCAGCACTTGCTAAACGTGAGTGTAAGGGCTGAGGGATGGTGCCTTAAGCAGGGGGCTTGTCCTACAAACAGGAGTGGTAGCGGCCCTGGAAGGGAAACAGGAGGCAGCTGGCAAAGCGCAGCTCAAACCTCAGAGCAGCTGCCAACGGTGGCTTAAAAAGTCTAAGACACTCCCGGTCTCCAACAAGTCACGTCCCCTTCACCTCCTCCAGGAAGCCTTCCCAGACTTTGTTCAGCTCTGATGCCTTCCTTCCTCTGTAGCCCCTTGGCTGTGCCTCACCATGCCTCCAAGCCCAGATCGTCCTCCAAGCCCCTTTGCACTAGGGAGTGAGAGGTCTCAGAGGGTTCCCCTTGCAGCCGGGACGGGAGCCTGGACACAGTACAGGCGAGGCGAGGGCACAGTACTGCTGAGAGATGGGAGCTCTCCCTCCCAGGACTCCTGGATCAGCCCATCGAGGAAGAGCTGTCGGAAGGTCCCGAATCCTCTGACTAGATGTAAAGAGGTTCAGGCTATGGCAATGCCAGCACTACCACAGCCCCTACCCACCCCCTCAGTCGTGTGAAAGGAAGGATGGGAAAGAAGGAGGGGAGACAGAAGCCAGGGCCTGGGCAACACGGAGGCTGGGGCCTGCCTGGGCATGCCAGGGAGCGAAACAGCATCTCCTCCAGCTGGCAGCTCCGCGGTGGGCACAGAGCCTGACTAAGGTTGTCTCACACCGTCTTGGTTTTAAGTGTCTTTCCTCCAGAGTCACAGCGTTGGAAGGTGCAGTACCTGGGGCCGATGGCAGAGGGCGGTGTAGGCACAAAATACCAGCACCAAGGAGTTACTCTTCCGGCTTGGAAATGAGCAGTTGGTGACTGAATGGGACATGTGTCAATGAACAGACCCAGTGTTTGCCCTGGCCCCGCACTTAGCCCACCTGAGTCAGGTCTCTGGGCACAGTGCTGCTCTGGATTGACTGCTCATGGACCAGTGCACAGCTGGTAAACACAAAGGCCCTGTGAACACGCATTAACAGTGATTATTATCGTAACAGCTAACATCTGTTGGCTGCAAACTGTATTCCAGATGCTGTATTACTTGCATTATCCCTTTTCATATGCTCAACTCTCCTCTCCAGTGAGGACTTTGGCAGGTATTGAGGCATTGTGCATGGAAAACATGGACTGGACTCTGAGAGCTGGACCCCCAACTCTGCCATTTACTGTGTGACATTGGGTAGATTATTTTACCCTTTGAGCCTCAGCATATCATGAGTGAGATCCACATTATAGCAAAAATACCTGTTGGGTTGTTGGGAGAATTCATTGTTGCCAGATATAAAGTGCTGAGAGTAGTACCTGGCGTATAGAAAGCACCCATCAAAAGCCAGCTTGTATCAACCCCATTTTACAAGGGCAGGATCTTGTACCCAGTTACAATCAGCCATTAGAAGAGCCAGGATTTGGAGCCAAAACATATGACGCTCGCCAGGACGCCAGATGTAAGATAGCATATGCCTGACACAGTCCTGGCTTATGCCTGCTGTCTGTAGATCCAGTTTCACATATGTCCAGAATAGAAATGCCTCAATTTGGTTCATAAATTCTATAAATAGCATACACATGGATGAATGTAAGACACAAATCTCTTTAACACAATTGTGTTTCATCACTTGCATGCCAAATCATCAGGACACACGTGTGTTACATGAGCTCTTTCTCCCCAGTGAAGGTGGGTGAGATGGAGCCGTGCATACCTGTGACAAACGTTATGCTGAGTGCTGACCAGGAGCCAGACTGAGGGCCCCAGAACAGAACACGGGGCTCTGAGGAATGGGGGAGGGGACAGACATGGGGGCAGCTAACGTGACACCAGGAAAATAGAGCCTCAACTGTCATATGGGTTCAGGGACAGTGCTATGGATGTGCAGGGCCCCGGTCCCCACTCTGCTGCTCATCAGGGCTGTGAACAAGGGCAGAGTGCTTAGCCATCTGGGCCTCTGTTTGCTGGCCTATAATAGTGGGGCGGATTCAAGGAGTTATTGGCCACAAACCCCAATGTTCCGTCTCATTTATGCTTTTATGACTTGATGGAGTCCACATGGAGGGACCAGAAAATGCATGCCCATAGGAGGTGGCAATTCAGCCGGACCACCAAGCATGAGCAGGCTTTCAGGAGATGGGGCATGGGTACTCGAGATTGGAAGTTATATTTGCCAAGGTCCTGAGGTGTGAAAAGTCCTGGCTGCCAGGAAGAAAGACTGGAGTATGAGGCTGGGGAATGATGAGGGGGAGAAGGGGACACAGGCACCCTGAAGGTCACCCTCAAACAAGGTTCATCGTTGGCAGGTGGCCTTGCCCTGGAGGACTCTGCTCTTCAGCACCTTGTTCAAGGAGACTGTGTCAACTGCTTCTGAGAAAGCAAACATTCTTACAGAAACACACACATGCGTCAAAGAGCACTCTTCTTACTCCATTTAATTTTTCTTCACAAAAATCATCACTGCCTGACATATCGTGTGTTTCTTTGTTAGCTGCTGACTTTTACTCTCCCCACCAGACTGTGAGCTACCCAAGGACAGGCTCTACGTGCTGGTTTGCTGACTCCTGCATTCCCTGTGCCTGATGATGCCAGCCTCACCAAAGCTCGTGAGCCACTGCTACATGGACACAGTAGACACAGAGGCATACACAGGCAGGTGGGCGTGCTGGCCTCAAACTTGAGGATGGAAAAGAATCAGCCGGAAGAAGAGGAAAGCAAGGCTGGTGTGGGAGAGCAAGATAGGAGGTGGGTTGGCAAGAGACTGAGGAGGAAAGAAAGAAGAAGGAATGACTCTCTGACAACAAGAGACAGTTGTAGGGACACTGTGGGAGCTTTTGAGAGGCGGAGCAGGAAGCTGCGCTGAAACTCAGACACCTGAGAGTCCTGGGGTGACTCAGCTCCTTGATCACAGCAGCCTGAGCGTCTTTGTATGGGGGGCAACTGTTCCCATCTCACAGGGCCATTGTGTGGCCTACCGGGAGTAAGTGCCCAGGTGCCCAGGAAGACCCAAGCCTGCCCAGAGGCAAATCTGTAACAAATCTCTGCTGTGTACAAAGAGCAACTCTCAACCAATGCCTGCCTGGCCAGGACCAGATGGCAAAGATCCATATCAGACCAGGGACCCAGAGGGAAGCAGGAGCTGGACCAAGAGAAGATGGATGGGGCAACTCAGATGTCAGTATGCCGGGCAACAGATTCAACACTGAGAATCAGATGCTATTGACCATTTATTGCAGAGAAGCAGAGAAGTGGGCATGACCCCAATCAGAGGACAATGAGAACCCCTTGACTGTGAAGACCCAGAAAGGTACAAGGACAGAGGGGCTTGCCTCTGGTCACAGAGAAGCATCCTGGGGATGTGTGTAATCTCTGCATACAGGGCAGTGACCCAGAGAAAGGTGCCCAAGGAGGACACTGAGAGAGCCCGTGGCTGGACGCCCTGCATCAGAGCATCACCCCACTGGGAACAAGGAGCAGGGATGGGACCAAGGCTGTGGTTATGGAGGA
The DNA here is from genome assembly GCF_032452875.1 of Bos javanicus. Classification (NCBI taxonomy): domain Eukaryota; kingdom Metazoa; phylum Chordata; class Mammalia; order Artiodactyla; family Bovidae; genus Bos; species Bos javanicus. The sequence continues at coordinate 27,810,036 of NC_083872.1, read as the reverse complement.
AGCACTTCCTGACTTGGGAAGGGGACCCAGAAGAGGAGATGAGGACATGGTGAGATGGGTGAGGTTTGCAGCTTTCTGCTCGTGAGCCAGCCTTCATCCACCCTTCATCTTGAGGCCTTTTTGGTTGCACAGCTACTGCCTGAGGTTTTGGCAGGAGCATCCTTAAGCTCGCTGCCTCCACAGCTGCCTTTGGTTTTGACATCCACCGCTGAGGATTTATAGCTGTAGCTGCTCAAGGCACCGAAGCCCATGCTGAAGCCAGTGCCTCCTGCCCCGGTGCTGGTGTTGCTGATGACAGCTGCAATCAGCAAGAAAAGGCCCAGTTCATTCAGCCTCCTGGGACATCCTGATCATTCCCTTAGTTCTCTCCCCTTGGGTGGCTTCACATGGAGACACATTCTCCATTGTCTATTTTTAGTTTATTAAGAGATTTTCATCAGCACTGGTCATTTTTCATGTACTTGACCCCATGTATTTGATCTTTTCCTAATTAGTCTATGTTGATCTATCAATGTCAGACTGTAAGCACTAGCAGATTTTATCAGTGAATTTCTGTCTGGATAGGACCAGATGAAGAAAGGCACTTCAAGGAGGCCTTCTGATGCTTCTGCTAAAGACAGCAGCTGCTGGGAGTACCCTACACTAGAACCCTGCGTTCTCTCTAGCTTTTAAACCTGCTGGAGGTTATTTCTGCTTTTTTCATCATTCAGCCAGTCAGGCTCCTCTCATTCCTTCTTACTTCAGTCCAGTACCTCTCTTATGGACTGGCCTCAAAGGAATGGAATGTAGTCATTAAGCATCATTCTTGCAGTAGACTGTGGGACTATATACTGTTGGATATCATTTGATCTCTCTACAAGTTATACTTTTGTATAACCTGTATTAAAATAATATTTCACAATACTGTTTTTCTCCTTCATTACTAAATCCAGCTCCCTCTTTGTGCCCCTAAGTCTCCCCTTAACCCACTCTGTTATTGTTATTCTAACTTTTCTTTGGTGTCATGAAAATAGAGGGGCTTTGACTTCTGGTAGGTGACCAAGGGCAGAGCTAGGTACTGCAGATACTCACAGATGCTCACGGAATTTGGATATTCACCAGACATCCTGCAGAGGGAGAGAAAAAATCAGATAAACCTCCCTAAACCTCTTTGATCCAGGAGGATCCCTCTGTGAATCAGCCTCTCCTCTCAGACATGCCTTCCACTCCAGCCCAGCCTTCTTTCTTCCCAAACACCCGAGTGGGACCTCTCAAGAAACAGAGAACTAAGATGAAAAGTCTGCTGCAGGGAGTCAGCCTCCCCATCAAAGTGGCTTTGGGATTATCTGATGTGTGGGATAATTGTGCTCCTGCTTCCAAATAGTTATGCCTTTGGTCTGAGACAATTAAGAGGAGTGAGCTCACATCCTCACTGGGCCTCAGGCTTTGCCAGAGCAACCTTGAACCTGGGTGACTTTTGGAGACTGTCTTGCCCCTCCCACTAGCCTCAAGAATGAATCATGAAGGGCCAGGGATGCTCTATTTCTCAATGTCTTCGATTCCTCCTGTGCCACCTGTTTGGGATGTTTACAGTCCTGTCCTTCCTGCTGTCTAACTCTGGTCTTTCCTACCGCACCATGTCAAAACCATTTTAATAGAGTTTCACCTCAGTAGGACCTGAACAAAACCAAACTGTTTGCCCTCTACCTTCCTACTAAAGCACAGAGATAATGCTCCAAACAAAAGACATCCTCCCCCTCACCTGCACTCCTCGCCCTCCAGCAGCTTGCGGTAGGTGGCAATCTCCATGTCCAGGGCCAGCTTGGTGCTCATCAGCTCCTGGTACTCACGCATCATCCTGGCCAGTTCCTCCTTGGCCTGGAGAAGGGCGGCGTCCAGCTCATCCAGCTTGGCCCGGGCGTCCTTCAGGGCACAGTCGCCCCGCTGCTCAGCATCGGCGATGGCCATCTCCAGGTTGGAGCACTGAGGGCCAAATGGATTCAGTGCTTTGGGTCAGAACATAGCTCTGAGATCCTGCTCAGAAGACCTCCCTTCTTTTGATCCTGATTGATGGTAAATGCTTTGAGGTCGTTCTGGTTTTCCCATTTTGTGAACATCACTAGAGGTGATGTCTAGAATCTGTCCTTCCCCCCAACTCCAGGCACAGTTCAGTCCAGCTCATGCCATGGCATGTAAAGGTGGAGTGCCCTTATCTTGGGAGAGAGGAGGGGAAAGGTATTGATTGAGAAAGTGGCCAGATGGGCACATGGCTCCATCGTCTCCCTCCTAGTGTATAACATCGGCTGTTCTGCCAACCTTAAAAAGTCTACCAACCCTAAAAAGTCTCTGGGTCACTGGCCTTAATTCTACCCCATAGTGTAAAAGATATCTTGGGAGATACTGTAAATAGTGAAAAAAATAGGGACCAATCAAGTTCCTATTAATAAAATGTCTATCCAATAAACCTATCCCACAGAGGATCTGGCCTCCCAAATTGCAGAGACTCATGCTATAAGGCAACAGCTTCCAATAATACTTTTGCATAACTAACAGGTGTTACTAGTTCACAAACTTCACTTTTAGGTGTTACCTGCAGAAGCAAACTGCAGGTGGGCCTCAGCGCTGCATCCAGGGGAAGCTGGGCAGATGGAGGGGGTGTCTTGGGCCTTTCAGTCATGAGCGTGTTTGCCAGTCCCTGGGTTAGGCTTTGGTGGGATCTAAGGATCTGTCCCCTTCTTCTGGAGTCAAAGTTGCTTCACCCCAAGGACAGCAGCTGGTCCTGAGGCCAAATGGAATTTTTCACTGCTATCCAGGTGGCGCTACCCTCCTCAGCCAGGCAGGCCCCCAGCAGTACAAGCATCCACTGTATTTCGGGTGAGTGTTCACAGCCTCAGCAGAAGAACCTAGGACCCAGCTACTGAACCAGGGAAAAGCACCACTATCCTCAGGACTGTGGAGACCTGATTATTTGGGAGGATGCAATAAACTCTACAACTCGAATTCCACCAAACTGTCCTCTGTTCTTTCTCACTGACCGAGATCCTGCAGGTGAACCTGGGGGACTCCAGAAGCTTGGGTCTTGTGAATGTGGCATGAGTTGAAAGGAGGACCTGAAATGTTGGTTCCTTTGAAACAATTAGCAGCTGCATTCTGGAGCCACTGGATGCAGAGTCTGCATGTTTAAATGTGGGCTTCTTTGGTGGAGAGGTCAAAAGGCAGGAAAGCACCTTGGCTGAGAGCCCTCAAGAGGAGCCATCTTGGGGACCAAGCATCAGCAGTGACCTCCACTGGCTCCCCGAGGAGGACATCTCCCCTGACCTCCAAAGCACAGTGGCCTTTTCATCACAAATGTCACTTTCTGCTAATAAGTTTGCCTAAACAGGTACACAGAGCATTTTATCAGATAAATAGAGTAATTGGGTACCAAAGGTAGCTTCAAACACCTTGTGTTTTTCTTTCATTTATGCAGAATTTGATTAAATACAAACATCATAGGTTCTTAATTAGTCTATCTCTCTTCTTTCCACTGCTGGAGGACGGGTGTGTGTGTGTGTGCACACATGTACGTGCACAAGCAAGACAGAGGAGGGAAGGAGATAGGGAACTTGACTTGTCCAGGAAGCTGAGACCTTAAATCCTTGCACCAAACTCCAAAAACTTTGGGAGATTCATGAGTTTGCTTGCCTTGGAATCACAAGCGTGGCCCTGTATTGTGTTCCTATGGGCTGCGTTCAGTGTAGTGCCCCCCACAGACAGCCACAGGAAAGGGCAAACCTGAGCAGAGCCCTGTGCCAAGACTAGTGTTGGGGGTGTGTGTGGCGGGGGTCAGGGTGCGGTGGCGGTCTTCCTTCTCCACTTCTAAAATGCACTGCTGGCTCTCCTTCCTCTGGCACGGACTCATCCTGGGAAATTTCCAAACCCTTTCACCAATTGCACTGGGTCTAAGGTCCACTGCCCTCTTTGAAGACTGCCCATAATCCACCCATTCCTACCTAGGGTGTCCTGGTCCCTGCCACCCACCCATCATGGACCTTCTGCTCAGGGTGGGTGTCTTTCCTTCTAGCACACATGCCCACCTCACATCCACTGCTCCTGTGAGTTCCTTCACCAGACCCCCTTTCCTCTCCTTCCATCCCAAGGTAATCCCCCTCCTACAGGAAGCCTCACTCAGGTCCCCATTCATCCAGAGCCCCTTGGAAGCCCTGCAGCACTTAGGGAGTGTGATGCCCAACAAAGGATGCTACATCTTTCCATATGGATTCCTACTGTTCTCTCCTGAGAGACCGTGTTTTACCCTTTTAAATAGTGAGCCTCATACAGATTGGTGCAAGATCCTCACCGTGCTGGGAAGGGCAGGATGCTCTTCTCATTTGTATAGTCTGGTACAACTGCTCTCATACTGACTGTACCAAACCATAATTGGTCTCAAACCAATGAGTGCTGTCAGCTGACTCCTTTCATAGAACCCACCTGCTTCTTCACGTTCCCAATCTCTGAGCGGATCCTCTGGATCATCCGGTTGAGATCTGAGATCTCAGCTTTAGTGAGTTTGAGGTCATCCCCATGCTGGCCTGCTGTGGCTTGCAGCTCCTGGATCTGAGATTGGGGGACAAGAGATGAAGAGCACAGGACAGTTGAGAATTCAGCCCTTAGGGTGTTGGAGGAGAGGGAGAGTGATGGGGCACCATTCTCTTTATCTAAGCAGCACAGGCACAAGAGGAGGAGGGAAGAAGGGAGAGGGAGGGGGAGAAAGACAACCCTTTCCTTCTGGATAGGAAGGCCCAGCCCCAGCTCAACAGGATCCTTGGTTTCTCAAACATGAGAGCCCTGATGGAGTCTGAATTTCCTGTCCTCGTTTTGACAAAAGTTGGAAACAGAAGGAAAGCTGAGATAGTGGATTGTCCACAGAAACGGCGTCAGAATCTCATTGAAGCTGTGACTGAGGTGGCCTCAGCTGTCAGCAAGGGCCTTGGCTGGGGAAGGGCTAAGCCCACACACGGCCCCCAACACCTGCCAAGACTGTGGTGGATCTCTCTGGACCACAGGAAGGCACTTCCACAAGGCCCAACTCCAAGAAGCAGGAAGTCTCTGCCCAGCCCCAACACACGTGCACGCACACACAAGTACACACGTGCACGCATGATGCCAGGGTGGTAGTGTGGTCTCTGGGCCTCCGCTCACCTTGGTCTGGTACAGCGCCTCGGCCTCGGCCTTGCTCTTCAGGGCGATCTCCTCGTACTGGGCGCGGACCTGGGCGATGATGCTGTCCAGGTCTAGGTCGCGGTTGTTGTCCATGGACAGGATGACGGATGTGTCACTGATGTGGGACTGGAGCTGAGCGATCTCCTGGAGGACAGTTAGGGGAGGGGACTCAGTTAAAGGTTTCCCAAGGTGGGGGGTCCCTTTTCTTGATCCTCTCCAGCAAACCCCCTGCTTCCCCTTCCTGCCCCTCCTTGGCACATGAGCTCTGCCTTCAGCAGAGGCCTGCAGTGCTCAGGCCTGTGGGTGTGAGATGAAAACATGGAGCTTTCCACCCAGCATGGGACTGCCCTCTCCGTCACACACGCAGGACTCCTCCCACCCTACCCACCCTCTCTGCCCCAACAGCCACCATGGATCAGTCTGACCTCCTTATGTGGCACTCGGTCCTCTAGAGTCACCAATGAGCCCCCACTACTCTGGGCCCCTCATACTTTAGCACAACTCCAGCTCCAGGTCTCCCCTCATTCTGCTCCTTCAGGCTGGAGTCCATGCCCTTCCCTGCACCCACGGGAATCTTGCTCACCTTTCTCCTGGAACTTTCACTGACACCTCAGGCAGAATTCACCATTCCGCTGCTCTCCCAAAGCTCATTTACATGCTGTTTTCCCTACCGGACTATGGATTCCTAGAGGACAGGAATCATTTCTCCTCCATCACGGTCTCCTCAAAGCCTACCCCCACTGCTCAGCACATAGTAGGGCCTCAGCAAGTGGCAGCTGTACTGACAATGTGGGTCAGTACAGAGGTCAAAAGGCCTCTCTGCCAACCTTTGGTCATGTGACCATCCAGGCCAAGGGCCAGAAACCACTTGCAAGAGGAACAGACCACACCAGAGAGCTCAGCAGGGTCCTTACCCCTTCATAGAGGCACTTCAAGAACTTGATCTCATCTGTCAAGGAGTCCACCTTGGCCTGGAGCTCGACCTTGTTCATGTAGGCAGCATCCACGTCCTGGGGAACACAGAGAGGGACCTGCCTCTCCCCCTGCCCTCCCTCCTGCCACAAAGAGCCCCAGATTCCCTGCTCTGTCCCCTTCTGCCATGCTTCACAGGGAGGGCCCGATCCCTGTGCAAGGCCACGGCTGCACCTGGATCTAAAGTTGAAAGCTTCTGGAAGCAGCACACTGCCCGGGCAAGGGGCTTGAAGAGATGAGTGGGACATTAGAATCCTAGCCATCTCTGCTAGAGACTGTGACCCCTAAGGGCCTTTCCTCATCCTACAAACATCTTCATGCCAGGCGCCTAGGGAGCCCCCCGGCTTCTTCCCGCCCTCCCCACCCGCCTCTTACCTTCTTGAGCATCACAAACTCATTCTCAGCAGCTGTGCGTCTGTTAATCTCCACCTCGTACCTGCGTGGGGCAAGAGAAAGGAGCGTCACCAGTGGGACAGTTCCATTCTGCAAATGCTCACTGAGCAGTAAGCAATCGCCTCTGTGCCAAAAGCTGCAAGGCAGTGACCCACAACCTGCACTGTACGTTCCCCCAGGGCACGGAGAGCCTTCTCAAAGTGGGTGTGACAAGGACAGCTTTAAAGGAAACAATGTGCAGCTCCTTCGCTCATGGTCAGGCTACCCTAAAATGTATCTACTTGGGAATGCATCTGTGATGGAGACATCATGCACGTTCTGCTGTCCCACCTTCCTCGTGACAGCCGAAAGTCACCCCCTCCCCACCAGCTGGCACCTTGGTATGAGCCCTAGCCAGGGGAGAAACCTCCCAGGCACCAAAAAAAAAATGCTATTCCCACCTTCACTCTGTAAGTTATGCCTGTTTCTTACACAGGTGAAGCAAGGTCTTGGAAATAGGGTGTTTGGATGGGGGTGAGATATTCTCATCACACATATTGTAGCTTGGAGGGTCAAGAGCACCGATCATTTCACTTAAAGATCTCACTATTCCATCCCTTACTATTATCAAAGAACATGTCATCTTCCCCCAGGGGCTTGTAGATAGAGTATAAATATATAAGCAGAAAAGGGGTAGGTGGGGAAGGGGTGTGGGGCTGGGGTCTCACATTCCCTCTTCCCCTCTTGCCTTGCCTCCTATCCATGCGACCTTTTGTTTAAAAAGAATAAAAAGATTCTTTAAAGAACATAATACAGGATATTTGCAAGAGCAAACAAAACAGAGCATTGGAAAGAAATGATCTGTGCCCCCAAAAGGGCTATTTTTCATACACGTTAACTTGAGCAGTTCTTTTCAGCTTTTTACTTCCTAAGCCATGGCACTGGCTGCCAAGAAAATTAAGTTGTGTTGGAAGGCTGAAGTAGTACAGGTTAGTGAAGTGGGCTATTTAAAGTATTTAAACAGTGGAGCATTTTCTGAGACTGCCAGATTTTTCTAGTTGCACTGGGTAAAACACAGGAAATAGCTTATATGATTTATCTCAGATTCTATGTGTTTTATTCAAAAGATAATTGAAAAACTCCTTTCTATCAAGTTATACTATGAAATACTTGTTTCCATCGCAATTTTATCTCATATTATCTTACATGTTATCACATTATATCCATCCTATTAACAAAAATAAAAGTATATGCTAATTGAAGACCAATTAGCTTTTAGCACCTTATATCTTTCTACTTCATAAAATACATTGGGAGAGTTTGATCATGAGGGCTACCAGAATTGATGACATTCCTGTATTATAAATAACTTCTCATCATTTACTTCTAAAAATTGAATATCAGACTTCAATATACACATACGTTTATAAAGAAAAACTGCATTTTACATTACTATGGACTTAATAAATAACATATAACTTTTAAAAACAGATTAAAATGTATAATTAAAAGTTAAACCATGACAAAGTACACATGGATTTATCTTGTTTTAGAATATAGATGTATTAATTATGTTAAATCTGCATTCTTTTCATCTTTAATGTTTTCAATAACCTACCGTACAAGATGTCACCCTTAGTTTGTTGCTGAGTGGATTTTAAAATAGTCCTCAGTGAATGTTTATATTTTGATTCGATTTTAGATATGAAGCCACACTTCTGATAGAAAGCAACTCTTATTTCTCTGGTTTGACAACGAAAGCTAGATTTCCAATTAAGCTAGATGGTAGATGCCCTCTATAAATTAAATGAACCAAAATTTTGGAAACTGTATTTGAGCGTGTACACATATTTAAAGAGGGGGCTCTCTAGAGGTGTTCTTTAAGCCTGTCCCCACAATCTGTGTGCTTTCAGAAGGCCAGGACTACATCACCGCCACCTTCAGGGGCTCCATACAGAGCTCAGGCCAGAGTTCCACTTCAGGGGGACTTCAGTAGAGATGGATGGGCAGATCACAAGTGAACCAAGAAAAAAAGCCCAGTTCCAACCATCTTCACCACCTTGTGGAAGAAATCACTTATCCCCAAAAATCCTAACACCTGGAAGCAAAACACCAAAATATCAGATCACACCAGGCATGGGGCATCACTCTCTCTCCTCATAGGTTGAACTTAGAAGGAGAAACCATCTCCCATCCAAGCACACTCTCAACTGTTCTCTTTAATAGTGGGATTCAGCAGCATGGAGATGCCTCACCATAAAAAAAAAAAAAAAAAACTCTTAAAAACTCATTTTTGCTTAGCTTTAAGATGTGTTCTGAGATTGGAAGGATGTCTCCTTCTATAGGAGTCCTGGCAACTCCTATAGAAAACCTCACTCAGGAGGAGCTACAAAGTCATTTGGGTTGTTCATCTGGTTTTGAGACAATTCTCTCCCCCTCCACCCCACATTCTTCCATTTCCAATGTTTAAAATGAGCACATCATCTCCTGGGCAATTTGGAGCACCATTTTGGGTAGATCTTTTCTCTTCCTCCATTTCATCCTGTCTAGATCTCTCTCCCTCCCTTACAAGAAAGAGTAGTAATGATATCAGCACAGGATTCAAGAAGACAAAATTGCTGGCTCCAAATCACAACCTCATCTACAATCAAGACCTTCGAGCGGTGTTAATCCACCTCTCCACTCACCTCTTCTTGTATTCCTCTACCACATCACGCATGCTCCTCAGCTCCGAGTCCAGCCTCACCCGGTCCCCCGACAGCGTCTCCAGCTGCTTCCGCAGGTTGCTGGTGTAGCCCTCGAGGATGGGCTCCAGGTTGTTCTTACAGTTGTTCAGGTCCAGCTGCTGCAGCAGCTCCCACTTGGTCCCCAGCACCTGGTTCTGCTGCTCCAGGAACCTCACCTGGAAACCAAAGGTGGTCATAGCCCCCAAATCCCCCCCAAGTGTTCTTGCCTCTCAAGAGTGAGGACAGGGCCCCAGAAATCAGAAGGTATCATCCTGCAGTGGGAGTCAGGAAAGAGCAAGTTTCCTCAGAGAGTGGATTCAGCCAGAGGGACACGCCCATCTTGTCTCTAAGACAAGAAACAGGATTCAGTTTTAAATGAAATCAGGAAGTGGGTGTAAGCAATGCTGTCTATCATCTGCCACCATGACTTACCATGTGGTTAAGGCAGCATCTTTTGCTATAAATGCTGGTGTTTTTGGAGTGAAGGGAAATGAGAAGCAGGAAGAAATAGTGACTGGGGAATGGCACTGGAAAGTCACTCTGGTAATTTGCATGTTCTTTCTTATATGCAGTCTAAATTGCTCCTGGTTTGTTTCTTTCATTGGTTTTGGAAGCAGATTGTCGCATCTTTAAACTCAACATTCAAAAAAGTAAGATCATAGCATCCGGTTCCATCACTTCATGGCAAATAGATGGGGTGGAGGGGAATGGAAGCAGTGACAGATTTTATTTTCTTGGACTCCAAAACCACTGCAGACAGTGACTGCAGCCACAAAATTAATACGCTTGCTCTTTGGAAGAAAAGCTATGACAAACCTAGACAGCACATTAAAAAGCAGAGACATCACTTTGCCAACAAAGGTATGTATAGTCAAAGCTATGCTTCTTCCAATAGCCATGTACAGATGTGAGAGCTGGACCATAAAGAAGACTGAATGCCAAAGAATTGATGCTTTCAAATTGTGGTGTTGGAAAAGACTTTTTTTTTTTTTTTTGGAAAAGACTCTTGACAGTCCCTTGGACAGCAAGGAAATCAAATCAGTCAATCCTAAAGGAAATCCACCCTGAAGATTCATTGAAAGAACTGATGCTGAAGTTCAAATATTTTGGCCACCTGTTGCAAAGAACCAACTTATTGGAAAAGATCCTGATGCTGGGAAAGATTGAGGACAGGAGAAGGGGATGACAGAAGATGAGATGGTTAGATAGCATCACTGACTCAATGGACATGAGTTTGAGCAAACTCTGGGAGATAGTGAAGGACAGGGAAGCCTGGTGTGCTGCAGTCCATGGGGTCGCAAAGAGTCCGACACAACTGAGCAACTGAACAACAATCACATCTTTACAAATCTATTCATACTTGATGGAAGGTTTCTCATTTTTGTACTGAATAACGTCAGGCCTCTGCTATGCCAACATTCCTCTTCTTACCAATCTCTTTAGTTATTTCTTCCACTGCCCTCTGTCCTCCAATACATCACTTCCTCTTCCCAAGTACAGTTGGGAGGGACATAGGCTACTGTCGCTGCCTCTTCTATTACCCGGGCACATTTCTTAGCTTCCCTCTATCTTAATTTGAGCTTCTGCAAGATAGAGTGATCACTGAATCACGGGTTGATAAATGAGAACCACTTGGGTCAGCACCAGGCACTGAGGAGTGTCAGCTATTATTAGTATCATATCCCTCATGGTCTAGATCTTTCCAGGTGGAGACGAGAGAAGCCCATTCTTTGTCTCCTCCCATTCAGCGGGATCACTGCCTATGACTCCAGAGCCATCTTCTCTGTTGCCCCAATTTCTGGACATACACACACCTACACAACATACACACACATAATTTGACATGCCCTCCTTCCAAATCTCCTCCCCTCAGCACCTTCACTGTTCTAGCCCTTTCCTCTCACCTCCTCCAAAAACCTTCCTAGTTTACATCCTTATCCCACTTCCCACCTTCCAGGTCTTTCTCACCCACCAGCCATCCTGTCCTGGGACACCCCCTGTCCTGGAACTGCAAACCCATCTCTCTGTTTGGTAGTGAGAGCCCTCAGGGGGCCCATTATGCATCTCCTGCCCCTGACACCACCCTCCCTTTCCTGAGTCTTTTCCTGCAAGGAAGGAATGAAGCTCCCCTTTAAGGGGGAGGTGGGGTGAAGGTATGCCAGACACTGTTTTAAGCACCTCAGAAACATCCAGTTCATCCTCATTATAACCTTATGGGGTTAGAGCTACTCTTGTGCCCATTTTACACAAGAGGCAAGGGAAGTTCAGAGAGCATAACTAACTTGCCCAAGTTCCCACGCCAGTGGCAGGGGCAGAGTGAGACCCGCATGTACACTGGTCATCAAGGCACGGACCGGTAGACACTCCAGCACTAACCTTGTCAATGAAGGAGGCGAACTTGTTGTTCAGAGCCTTGATCTGCTCCCGCTCCTGGGCGCGCACTTTCTGGATCTCTGGGTCCAGCTCCACGTTGAGGGGGGACAGGAGGCTTTTGTTGACGGTGACCTGAGGGATGCCGCCCGGAGGGCACACGGATGGACACGCGGGCCCCAGCCCCGCGCTGCCGAAGACGGTGCCCACGAAGCCTCCCCGGCGGCCACCACCCGTGGCCGCGCAGGAACCCAGTGCGGAGCCACCCCTCCCGGCCGCGGAGCTCAGGGCCGGGCGCCTGCCGCCCCCACAGTTGAAGAGGCTTCTGCTGCCGAAGGTGGCCATGCCCTTGATGCCGCTGGCCCGGAATGAGGCAGTGCTGCTGCTGACCCGACTGGAGATGATGGCAGAGCAGCCGCTGAAGGCCAGGCGCTCCCCACCAGGGTAGAGGTTTAACTGGCGGCTCATGGCTGAGAGGTGGAGGTCAGGGGTTGCTGGGTGGACAGGCGCAGAGCAGCTGGGCTTTCTGTCCCTGCTCAGTCCTTAAATAGTCAGAGGGCTGGGCCGGCTGGAGTCAGCCTAATATGTAGTTCATGAATATCTTTCAGGCCACCTAGGGCCTCTTGGTTCTCCATTTATGAAATTACCATCTCCCTTCTGAGATTTTTGTCTCTTCCACCCTGAACTCCCCATGAATTCCCTATAAAATGGTCCGGAACCCTGCATTTGCTCTGCTTATCTCCTGCATTATAGTAATTTGGCTGCCTTATCTCCCCTCACTGCCCTGCAATCACTGGGGTTATCCCTGCCCAGATCTCCAGTGGAAGTTCTCAGTGGGTCTGGCCTCTTTGAGTAGAGGAGGGACCAGGGTAATAGGGTAACAGATGTCCAGGCTGGTTCTGCTTCAGAAGGACATGAACAAGGTCAAGAATATTCCAGAGAGTCCTCCTTAGTCTGTCCCCTGCTCTCTACCCAGAAGGAAGTTCCAAGGGTAGAAACTTCTGATCTGTCTGAAGGGACTTCTCAATCTGGGAGACCAGACACGGTGACAAACAAGGCTAGTGAGAGCTCTGGTCACAAGTGCTGACAGATGGTTTTGGGCCAGAGCTAAAAGCTTTCTCCAGAAAAGCATTTCTGGAACACGAGTTGGGGAGATGTTATCTAGGATGGAGGGAAGAAGGCGGCCTGGGGAGATGGCACGGGAGAACTTTAGGAAGACGGCCTTTCCTTAGGTTTAGGGGTTGTTTCATTGTTGTTTGGTTTGGTTTGGAGGTTTTTGATTTGTTTTGTCTTTGGTTTGTTTGTTTGAGTTTTATGTTTTGTTTTTAATAGTAGAAGAGGATCATTCCTCCAATCAAGGAAACTTTGGTCAGGACATTTGCTGCCCTGACATCTCTGATTCTGGATCAACACGTGATGGACTCTCAGGAACAGGTCAGGAGAGCCCAAGGACGACTCCCCGAGTCTGAAATTAAGAATTCAGTTCTAGAACCTGATTCCATGTAAGCTCAGGAGCATCTTTCTTCAATCTAACTCAACTTCCTTTTTTCCAACTGGAGTTGCCTTCAATTCTTCTCTTCCGTGAGAAACAGTTCCTTCCTGCTCCTCTGGCATCCAGGGGGTTCTGTCTCATCGCTCTTATAGCTCAGTCTGTCTGAGTCCTAGAACTCTATCCTATTCCTCCATCAGATTGACAGGTCCCTCTGGATTAAGGTCCTTCCCTCCCTGCTCCCCTGAGTTCAGCCAAGGCCTTGGTATCAGAGATACTCAGGACAAATGTGAAACAGACTGGAGGTCAGGACAAAGCTCGTTTGTGTCTTCTACTCTTCGGTGGAGCCTCAGCTTCCCTTGGGACCCTAATGGGCCAGCCAGATAGTGCCTGGGGGTAGATGACTGACACAGCCTCCACTGAACCAATCACAGAACATAATAACAGCCAAGGTGTTTACCCCACAGGGAACAAGGCTCTGGGGACAGTGGTGAGTGCTGGAAGGTGGCGCCAGCCACAGATAAACAGATAGAGGAGTCTGTGGTGTTCTGGAGGGCAAGAGGTGGGCTCTCTTTGCTACCTAAGAGGAGATGCTATAGTCCATTCTCTCCAGAAAGGGGAGGACATCAGTGTGACTGGGTGATCATTAGGCCATTCAAGAAACTCAGGATTGTGCTTTCCACAATCTCATGAAAATGAGATTTCTCTCTCTGCCCCATGATTTTAGCCAGTGGTTGTTTTTGTTTTTTTTTTCCCCCTATGAACACAAAAATTAGTTTATAAGTTCTGGTCACTGAGTTTAAAAAAAGGTTTTAAATTGAAGCAGGAAAAACTTACATAGAATTGTAACTTACATAGAGCCTGGTGCAGAGAATGGACCAAGTGAACACACTCCAAGAGTGTGAACAGCTCACATGGGGTACCTGCTACCAGAATGCCAGTGTGTCTGCGCCCCTGGCTTTCAAAAGGAACCTTTGAAGTCTCCCTTTTCTTGGACACCTTCTAAGAAGCTGAGACACTTAGCCATCTGAGACCAAGCCATTTCTGCCCAGAGGTAGGTGTTGGCCACCCCTAGGCAGGAACAGGTAAGGGAACAGGTAAATGACCTTTTCTTATCCTCCAGTGAAGGGTCAACTGGCTGGATGAATCAAGAACTCCTCAACCCTCAGGCTCACCTTAGAGATTATGAAAAGGCAAAAGTGACACATCCAGGCTTCAGAGACATCAGATATGTGAGGACATGGGCAGGTCGAAACGTGGCTGAAGCCTGATAAGCAGGGTTCTCATTGCCCCTGACGGCAGCTCGCTGTGTCACCTCAGGCCCTGTGACCAACTCTGCCACTAGTTCTGAGAGACAGCAACCCCTGGATTGCTGGATGGGGCCGGAAATAGCACCCTCTGAAACTAGAGGTCAGCAGTCTAACATGGATGAAACTGTTTAAGCAAGGGTTTGCCAGTGGGTCTCTTTTGCCCCAGAACACTAGTTCTAAGGAAATTAATAGATATCATGTAGAAAAAAACTGTAGGGGTGGATTCATTGCTGGGTTGAAAAAAAAAAGAGTTAAGGAAGCATCTTATTGCAGGATCACTTAAAACACTTAGTGCTCCTGCTACACCAGAGTGAGCAACACTCAGTGCTTTCTCGCATGGTGACTGGGAAATGAAATTCTAATTCTTTTTCTTATACTTTTTAATATTTTTGAATTTTCTAATATAAGCATATAATTTTTAATATAAAATTTTTTTAATTGGAGACTAATTACTTTACAATATTGTATTGGTTTTGCCGTATATTGACATGAATCTGTGATAGGTGTACACATGTCCCCCATTCTGAAGTCCCCTCCCACCTCCCTCCCCGTACCGTCCCTCTGGGTCATCCCAGTGCACCAGCCCCGAGCACCCTGTATCCTGCATTGACCTGGACTGGCAATTCGTTTCACATATGATATATACATGTTTCAATGCCATTCTCCCAAATCATCCCACCCTCGCCCTCTCCCACAGAGTCCAAAAGACTGTTCTATACATCTGTGTCTCTTTTGCTGTTTCGCATACAGGGTTATCGTTACCATCTTTCTAAATTCCATATACATGCGTTATTATACTGTATTGGTGTTTTTCTTTCTGGCTTATTTCACTCTGTATAATAGGCTCCAGTTTCATCCACCTCATTAGAACTGATTCAAATGTATTCTTTTTAATGGCTGAGTTACTCCATTGTGTATATGTACCACAGCTTTCTTATCCATTCATCTGCTGATGGACATCTAGGTTGCTTCCATGTCCTGGCTATTATAAACAGTGCTGCGATGAACATTGGGGTACACGTACCTCTTTCCCTTCTGGTTTCCTCAGTGTGTATGCCCAGCAGTGGGATTGCTGGGTCATAAGGCAGTTCTATTTCCAGTTTTTTAAGGACTCTCCACACTGTTCTCCATAGTGGCTGTACTAGTTTGCATTCCCACCAACATTATAAGAGGGTTACTTTTTCTCCACACCCTCTCCAGCATTTATTGCTTGTAGATTTTTGGATTGCAGCCATTCTGACTGGCGTGAAATGGTACCTCATAGTGGTTTTGATTTGTATTTCTCTGATAATGAGTGATGTTGAGCATCTTTTCATGTGTTTGTTAGCCATCTGTATGTCTTCTTTGGAGAAATGTCTATTTAGTTCTTTGGCCCATTTTTTGATTGGGTCATTTATTTTTTTGGAATTGAGCTGCAGGAGTTGCTTATATATTTTTGAGATTAGTTGTGTGTCAGTTGCTTCGTTTGCTATTATTTTCTCCCATTCTGAAGTCTGTCTTTTCACCTTGCTTATAGTTTCCTTTGTTGTGCAGAAGCTTTTAAGTTTAACTAGGTCCCATTTGTTTATTTTTGCTTTTATTTCCAATATTCTTGGAGGTGGGTCATAGAGGATCCTTTTGTGATTTATGTCGGAGAGTGTTTTGCCTATGTTCTCCTCTAGGAGTTTTATAGTTTCTAGTCTTACGTTTAGATCTTTAATCCATTTTGAGTTTATTTTTGTGTATGGTGTTAGAAAGTGTTCTAGTTTCATTCTTTTACAAGTGGTTGACCAGTTTTCCCTGTACCACTTGTTAAAGAGATTGTCTTTTCCCCATTGTATAGTCTTGCCTCCTTTGTCAAAGAGAAGGTGTCCATAGGTGTGTGGATTTATCTCTGGGCTTTGTATTTTGTTCCATTGACCAGATCACAACAGACAACACAGAAATACAAAGGATCATAAGAGACTACTATCAGCAACTATATGACAATAAAATGGACAACTTGGAAGAAATGGACAAATTCTTAGAAAAGTGCAACTTTCCAAAACTGAACCAGGAAGAACTAGAAAATCTTAACAGACCCATCACAAGCACGGAAATTGAAACTGTAATCAGAAATCTTCCAGCAAATAAAAGCCCAGGTCCAGATGTCTTCACAGCTGAATTCTACCAAAAATTTAGAGAAGAGCTAACACCTATCCTACTCAAACTCTTCCAGAAAATTGCATAAGGTAAACTTCCAAACTCATTCTATGAGGCCACCATCACCCTAATACCAAAACCTGACAAAGATGCCACAAAAAAAGAAAACTACAGGCCAATATCACTGATGAACATAGATGCAAATTCCTTTAAAATTCTAGCAAACAGAATCCAACAACATATTAAAAAGATCATACATCATGACCAAATGGGCTTTATCCCAGGGATGCAAGGATTCTTCAATATATGCAAATCAATCGATGTAATATACCACATTAACAAATTGAAAAATAAAAACCATATGATTATCTCAATAGATGCAGAGAAAGCCTTTGACAAAATTCAACATTCATTTATGATTAAAAAAAAAACAACCCTCCAGAAAGCGGGAATAGAATGAACATACCTCAGCATAATAAAAGCTATATATCATTTTTGTAAGTGAGTTTTTAAAAAATTTTACTTAACATTTTCAATTATTACAGAACACTGGCTATATTCCCCCATTATACAATATATCCTTGAGTCTACCCTACACCTGAAAGTTTGTACCTCCTACCCCAATATTTCCCCTCCCCCTTCCCACTATTAGTATGAGTGTTGTTTTTTTCCCCAAAAAAATTTGGAGAAGAAAGTAGAATGCTGATTCCAGTATCAGAAATAAAGTACTGTTATAATAAAAAACTCAAGGCTTTCCAAACCTTTTTTTAGGTCACAGAGCTCCTCTCCTTGACCAAATATAGGAATCAGGGTTTTAAGGAATATACTTTAAGAAATACTGAACAAGTCTTCTCTAGTCCACTATTAAGTAGACAAATTTCCAAGTCCAAACAAATTTACAGTATCTCCTTAAAAACCTGAAGGAGATCTAAGTGTAATAAATATAATGTGCAGACTGATCTGGTTGATAGCAACATGTCTCCAGTTACACTGTCAAAACCAAAGGGAAGTTGTTTATGTGGACTGGAGGGCAGATGCCAGCATCACCCCAACACCACTCAATGGAGTTACCTTCTGGTGGGAACTGATGGCTGTCCCTACATTGAGGAAGGTTGTACCGAGGACTGCCAGTGCCTACCAAGTGCCCTTGGCTCCTCCCCATTTCCCAGCCTCCTTTGGGATTTGGCTGGAGATTGGGGCCATGGTGGCCAGTTGAGTGCGAGTGGCATTAAAGTGTGTCATTCCTAGAGTGAGGCAGTCAGCAGCCTGCATACTTCTTGAATCTCTCTTTTCTCCTACCCTAGTAACTCTGGAAACCGGGTATTCCAAGTGACAGGGCTACAAAACACAAGAGGCTCGGCTCCTGAGACATCCACTGTCACAACCATATAGATGAGATGCCTTAGACTGGGAATGAGAAATGAGCCCTTTTCATGTTAAGTTAAACCACTGAGACTTCAAGGTTTTCCCACGGGGGCAGTCAGTGTTAATTACCTGAATCCAAGCATAGAAGTTAAGTGATAGAAATCTCTCTTAATAGACAATACTCTTTATCCTTAGTTCCTGTTAGTGAAATGTCTTATCGTTATTAGACCTTCTCTACTTTTCCTCTCACTTAAGCTTCTTGAAAGCAGAGTGTATCCTAGTAATAGTAAGAGCTATAATAGTAACAGTGATTTATTAACAACCATTTGTGGAACACATACTATGTGGCAGTCACTAAATTAAAGAATTCTCCTACATTCTCTCATTAACTGTAATTCTCATGACAACTTTACGAGGGAACTACTATTATTAACCCCTTTTTACACCTGAGGAAATGGAGACTCATGGGACAGAAGTCACAGAGTGAGTGGTGGAGGAGGCCCTCAGTTGGGTCTATCTGGCACCCAAGATCTAGGCTTCTCCCACGAGCTCTACAGAATGAAATCCCAGCTCCTTAGCAGACATAGGGCCTCTCTGATGTGGCTACTGCCCGCCTCCTCAGCTTCAGGTGCCACTGCCCCCTCCCTCTCCACCTTCAGAACCTCTTCAGCCTTCCTCTTCACACTCGGGCAACCGTGACCTGCTTATACCATCTAGTGCCCCTGGGTACAATGCCCACTTCTTCTTGTCTGCCTAGTAAGCTCCATCCTCTCAAAACTCCATAGGTGATGCCTCCTCTGCCAGCCTCTCCTGACCTCCCTGAAGTTCCCACTCTCCTCTGTGCTGCCTCTGATTTCTTATGTTGCCCATATCCCACCTGGGTTACATTTTTTTTGTGGTTACATCTTCATTAAAAGTTCATGCTAAATCGCTTCAGTCGTGCCCAACTATTTGCGACCCTATGGACTGTAGCCTGCCAGGTTCCTCTGTCCATGGGGTTTCTCCAGGCAAGAATACTAGAGTGGTTTGCCATTTCCTCCTCCAGGGGATCTTCCCAACCCAGGGATTGAACCTGCGTCTCTTATGTCTCCTGCATTGGCATTGGTTTCTTTACCACTAACACCACTAGGAAGACCCTCATTAAGAGTTTGGACCCTTTTCTTTTTCTTTTCCCCAAATAATTTTTTGTTGACTTTATTCCCATCTTTTATGATAAAGTGATTTTCTTTTTCACATTAGAAATGAAAAAAGTTGTATATATTTCATTTAAATGAAAACTTTTTTTTTCCTATTTGAGAATATGTAGTGATAATATTTAGATATATACCTAGAGATCAAGTCATAGCCTGGAAATGCCATTGCCTTGCTTCTTTGACAGTACAAGAGGATACATTTACATATGCACTCCAAGCTTTTTGAAAGAAGACATAATCATTTTGTTTGAGATCTAGTTATAATTCTCCAACCCTTTTGTTTTGTCAGATTAATCAACAACTAGAATGATAGATGCAAAGAACTGACTCATTGGGAAATACCTGATTCTGGGAAAGATTGAAGGCAAGAGGAGAGGATGAGATGGTTGGATGGCATCACCGACTCAATGGTCATGAATTTGAGCAAGCTCCAGGAGTTGGTGATGGACAGGGAAGCCTGGTGTGCTGCAGTCCATGGGGTCTCAAAGAGTCGGACACAACTGAGCAACTGAACTGAACTGAGGATGATAGATAGATGGAAATGGATATATATATTTATATATATCTGTTTTGCTGACATTATCTGTTCTTGACATAGACCTTTTTGCTGTATATGTATATTCATTTTGTTTCTCTTGACATGAGGAGAGGGAAAACCTATTTAATTGCTGAGAACAGCCCCCATTTATAACAAAGTACTTTATATATAATGGGCAACCAGGACTTATTTAATGGAGCATGGGCCTTTTTCTATATCACTATATCCACTATATCACTATATCACTATATCACTATATCACTAACTCATGCCAGGCATGTGATAGCTACTTCCTAAAGATTCCTTGACTTGACCACCTTTCTTTACTGGCCCCAAGAGTGTCTTCCCTGTGACTAGTTATTCAGCCAGCCAGTTCTCCTTTGGGCAATCAATAAACTGCATATAGTTTATAAGATGGTTTCTTTAAAGTTTAGATTTTGTTAATTGCTTTACCAGCAGCATGGGAAATAGATGGGGAAACAGTGGAAACAGTGTCAGACTTTATTTTGGGGGGCTCCAAAATCACTACAGATGGTGACTGCAGCCATGAAATTAAAAGACGCTTACTCCTTGGAAGAAAAGTTATGACCATCCTAGATAGCATATTCAAAAGCAGAGACATTACTTTGCCAACAAAGGTCCGTCTAGTCAAGGCTATGGTTTTTCCAGTGGTCATGTATGGATGTAAGAGTTGGACTGTGAAGAAAGCTGAGCGCCGAAGAATTGATGCTTTTGAACTGTGGTGTTGGAGAAGACTCTTGAGAGTCCCTTGGACTGCAAGGAGATCCAACCAGTCCATTCTAAAGGAGATCAGCCCTGGGTATTCTTTGGAAGGAATGATGCTAAAGCTGAAACTCCAGTACTTTGGCCACCTCATGTGAAGAGTTGATTCATTGGAAAACTCTGGGAACTCCCTCCCTCTGATGCTGGGAGAGGTTGGGGGCAGGAGGAAAAGGGGATGACAGAGGATGAGATGGCTGAATGGCATCACTGACTTGATAGACGTGAGTTTGAGAACTCTGGGAGATGGTAATGGACAGCGAGGCCTGGCATGTTGTGATTCATGGGATCACAGAGAGTTGGACACGACTGAGCGACTGAACTGAACTGAAATGAAACACCTTTCAGTGAGCTCATTATGGTTTGAATCACAAAGATCAAGAACAAGATTCTGTTTCCACTTAACATTTACTAAGCATGAACTTTGTGCCAGAAATTGCACAGAACATCTTCATATTGCCTCATTTTAGCTTGACTACAATCTGGTGGTTAATTCTGCTTATTTTATAGCTACAGAAATGAGGCTCAAAGAGGTTGAAAGCTTTGCCCATGATCACCATTTGCAGGGATTGAATCTGAATTCAAGGCTATCAACCTGAACTCTAGGACTCTGTCTGGACCCATAGGGACCCTGTTCAGATGCACCTGTGAGCCCTGGTCTCAGTGTGTGCTGGCCTCTCACTTACTCTTTGCTTCCTGTTGCATGCTGCCAGCATGATTTTGGCCTGGGGGCCTATGAGAAAGCTCTGAGCACAGGAGTGTTTTGGAAGTTGAGTGACATGCAACAGAGATGGCCCCCACGCTTAAACACAACTCATACATACATACATGTGCATTCACGTCCACCTCAACCCAGTAAAACTTCCCCAAGGATCAAGAGAACATGGGTCATTAATTAAAACAGAATCTACCTTTGATCTTTGTCCAGAGAACAAAGAGCAGCCAAAACTTGAGCCCCAGGCTTTCTGGAACTGGCCTTCTGCTGCCTCTTGGCCAATTTTTTTTAATTGGAGTATAGTTGCTTTACAATGTTGTGTTCATTTCTGCTGTACAGCAAAGTGAATCCACTATGCATATACATATATCCTCTCTTTTTTTGGATTGCCTTTCCATCTAGGTCATTTGTTCTCTATGATTATATCTCTATTTCTGCTTTGCAAATAGGGTTATCTGTACCATTTTTCTGGATTCCATATATATGTGTTAATATACAATATCTGTTTTTCTGTTTGGCCAGTTTTAAATTTTGCCACAAGACAAATCTTGGCTCCCTGTCTGTCCCAACAATCTAGACGTTCTCAAAGATTTTCCATTCACCCGTGCATTGACCTGAGAAAAGCGTGACTTCAAAGGTTCATCTGCTGGAGATGGGGGACAGAGATGAATCCTCAGTATTACAAAATCCAATGAAGGTGACCGTGGGGTCCTGCCATCCATGCAAGGATGTCTTTCACTCAGCTCAAAGGTTACTTTGGGGTTCTTTGAAAGACACCGGGCCTCGGGTTCCAGGACATTGACCTCTATTTACAGAAGAGATTTTTCCTAAGAGGTAGATTCCCTTAGGAGAGAGAAACAGCATGAGTTGTATAAATTTATTGGTAAGATGAGGAAGCAGGGAAGAAAGGCCTGAACGAGGACAAGAACGCACATGCTGCGAGCACAAATCACTTCACCGACGGGCCAGTCAGCAGGGCTTCTCCTGGCTGTAGTCTGCAGGGACCATGCAAGGTAAATACAGCTAATGCCCAAGGGTTTCCCCAGAGCTGATGCTGATCTAAGAAGAGACAGTCCTTGCAGGTCTGTCAGGGGACCTGTAATTGTCTGTACCCAAGGAGCACATGGCCAAATAACTACCTAAACCAGGGCACAGAAGGGGAAGCAGGAGGACTGGGATTGCCCTTGAGACAAAAGCTTCATCTGTGAGGGGCTTACAGCCAGGAAAGGGTCAAGTCTTTATCCCTGGCAATTCTGCAGGAAGGGGAGGCTGCATTAAGAAGCCTCTAAGTATGGAGGCAGAAGGATGGGCTAGCATCCTGACTCCTCATTAAGAAAGACTAAGGCAGAGAATTTCGAGAGAGATGACAGTGGTGAAGAAAAGCAAGGAGGAGGTGATGACAAATGTGATGGAGGAATATCCCTGAAAAAGGGAGTCCAGGAGAAACCAAAGCAAGCTGTCTGGACAGCTGTCTTTCACTTTATCTTGGGGTCTTCTTGGTGGGTGAGCTCAGAGCTGGGGTCTTTCCCAGCAGGTCCTTGATTTCACTTGTACTCCCCAACCTGGTTTTGGCCTCCCCGCGGGGGCTGCAGTTCCCACTGCCAGTGACACAGCCCCCCAGCAGGAAGCCATAGCCCCCGCCAACAGAGCTGGGCCGATAGCCATAGGTCCCGCTGCCGCTGTACCCAAAGCCGGCTCCTGTGCCTGCAGTCCCGGCCATGGAGCTGCTGATGACGGCTGTGGAAGACAGAGGGAGGACTAATAAGTGCGTGTCCCAGGACAGGACTGACCCAAAGTCCTCTCCAGCCTCCCAGCTCTAACTAGATTAAATGTGTCCCTCCTAAGTAATACTCCACATCAACTGGGGACTTGGCTTTAGTGACATATGCTCAATTCCTGAGCAGCTTGAGCACCAGGAGAATCAGCCCAGATCCCACAGGACCCCCAAGCCCAATGCCTTCTCATTCTTCGAACAAACAGGAGTAGCAGGGGCTTCCCCCCAAAGAGCAGATGACGCCTAAGCATCATGTAAGCCAGCAAATCTTGCGTTTAACTTAAGAAGACATTCTTAATTTTTTCCAAAGAATTTCCTGAGTGCTTGATACAGGTGAGTTTTTTCTGGCTTCTCTCAGGAGACCAGGCTGAATCCTTTGGGGCAGCATCTCAACTGCTTGTGCACGATGTTTCTGTGCACACCTGAGTCTCACTCCAGGTGAGGAGGTGCCCTTCTTCCTACTCACAGCTTCCGGCATGCAGCAAAGCCAGGATGGGGGGTGGCAGAAGAGCGTGGGGCTGAGAGTCTTATGAGTGAGGTTTCTGGGGAAGGGGCCAGGAATGGGGAAGTGTGAAATGTCAGAATGTGATGGGAAGCTGACCCCATCAAGGAAGAGGCTGCAGGTCTCAGCACAGGAGGTGATTAGGACAATGTTGCTCTAGCAGGCAGAACCCAGGCTGTTCCATGGGGGTCCTGGTGGTAGGGGACCACTTCCTTTGTGTTCATTAATAGGCTAAAAATACTCTTTCAGGGGTGTGAAATACTCACATATGCTCACAGAATTGGTGTATTCTCCAGACATCCTGCAAGGGGACAAAGGCACAGGTGAATCTCCATCACATGGAATCTGAGTTACCCTCAGCCCAGCCTGCAACCAGCAGCCAGGCTAGTGCGGCCTCTGCAAGTCCTCCAGCTGGCCAGGTGGCATGAACTGCCCTGGGTGACTCTAAGCACCTCTCTCTGGTCTCTCCCCTTAGGAGATGTGTGAACTTGCAACCCTGGAGCCCCTGTGGTAACACCACCTCCCAGGGGCCCTCCTGCTGTGCTTCCCATCAGCCCACTTCTTCATCCCTGTGGGGCTACTGTCTGAATAAATACAAGTGTAGAAATACTGGCATCAGGAGTTGCCACTAAGGAACTAACTTTATGACTTTAGGACCAATAAGTTCTCTTCTCTGGGTCTCATTCATAAAATAATGCTAGGTTAGAATGGGGGTTTTCAAGTGTCAACACTTCATGTACTACCCTTTCAACTGTTGCTATGATCACATATAACTCATACTGTTATACGTTTAGTATTTTTCATTGACTGTCTTCTATGACAAAAAATGTATTTCTCTTAAAAGGAAGTTTTATATCAACAGGGTACATAGAAAAAGAGCATCACTGGACCAAAAAAAGACAAAAACAGTAGCAGTGAAAATAAATAAAACAAAAAAATTTTGGCTAGATATTGTCTGCTCAGAGACTTTGAACCTAGGATCTACCATCTCTTTACTAATAGAGATATTTACAAGTGTCAGGTCAGTGTCATATATACAAGAGCACCACGCTGAAGCTTTCTCCTTGTTGTAGTCTGAAGATTGGAAAGAAAACCATAAAGGAAATCACCTCTTATTATCTGACAGGATGCTGTTTAAGGCTATGTTTGTAAGTGACCTAAAAAGTATCTCCAACCCCTCCAACAGCCTGCCACTCATACCTGGGAAATTAAGTCAGAGGATTCCAAAAGTCCTTCCAGCCCTAACATTCTAAGAGCCCTCCCATCACCTACCTGCACTCCTCGCCCTCCAGCAGCTTGCGGTAGGTGGCGATCTCGATGTCCAGAGCCAGCTTGGTGCTCATCAGCTCCTGGTACTCACACATCATTCTGGCCAGCTCCTCCTTGGCCTGGAGCAGGGCGGCCTCCAGCTCATCCAGCTTGGCCTGAGCATCCTTCAGGGCACAGTGGCCCCGCTGCTCAGCGTCAGTGATGGCCGTCTCCAGGTTGGAGCACTGAGGACCAGGAGGTGGCATTGCCCCTGTGTTCTAAGGTACCCTTCCCTTCACTGCCCCCCTCCAAGTGCTTGCTGTGGTTGGACCATGCTCTATCCTGCCCACTTCCTAGAGCAAAGCCACATCCATGGAGTTAGTGTCCTGTCAACCTGGAACTGAGAGGCTTGTTATTCTCAGCCCCTTGGCTTTCTGAAAAGGCCTTTCCAATTATTCCAGGATTCAGGTGAGAGCTAAGTGTGGAAGGATGAGAACAGAGGCTCCATCTGAGGAAAGGAGTTCTGAGATGGAAGACCCTGAGAAGAAGGGACATGGGGGAAGCATGTGTGACTGACAGTTTACCCCTCCCTTGGGAGTGAGCCAGGAAACCCCAAAGCCCCTTCACCTGCTTCTTCACACTCTCAGTCTCTGAGCGCAGCCTTTGGATGAGCCGGGTCAGCTCTGCGATCTCATTCTTGGTGTGTTTGAGGTCATCCCCATGCCGACCGGCCGCCAGCTGCAGCTCCTGGAACTAGGGTGAGAGGGGCCAACACAGGAACCTAAGCTCAGCCTAGCGGGCCGTGCCTTTGCCTGGGGAGTGTGGTAGAAATGGGTAGGGGTCCCCAGCTTCACCAGGCCTATCAACAGCCTCCCGCTCAGACTTCTGTTCTTTGACTTGATTTATCTGCCTTCAGCAGAGATGATCTCACTGAAGGTTTTGGCCATAAGGACAGTCGAAAGTCTCACATCCTCTACACTGCAGCTTTGCAACACACAACTTTGATTATGATACTCTTCTGCTGATAGCGCCTCAAAGTAAAGGTAAGATTCAAACAACTCCTAGCCTGGCATCAAGGTGCCTTGAGATCTGACTCTATTAGGCTCTTCAGGCTCAGTTCTTACTGCCCTCATCTATCACCTACCTGATTCCGCACCTCTGCCAAACAGTTTCAGGTTCCATAAGGAGCCCATGTGCTCTTAAATCTCTGAGTCTGTGCACGAGCCCCTCCCTCCTGCTAAAAAACCCTTCCCCATTCATCCTCTCTTTTCCCCGAATCAGGTCCAGCTCAGCCAGGGCAGACTCACTTTCTCCAGGAGGCCTTCACTGGTCCCTGCTTGGGTGCCCATCTGTGCCCATAGTCCCTGGCATGCCAGTCTGTAGATCTTACCACTCTGTACTGTGACCACACATTTCAATGTCTTTCCCATCAGAATCAGAATGACTGGGTGGCAGGGACCTTTAGTTTTATTTCTGAATTCCCAGTATCTAGCACAGAGTCTGGCTAGAAAAGGGGTCTGGTTGGTGAATGAATGAATTAATAAGTGAACCAAAGAGGGAGCTGATGAGCCACCAATCTATTTTTTCTGGGACTTCCTCCCCTTCATAGCTCAACTGAGTTCCAGGCTACTGGCAGTCTTGCTGGACATGGAGGCACATTTTGTGCGTATGGGAGTGCAGGGGTAGATTTGGTTATATCCTATCACCATGGGTCATGAATTTGGAGTCCTCTATTAGTTTGGGATTATTCCTGCATTTGATGTCATCCATTGAATAATCAACAGAGAGTACTCCATTTTTACCCCAGAATATGGTAATCTCCATCACTTACCAGCTAAATGACCTTGACAAGTGACATAAGGGGAACACAAAGAACATGTGACATTCAGAACTCCAGTGACTCTGCACTGCCTGTCTGTCTCCGAGGGGTTGGGCTTGCCAGTTGTCTAATATCTGGCTCTAGCATGGTCCTAGAGTCAGGATTCTTCTTAAAGATGCCAAGTTCCCTGGAAGGTACGGGGCACTTCTCACTGCGCTCCTGTGTTTTATCTTTGGTGCCAGGTCAGGTGGCCTTCTGCATCTTTGCACAGTAGCTCTCCTCACCAGGGCACTAAGTCCCTGATTCTGACACCAAGTCATCTCCTCCTGAGACAGGAGATTAAACTCCTGCCATTCAGCTCCCAAGGGATCCCAAGCCCTTCTCATAAATCCTCCTCAACCAGAGTCACCTCCTGACTTTCTGTCTAAGTGCTATGGAACATCAGACATGTAGATTCAGACCCAGCTCCATCACTTATCAGCTAAATGACCTTGGAAAGTTATTTAAACTCCTTGAACCCCACTTCTTCACCTTCAAGAGGGGAGTAATAATAAGCATTCACAGTACTGTTTCTGGGATGACACTGATGCCATTCCTCTCAGTGAGTGCTTGCCCTGAGCTGGAGAAATCCTGGTGTGGGTAACCTCAAGAAAAAAATGAACCCACATTATGTTTATGCCTAATTCTTCTAGAAGGAATCTGGGATTAAGCACTGGTCACTGACAATCCAGAATGATTGGGCCACATAGCCATCCCTGATCCTGGCTGGAAGCTGGAATGTAGAAGGATATGGGGACTGGGGACTTGAGTTCGCACCTTTATCAAGAAGCCTTGGCCTGAGTTGTCTTCTAGGCCATGAAAGCCTCCCTTCCTCACACCCTTGCAGGTCAAATCTTTCTGCCCCTGAGGTAGCAAGGGGGCAGGGGGAGGGGCAAGATAAGGTCTCAAGAGTGTGGGTTTCCCTTGAGAAGGAACCTGATAAACCTCAAGGACAATTAGGAAGTCACCACTTTGATCTGAGAAACTAAATTATCTGAAGACTCATTTTCCCGCCTACAACCCATGAGAGGAGTCAAGATCTAAGGGACTCAAACCTCCCCCTTTCTCCTCGGAGTTGGACTTGAATGAAAAGATAGGAATGACCTGATCTCAGATGAGACTCCATAATTTATTGTCATTAACAAAGGAGTTGAGATGCTAACTACTCACGTTTTCCTTCTTCCCAGAATTAGTTCAAAACTCTCTGCCTCTAAGGACATGGCTCCCTACTTGCCCCACCCAGACCTAGTTCCCTAACCTGTGTCTCCCCAAGGTTCGTGTTTCTGTGACACACTCATTTGCACTCAGCTGTGTGTTTTCTCTGATGGCTTCATGGTTCCTAAGGACAGAGCTGCCATCTCTTCCTTCTCTGGGGCTTCCCCAGCACCCTGGACAATGCTGTGCTCCTAGCGAGCATGTAGGCCATGGTGGGTCATGGGATGGACCAGAGGCCCCAGAACACATGACCTTGGAGAGTTGTGCAGCTCACCTTGGTCTGGTACAGCGCCTCGGCCTCCGCCTTGCTCTTGAGAGCAATGTCCTCATACTGGGCCCTGACCTCAGCAATGATGCTGTTCAGGTCCAGGTTCCGGTTGTTGTCCATGGACAGGATGACAGATGTGTCACTGATGTGGGACTGCATCTGAGCAATCTCCTGCAGGGGCAACAAGGAAGCTTGAAATGCCCTTTGTGAGCAGAAGAATGTGCTAAGGTGATGGGCCTGCCCCAGACCCATCCCCAGACCCTCCCAAATAGACTCAAGTTGTGGTCCCCAAAACCTCCAAGAATGGAGTTCACTGGTCCAGAGGTTCCAACACCACACCTAAAACTGCCGCATGGTTTTGAAGTAGCCCAAGAAGAAACCAGCCCCCATGACTGTCACCTGAGATCGGTCAGGAGTGCAGAAGGTGGAGGCGAGACAGCCTGGCCACCACACAAGGGACAGTAAGGACATTTGAGAGCCCGTGAATGGGCCAACAGGCTGAGGCTTGAAACCAGATGGTCACAGAGGCGGTAGAAAGGGTGTGAGACTTTCACCTCCATCCCTGGGGAGTCGTGCTTAGACCCGAGGAAATTCCCAAGCCGCAAAGAGAAGACAAGCAGAAGTGAGAATATGCGTGGCTGAGGGTCAGTGGGGACCCCTTAGGGCCCCATGGCTTCCTGAAGGATGTGAGAGGGGACAGCTGGTGGCCAGGCTGGAGTGGATGGCACACATCATTGGATGTACCCAGATTGGTGTCACTTGCTTTGCTCTACAAAACTCCCAGCATCCCAACACTGAAGATTCCCTGGGCTCTTAAAGTTCCTGATGAGTTAGTAACCACTTATTCACACATCTGTCCTTCCAGACGATGGAGCCAGGATGGGTACAGGAACTGGGGGAGACTTACCCCCTCGTACAGGCACGTAAAGAACTTGATTTCTCTCTCCAGGGCATCCACCTTGGCCTGCAGCTCCACCTTGCTCATGTACGCTGCATCCACGTCCTAGGGGAATCCAGAGAGCCCCTGACATCGCCCTTCTTCAAGCCCAGACAGGGGTCTCCAAGGCGCTGGCCCCCCACACCCAGTTCAGTGACTAGCTGCCCCAGAAAATGGAATCAAGACACAGGGGTCAAGAAGTGACCCCCACCCGAACTCACTGCAAGACCCTGAGCAGGTTCCTTATGCCTCCGGAACTCCTCTTGCCCCATCCAAGAATGGAATCTTTTTATTGCCTACTTTGTCTCAAAGAGAGTATGGGAGAGAGCCCTACCTCCCTATGGTCAGTCACACGGTGGTCAGAGCTGAAGGTGGCCAGAGACAGAGTTGGAAGGTGAACCTGCAGCCCTTCTCAAAGCATATGCTGTTTCCCCAAGCCACCATGGGCGTGGCCTGGGAGTGACTGTCCACGTCTGCACTCCTGCCCATTTACACAAGACATAGGCCTGAACAAAGTGAAGTGCACTGGGTAAACATCAAGGTGTCCCCAAGCCGCAAATCCCTCCACCTTCTCCTGTGCCCTTCAGCTCCGGGCCCTTCTGCAGTGGGTAGAGACTCCAGTCTTTCCTCTGATTCACCTCCCTCACCCCCTACACTCCTCACCTCCTACACTCCTTACCCTGCTGGACCGAGGGACATGCATCCTGTCCTCACCTTCTTAAGCACCACAAATTCATTCTCAGCAGTTGTGCGCTTGTTTATTTCCTCCTCATACCTGCAGGAGAAGCATCACAATGAGAAGGGTGTGTGTGGGTGTGGGTGTGGGTGGGTGTGTTCTCATCATGAAAGAAGAGATGCGATGCCCATGTTATGTACCTTTTAATAGATATTATTTTACATTTTTGCAAATCTGCCCAACTCATTAGGACTATGTGGCCAGTGTAGTGGGCAGGGTTTGAAGCAACCTCCTCCTGGACCTGGGGACTGGATGGCTTGGGTCTAGATTTCCTCTGAAGCCTGGAGAGTGAAAAGGTTCTTCCTCCTCCCTCTCTGTCCAAATCACAGGAACACACCACTGCCCCTCTCTCAGTCATGATTCTTGTGTCACCCCAGCTGCCTGACACCCCTATCAATAACTTCACCCCATTGCCAAGTGTGAGTCCCAAGGCAGTCAGACTGTCCCCTGGGACAGGAGGAAGGAACATGGCCTAAATGTCCAGGATCTGAGGGAAGTGAAAGGAAGCCCGATGGAAAGTCCAGCTCCCTGCCCAGCTGGTAGGTTCTTGGGAACTTGGGGGCAACTTGAACAAGCTTAGGACCTGAGAGGCTATGGTATGTACACCTGGGCTCTTGTGAATGGGGAGCAAGAGAGCCACCAACTAGGACAGCCTCCCCACTGCCCAAAATGCTGGCTGTCCCCTCTCTAACCCACCTGGCCACCCAGAGAAGGCCCTGATCCTGTCTGGGCAGAGGATCTCAGGATGGGTCACTCTCACCTGAGCTCAGTGCCCCTGAGGCCAGAGGCATACATCTCAGTGACTGTGGGGAGAGCCTGGGCCCAGGAGGTGGTCAGCCTGGGCGCAGGGTTCCACTCACCTCTTCTTGTAGTCCTCCACCACATCACACATGCTCCTCAGCTCTGAGTCCAGCCTCACCCGGTCCCCCGACAGCATCTCCAGCTGCTTCCGCAGGTTGCTGATGTAGCCCTCGAGGATGGGCTCCAGGTTGTTCTTACAGTTGTCCAGATCCTGCTGCTGCAGCAGCTCCCACTTGGTCCCCAGCACCTGGTTCTGCTGCTCCAGGAACCTCACCTGGAATCCAGCCAACCAATAGTCAATGGCAAGAAGCCAGGGAATTTTCTTTCCTGGACAGTAGCTGTGTTCCCTCACGTTACATAGCCTCATCCCTCAGAAAATGACTCTCTTACCCCTTCCCACCCAGGTCCTTTGTCTGAATGCAGTTATCTTTTGGGGATCAGCCACTGACATCAGGAGGGGCCTCATTATCCTCGCTTGCCCCTCATCAAGATCTATCTCCTATGCACCTGTCCTTACCTGCCCAGACCAGTGTCGATGGTTAGCCTGATCCACCTTTCTTGGGTGAGTCCTTAGGCGTGTAACCTGGCCATACTGGCCTTCACGCTCTTAGGGACCCCTTCTCTGGGTTTCTGGTGGCCTGGCCTGTGCTCTGCCTACTCTGTCTCCTCCATCACCGCCTCTCCCAGCCCAGCCAGAGGCCGGTATCCAATTGATCTGGGGTCTCGAGCCCTCCCATGTTGCCTTCATTTCTGGCTGCCTATGACCTCAGAGGATTTCCCCAGGGGGAGAACCAGCCTTTTCAATTTGCAATCTACGAACATTCCACCATTCCCTCACACAAAACCCTCCAGTGGTTCCACATCACCTACATGGTCAAGCCCAAATTCCCTTCTTGTGCTTTTCCAATGTGCCAGTGCCTCTCCCACCATTCATCCAACACACAAACCCCAGTTCTCCCCACTCTTCAGACAAGTCCCATCAGGCCGCATGTGACTCTTCCCTCTCCTTGGGTTGCCTTTCTCCACCTCTGTCTGGCAAACTCCTACTCATGCATCACTGCCCTCCCTCACCGTCACCCGTGGTGAGCTTCCCCTGCTCCCCTAAGCTTGGGAAATGTTTATTTCCCCAAACCCTCCTACCCCTTTGCTCTTCAGTGGTCCTCAAACGTAAGAGTGTCTTGACATCACCAGGGGGCTTGTTAAAACACAGATTTCTGGGCCCCACTCCCAGAATTTGTAGTTCAGTAGGTATGAGGTGGAGCCTGAGAATGTGCATTTCCAACAAGTGCCAAGGTGATGCTGACCGATAGCGGCTCATGGACCCCTTTTGAGAACCGCTGTTCTCGCGTACCACTGATCCCCATCTGCCTTGCCTTATAGTTTAGGGTGTATTATAGGTTATGAGTCTGTCTTTCAACCAGAGTCTGAGCTGGTCTGGGTCCCATGAGAGGAGGAACTGGGCCTTAGAATTTCTAGATATCCTAAGCTGCCACAGACCTTGTCTTTCTCCAGGAATTCCCACCTTGTCGATGAAGGAGGCGAACTTGTTGTTCAGAGCCTTGATCTGCTCCCGCTCCTGGGCACACACTTTCTGGATCTCGGGGTCCAGCTCCACATTGAGGGGAGCCAAGAGGCTCTTGTTGACGATGACCTGGTGGATGCCCCCAGATGGGCACAGGGATGGGCACATGGGCCCCAGGGCCACACTGCCAAACATGCTGCTGGCAAAGCCGCTGGCTCGGCCTCGGCTAAACCCATAGCCCCCTGCCCGCCCACTGCCTCTGGCCACGTTGAAAGAGACGCTCTGGGCACACCCCAGGCTGTACAGGCTCTGGCTTCCGAAGCCCCTGCTGAGCCCTTTGCTCCCTGCCCTGTAGGAGGGTGAGCTGCTCCCAGAGAGGACAACTGAGCATCCGCTGAAGGCCCCCTTGGCAGCAGCTCCCGACTTGTAGGTGAATTGGCGGCTCATGCTGGGGAGGCCAGCGAGCTGGAAAGAGATGCCAACCCTTAGGTGAGATGTAGCTTACCAGCCTACGGTCTCAGATGCCTCCTTTATAGGGCTCGGGAGGGAGCCACTGCCCTAATTTGTGGGCTTAGTTTGCCCGGAGCAAATCATTTTTTCCCAGCAAAATCAGAGACACTGGGCAAATAACTTAAACCTCCCAGAGTGCTAGGCTTGCAAGCCTTGCTCCTGTAATTTGAGTCTTATCTAATTAACATGGGATAATTAGGCTGACTGAATTATCCCTAGAAAGATCTTGGGAAGTTTGTCACAGCCTCAAAATTGCCCTTCCCCAGGGCGTGGGACTGAGGGGACCAGACTGCGGGGGCGCAGAGGGGAGACCTTTAACTGACAGCAGCATCTGTGAGAGATTTCACTACTGTACCAGAATCAGATGGGCTGCACCCAGGACCCTGGCTAAGCTGCTTTTATGTGGTTAGAAAGAGGCTCCGCGGCCTGGCTTCCCAGGGTTCCCGGAGGCAGTCTCATGGCTGGCCTGGGCCATGGAAGATGAGCCCACCAGGAATCCAGGCCCAGTCCTCTGGTTGCAGGGCCCTCTGTGCCCTCCCAGGCTAGTCTCCTGCTCCTCTGTGCCAACCAGGCTGCCCTGCACACCTTTCGCTACACACACTGACTTTGTTCTGGACTATCCCATCACTGCCACCCTTAACCTTGAAGTCTGGTGGTATTGTCACCATTCACAGTGGCTCACACTGGTGCAGCGCTTTCCAGCATTAAAATAGCTCCTCATATACAGAAGCTCATTTAATTCACTAGACCTGGAGAGCAGCTGTGAGGGTCCACCTTCCACAAATGGAAAAACAGGAACTCATACGTTTGCTGTTATAGTTGAGGATCACATTTCATGAGCCTTTCTTTGTATGAGTCCCAGAGGAAACAAACACCAGGCCCTGGTCTTGAGAACTCTTTTGGCTGATCTTCTGACCCCACGTTCGAAGCTCTGCAGGCCTTATTTGTTTGTCCAGCCAGCCAGCCGTTCATGTGTTTGTTCATCCATCTGTCTGTTCATTTAACACACTTCTGTTGAGAGTTGACTCTGTCCCAGGTCTTAAACTAGGTTCTGGGGTCATAAATTAATAAGACAGAAACCTGGTTCACAATTCTAAGGGAGAGAGTAGACATTTGAATTGTATTAGATCCTTGATATTACCAAATTATATGACCCAAGAGTTTCACAATTCCCAATTCCAAATACATTCACAGTACATACTTTCCTCCGTAAAAATGCAATTGTTTCACTAGGCAAGTGCTCAAATGAACAGTTTGCCAATCCCTCTTTTTCATTTCTGTGCAGAGATTTTGGCCTTACTCTGCATTATAATATAACAGTATGATGCTTCTACAACTATTGTACCAAGCAATTGCCAAATTCAACCTCCTCTTCTTTTTTATACAAAAAAAGCTATTTTCTATTTAAGAATAATCATTTTCTTGGACAGTCTCAATTTCACTATCAGCCATAGTCCTTAGCAATCTTTTCAGTCTTCTTTCCCTAGACACTAAGGTTTTTTCCTCTGCACTTCACAGCCGTGAAACAAGGCTGTGCTGTGATGAGGACATAGAGTGTCCTAGCCAGGAGCACTCCCTAATTGATTCCTTTCCATATGTCAGTGATTCAGACCCGTAGTGTCTCAGCAAAACTGTTCAATACAGACTGCTGTCGTGGGCCTTGAGCTCATTCCCTAAGGGCTGAAAGCAAGTATTCGCACTCAGAAAGCAGTGCAGTGTGTGAGTGCCCTCCCCCTACATGGCCTTGACTTCCCCTCTCCCCCACTGGCCTTCTCTCCTTGGGAACCTGCCACAGAGATACCCTGGAAAACCTTCTCTGATCACATCCCAGTCTAGCCACTCCTCTCTGGCCAGCTTCCCCAAACTGTACCGATTATCTATGCTAACTCCCTGTCTCTACCTGTGTTCCAGGTGTGTGCCAATCCTCCCAAACAGCCAGAAAGTTTCCTGAGGACAAGATCCAAATCCCATCTTCCCTCTACTCCTCTTTAGTTACCTCGCAGAACTGGGGTGGAGGAAGGGTTCCCAGGAAGCCATGGAGGAGACAAAGAGATGCTTCAGTGACCCTTGAAAGCATTTCTCCTAAGGACAGGATCCTCAGTACCTACCTTTAAATCTCTCCTAAGTGGCTTTTCAAATAGTGGGTCCCTTGCATTTCATATCCTGGCCCTGCCCTCACCTGGGGAATCAATGTCCACTGAACCCTTATCTAATTTTCATGCAGTTACTAAGTCAGTCCCATTTCCCACAGAGGGGCAGTGCTACCACGAGCCTTTGCTCAAGCCTCTGGGGCATGTATCTCTGAGGAATCAGCCCAAAGAAAGCAGAAAGCCAATCCCCATCACCCTCATGAGCATTAAAATCATGTTGTAAAAGAATATTTAAGTATTTCTTATCCAGAAAGATGGAGCAGACAGACTTTCTTCTGACACTGCTCTAGCAGGAGAAATGGTGTGAACTCACTCCACTTACCACAACTAGAAACCTGGACATGACAGATATAATAAATATAGGAAGATCTTAAAGGTGGAGAGAAGAAAGTACAGCAACTAGGGGCTTCAGGAGCTAAGGACGATGGGATTAATGTATCAGTTCAGTCACTCAGTCATGTCTAACTCTTTGCGACCCCATGAATCGCAGCACGCCAGGCCTCCCTGTCCATCACCAACTCCCGGAGTTCACTCAGACTCACCTCCATCGAGTCGGTGATGCCATCCAGCCATCTCATCCTCTGTCATCCCCTTTTCCTCCTGCCCCCAATCCCTCCCAGCATCAGAGTCTTTTCCAATGAGTAAACACTACTATATATAAAATAGATAACCTACAAGGACCTATTCCTATTGTGTAGCACAGGGAACTATACCCAATATTTTGTAATAACCTATAGAATCAAAGAATCTGAAGAGAATGTATGTGTGCATGTATAACTGCATCTGTGTGCTGTACACCTGAAACTAACACAACATGCAAATCAGCTATACTTCAGTTTAAAAAAGAAAACAAACTCAGAGAACTAAAAGAAGAAATTCAAGTCATATGGAGTGTATTCTCTGATCACAAGGAATAAAACCGGAAATAAAACATTTTTTTAATTTTTAAAAAACAAGATTTCAGGAATTCCCTGGCGGTCCAGTGGTTAAGACTGTGTGCTCTCACAACCGAGAGCCCAGGTTCAATACCTGGTTGGGGAACTAGGATCCTACAAGCTGCACACTGTGGCCAAAAAAAAAAAAAAATTGTAAAAAAACAAAATTTTTTCCAAACACTTAGAAACTAAACAATTTACGTCTAAATAACTCATGGGTCAAAAAAGAAGTCTCAAGGGAAAATTTTTAAATACTTATTTCCAAATGAGGTCATATTCAGAAGTACTGAGTGTTAAGACTTCAATATAACTTTTTTGAGGAAACAATTCAACCCATAACAGAGATCAAAAGCACAATCTATCAAACAAAACCCTCAAGTTAAGTTTCACACTTTAGACAAAAATTGACTCATAAGACAATAGACTTAAAACGTAAACCTAAAAACCTTTTGGAGAAAATCTTCAGTATGCAGGACTATGGATATATGGAGAAAACTATAATTTGAAAAGATACATGCACCCCAGTGTTCACTGTAGCACTATTTACAATAGCCAAGACATGGAAGCAACCTCAATGTCCATCAACAGAAGATATGCAATGGAATATTACTCAGCCACAAAAAGGAATGAAATAATGCCATTTGCAGCAACATGATGGACCTAAAGATTGTCATGCTGAGCAAAGTAAGTCAGACAAAGACAGACATATATATATGATATCACTATATGTGGAATCTTAAAAAGTGATACAAATGAGCTTATCTACAAAACAGAAATAGTCACAGATGTAGAAAACAAACTTACAGTTACCTGGGGGAGTAGTGGGGAGGGATAAATTGGGAGACTGGGATTGACATATACAGACTACTATATACAAAATAGATCACTAGCAAGGACCTATTGTATAGCACAGGAAACTCTGCTCAAAACTCTGTGATGACCTGTATGAGAAAAGAATCTTGAAAAAAGTGGATATATGTATACGTATAACTGATTCACTTTGTTGTACACCTAAAGTTAACACAAAATTGTAAATCAACAATATTCCAACTTAAAAAAAAACCTTTTTAAAGACTTTTAGGAAGAGAATAGCAATGCAAAAGGAAAAATATGCATATGAAAAGGTTTCTTCAATAAGACATAATTGCTAATTCAAACAAGGGGATATTGCTTCACCACCAAATTAAAAAATATTGATTACTTGGTACTGGCCAGGATAAAGTGACAAGGACTTTCTTGTAGAATGTCACTACTTTTTGGAGGACAGTTGAGCATTATAAATTAGGAATTTTAGAAAGACGTTATGTTTGAGCAAATATTCTTTTCCTACTTTGAGAAATTTATTATTCATTTTTGGGAAAAAAGGAAGTATGGCAAAAGATGTTTGGTGGTGGTTTAGTAGCTAAGTCGTGTTGGGCTCTTTGCAACCTCATGGACTGTAGCCCATGGACAGAGGAGCCTGGTGGGCTACAGTCCATGGGATCACAAAGACTACAACAGGACAGAGTGACTGAGCATGGATACACACCAGTGAACCACAGTCATGATTCAACTGTACTCAATAAACCTCACAATACCTCCAGAACTGAAAATTCCTAAAACTCGCCTGTGTCCTGTTTCATTATTTTACTTTCAGAAAAGAACTCTCCAAAGTACAAATTCCTTCCACCATTGGCTTTTCCTAGTTAAGGAAAAGAACATCTAATCCTTGCCCTAATTCTCATTCTTTTTCCAGTCGAGGCTCATCCTACTCAGTGTGTGTGTGTGTGTGTGTGTGTCCAATTGCTAAGTTTTGTCTGACCCTTTGCAACCCCATGGAGCCCACCAGGCTCCTCTGTCCAGAGGATTCTCCAAGCAAGAATACTGGAGTAGGTTGCCATTTCCTTCTCCAGGGGATCTTCCTGACCAGATAGCAATGACTAATAGCTCCTGGCTACTCACTTCTGCCAAGGCTTGACATTAAACACACATCACATGCTATGAGTTGCAAATGAAGTTTATTGTGCAGACACCAAGACCACAACACTTTAGCTGCAAAGCCAACAAGAGAGTTATATACACAGAAGCATGTTTCCCTGGGGGCACCACCAGGGAAAAGGCACAGGCACAGATGGGGTGATCAACAGAATACCCTTTGGGAGAAGGACCACTGAAAGGGCAACTGCAAGAAGGGGCAGGGAATGGGGCAGGGCTGGAAGCTCAGACCTAAACAATGCAGACTCTTCCCCTTGGGACAGAGGGTGTTACTGGCTCCAGTTGATTGGTTATGGGCATCTCTTCGCCCCACAATGCCGTGAGAGGTGGATCACAAGATCTGACTTGCTGTCAGTTAGATGTACAGAGACAGGCATTCTGGAGGGGGAGGGTCAAGGGCGGACTCCTTCCTTATCTGAATGAGAAGGTCACACTGGAACTGCCATCTTCACAAGAGCCAGAACCACCCCTCTCAGAGCCATAACCACCCCCTCCAGAGCTGGACCCTCCTCTGGCACCGCCTCCAGAGCTGTGTTTCCCTCCAGAACTGTATCCTCCTCCTGAACTAGAGCCTCCTCGAGAGCCACCTCCCGAGCCATAGCTCCCTCCACCGCCACTTCTGGAACCAGATCGTCTGCCTCCAGAGCTGTAACTGCTGCTTCCAGAGCTGAATCCTCCTCCATAACTGGACCCTCTACCTCCAGAACCATAACCTCCAAAGCCAGCCCTGGAGGCCACGCCTGAAGAAATGCTGCTGCTCGTCACAGCTGCAGAGAGACAGACAGCATTATACCTCAGTGCCAACTGCCTCGGCGCCTCTGCCCCACTCCACCCCCAGGACAGGACCACTCCCCCGCCCCCCGCACTTACACACAGTCACGTTGCTGCTGAGGTCTCCAGACATCCTGCCAGAGAGAGAGAAAAGATAACTCTAGGCAGAGCACTTAGGTACTCTGCATACGTGGTTTTACAACTTCCACCTATAACCACCCATGTCAGCCTCAAAACTCAGCCACCACGGCCTCACACAGCCCACTTTCTTTGGTGCTGCGGATCACAGAGATGGGGACGGGCCCCATGTTTCCACAGTCTGGCATCCCAAGTCATCTCAATTTGTGCTCTGATAAAACTGATCGAAAGCAAATTCACTTCTGAACTGGGAACCCATTGTTTTATTTAAATCCATCTTAGGGAGTCTGATATGCAGAATCCAAGCCACACCAGAAATTCTCAAATGAAGACTGTTCTGTCAACATTCAAATCAGAGAGAACTGCGACTCTGTACAGCCTCCCTGCCCTGCACCCACACCGCCCTCCCCTGCTTCATCTGAATTCATTCCCACATCATCTTGCAAGCTGGGGAGAGGAGGCCCGGCCTCCAGACAGGTACCCAGCAGCAGCCCGAGCAAAGCCAAAGCCACTCCTTCTCTGTAATACTGGCTCTCTGGTGGACCGAGGAGCTTTTGCCGTCTAATTGCTTCAGCCAGACTGAATCACCAGGGGTACTGAGGACACTGACAAGGGTCTTAGACCACAGAGGAAGGAAAGGCTCCCTTCCGGAGGTTAACACATGGCTCTGTAGTTCACTCAAGAAACCTGCAAAGAGCTAGATCTGGTGCCTGCTCCTTGGGCATGCCCCAGCCAGGCGGCACCTTCCAACCCACGACATCCCACGCTGCGTCACAAGGTGGAAGGAGAAGACGCCACACACCCTGCAGACCCAGAGATGATGTTTCAGATCGTTGAGAACTAATCTTTGTTCACACCATCAGTTTTCCCTTTCAGAAAAGAGAAAGATTAATTTACTGCTTCATTTAATTTAAAATTTAACCTGCCTTGTTAGTCGTTCCACACTGATAAGCCTACAGCTGCACACTGCTGCTCTATGTCCTGAATCTCTCCAGGGAGGTCAGCTCTCAGCTGTCAGAAGGCCTTGCCCCTGCCCCTGCTTTCTCTGCCTCCACCTCCAGCCCTGGCTCCAGGAGAGGAGAAGGTAGACCAGGGTACCCTCTGGCCTCCTGGGGCCCCTCACCTGCACTCCTCGCCCTCCAGCAGCTTGCGGTAGGTGGCAATCTCCACATCCAGGGACAGCTTGGTGTTCATCAGGTCCTGGTAGTCACGCAGCAGCCGGGCCAGGTCCTCGCGGGCTTTTTGAAGAGCCTCTTCCAGATCATTCAGCTTGCTCTGGGCGTCTTTGAGGGCATTCTCTCCCTGCTGCTCAGCATCTGCAATGGAGTCTTGTACATTCTTACACTAGGAGAGAAGGAGAAAAGGTTTCTGTTGGGACAGGAAGTGCAATCTGTCTTGGCAGAGGAGGAGAGGGAGGGAGCAAGGATGTGCAGGGTGTGAGAAGCCAGAATCACTGGCCCTGGAAGTGTGTCACCAGAGAGTTAATGCAAGTTACAAGCAACTTGCTAAGACTTGCTGCTGTCTCTGAGCCTCTGTCTTCCTAAGTCCCCTTTAACTGGACCCTTAACCCTTTCCCCATCATGACCTTTGATGCTCACAATCTAGGACCAGAGTCATTACCCTATTTTACAGTTGCAGCTGCAAACACTGATGTGAATGGCTTCATAGAACTTCTGTTGCTTGTGGAGTCAGTTCTCTGCCCCACATTACCTCTTCCAGAGCTAATGTCCAAACCTGGCCAACCCCCTGCAGCACTCCCTGCCCCTGCATCACACAGCCAGCTGTGCAAAGAGGTACAAATGGGAGGTGACGCCTGTGATCTTTGGTAAACCATGACCTCTAGCTTCGTAAGCCACTGTTCCATTTCACCCATGAAAGCAATCAAAAAGTTAACACAATTCTTTCCCTGCACTTAATCCCTACTTGAGAATGAGCCTTAAAAGTGAAAGCAAAAGCTGCTCAGTCCTGTCCTACTCTTTGTGACCCCATGGACTATACAGTCCATAGAATTCTCCAGCAGATCTTCCCAACCCAGGGATTGAACCCAGGTCTTCCACATTGCAGGCAGATTCTTTACCTGCTGAGCCACAAGGGAAGACCAAGAATACTGGAGTGGGTAGCCTATCCCTTCTCCAACAGATCTTCCCAACCCAGGAATCGAACTGGGGTCTCCTGCATTGCAGGTGGATTCTTTACCTACTGAGCTATCAGGAAAGCCCCAAGAATGTCTCTTGATCACTCTAAAATTGTTCTAAGTCTTAATTATGTCAAGCCCAAGGTTTTTGTGATCAACATACACTATATTAGAATTTCTCTCTTTCTCTCTCTCACATACACACACACACACACACACACACACCTGCACACCTGCACACCACCTCCCACCCCACCCTGAGCTGCACTCAGCCAGGAGAACTGCAGCCATCCTAGGGCGTACACCCCACCTGCTTCTTCACTTGCGCGATCTCGCCTTGCAGCCTCTGGATCATGCGGTTCAGCTCGCTGATCTCCATCTTGACCTCCTTCAGGCTGTCTCCATGCTTTCCAGCAGTTATCCTGAGCTCCTCATACTGCACGGAAAGAGGAGGAGAGTTATCTAATCAGGGAGGGTCAACCAAGCTGAATGTCATGTCTGCATTTGTGGGAGATGGGGGACCAGTGCCATACTTGACTGAGGGCATTTGGGGTACTATAAACACTCTTTCTTGGGAATGATGCCCAATTTTCACTAGACAAAATCACCAGTAACTTTACTGTACACTTACTGGCTGGGCTGGAACACAGCTCATTAGAAAGAGCTGCAGCTCTCCCTGCCCACCCAGAACTTGCCTTGCTGTGGTACACTGCCTCGGCCTCAGCCTTGCTCCTCTGGGCAATCTCCTCATACTGGGCCCGGACCTCAGTGATAATGCTGTCCAAGTCCAGGCTGCGGTTGTTGTCCATGGACAGGATGA
Organism: Bos javanicus; assembly: GCF_032452875.1. NCBI lineage: Eukaryota > Metazoa > Chordata > Mammalia > Artiodactyla > Bovidae > Bos > Bos javanicus. Next base: position 27,768,611 of record NC_083872.1, on the reverse strand, counting down.
CGGTGGTGTCGGTGACACTCTGTTGCATCTGGGACAGCTCCTGCAACACAGGGAAGGTCTGGCCACGACGTCCCTGCCCACAGCCACAGGCAGTGAGGAGGGATTCCCCTCCCCCGGTGTCAGGGAAATGCAGAATCTCAGACTAACTATGTACTGGGTGGGGTGTAAAGTGATATAGCCACCATTCCCAGTCAGGTAGTACTGAGAATTACGGCCGGGGTGGGGGGGTCTGCATTTCTGAGCCTCCTAGTTTATGCAGCTTAATAAGTGCCCCCAGAAAGAAGCCAGTTGATGGCAAATGCCTTAAATTGTACTTCCTGTTGCAGAAGTCATGTGTGTGCACTTGGGCAGGGAAGCGGGGAGTACATTATATTTTGACCTCTGAAATATATTGGATATAAGAAGAGAAGCAGGGTGAGTCTTTTCCTAAGGGGAGCTGGAGTGAGGGAATTTGTCCTAATAGAGCATTACTTCCTGTGACATCAGAGGAGAAAGTTCTTCTCCTCCAAGACCTATACCAAAGAAGCTCCCAGTGGCCCAGACATTGATCAGTTGAAGTCAGCCACCCATGAACCCCACCCACAGCCCCCTTTCCCAGTGGGAGAGGACTTCCTTTGAGGGGAAGGGTAGGTAGCAAGGGTCCATTTAAGAGCAGCCTACTTACTGCATCAAAGAGCATTTTTGTGAACTCCACGTCCTGTCTCAGCAAGTCCACCTTGGCCTGCAGCTCCACCTTGTTCGTGTAGGCATGGTCCACATCCTACAGGGAAGGTCAGGGTCTCTGGTGAAGCTCACAGCCCCCCATGCCCACCTTGCAGTGCTTTGTGTATGGGCCCTGCCCTGCGGTCTCTCTGCCACTCCTCCACCCAGTCCCTGTCAGCTGCTCTCCAAAATCCCAGGCACCGCAGACAATCCACAACCCCACAGGACCTCATCTGGCATGAAGTCCACAGTGCATCTCTGCAGGGGGCTACATGCCCACGTCACTGCTCACACTCCCCCAGGACCATCAGAGCTCTGATGGGACCGAGCTTTGTCAACCATTCTCTCCTTCCTGCTTGGTATGCTCTGTGTTTCCACCAAAGAGCATAACAGCCTCTGTGGCTTTTAACAGTCAGTCCCCAACTCTCCCATCCTATCTATCCATCCCACCTCTTCTGGATTTCACACCAAAGCCTCTGCAGAAACCAGGCTGAGAACACACGCTTCTGCCTTCAGGCTCAAACCTTTGTCAGCCCAACTGACTACACCTTTAAGTAGGCAATCTAAGGAAGTCCCATGTCTTCCTCGGCCCTTTAGAAAAAAAATCAAGTGCTTTCTATGGTCATAGCTTTCAAGACTCAATACAGTCTTTGAGTACGTAATTATGGGAAATGCCCTAGCAAAAGCGCAGAAATTGCCTGAAGCTTGAACTACAGAGACACCTTTATTTCCATGAGAACCAGCCATGGACATGCTTCACCCTTTCCTGGCTGGTGCTTTTTTCACTCAGAGGTGTGCTCCAGCTTGTCCATCTGGGCACAATGGGCTCTGATGCATCCTCACTCCCACCCCAACCATGACATTCTCTCACTCACCTTTTTAAGTGTCACAAACTCGTTCTCAGCAGCTGTGCGCTTGTTGACTTCATCCTCATACCTGTTGGTACCCAAGGACACTGCAGTTAGATTAGTACTAGTTTGTTTCCCGTTTTTTTTTTTTTCCTTTTCCTACTGGATTCACCCAAAATACTCCATTTCCTGGGACTATTAAAAAATACTTTTGTCTAAATTGAAATGATGATAACCCAGATGAGGATGCTTTTCTATAAATTAACCATCAAACTTGTCAAAAACATGATCTCTAAAGCCCTAAATGTCTTCCTCCCAAACAATCAGCAAAGATACAGAAGGCTCTCCCCTTTATCCCCACAAATGCAACTGGGAGATGAGTGGTTTTCTGGGGCAATGACTGGATGGGCTCAAATCAAGGTTTATCTCCACCCAGTTTTCACTCTGCCACTTACTTCTTCTTAAAATCTTCAACAAGATCCTGCATGTTGTTCAGCTCTGACTCTTGTAACATTCTTTCTGAATAAAGCTTGTCCAAATGACTCTGCAGTTGGCTGATGTACCCCTGGAAGAGGGGTTCCAGGTTGGTGGTACGGGTGCCCACATTGATTTGTTGTAGCAGTTCCCATTTGGTCTGCAGCACCTGATTCTGCTGCTCCAGGAACCGCACCTGCGGGGACCAGAAGGAAAGCACATGAGCTCTGGGTTGTCCTTCCGACCGACAGGCCAGGGTCAGCTCTGATTCTCCTTCAGGAGATAGGGAAAACCACGTGGCTTCATCCTCCCCAGCTGCATGCCGGATCATGCTGGGCAGAGCTTCTGAGCTCTCTGCCTCCACACTTGGAAAGTTCTGTAGGCTCCTAAATGTTACATCCGGCACTCTCCACGCAGAGCACTCTTTTTCCTACTTTCCCATCCACTATTTTGTTTGCAGGTGCTTTCAAAACTCCAGGCCATCTCCCTCCCTGATCTACTTGAATTTCCAATAAAGGTCCCATAAATTCTGGGGAAAACCAAAAGCAAGCTTTCACTGGCACTGTTCCTAAGGGCTATGAGTATAAGGGCAGGGCTCCTCCATCTGATTTTTAAGAGCCTTGTAAAATTTTTAGACAGGTTTCTCTGCCTTGAAATGGGAGAGAACCCTATCACACTCCAAAGTGACATCAATTAAAAACTTTGTGGTTTATAAAACTAAGAAAGCTTCTCCTGAAGGCAGAAGTTCATTCATTCCTAAATAGATATTTCAGGCTTAGCTTCCTAGAATTTAATAGAGCAATAACTTCTAGGGAAGGAAGAACAGTCTCAGAAGATGTTTTACCAACCCCCTCTAAAACACTTGGCTTGAAATAGTCCATTTCTTGTCTGTGTCAGGTTTTTACTGATTTTCAGAATTTTCCATTAGTATTGTTTGTTTAGGCTGAGACAATAAAGCCAATGTCACAATTAATTCCCAACCGCAGACTATTATGGAAATGGCACCCATGAAGCTTGCATCTTTCCCCTGTGGATACTGCCAATTACCCAGGACAGTGTGACTGCACTTGCTGCTGCTGCTGCTAAGTCGCTTCAGTCGTGTCCGACTCTGTGCGACCCCATAGACAGCAGCCCATCAGGCTCCCCTGTCCCTGGGATTCTCCAGTGTTCTTATAAGCAAGAACACTGGAGTGGGTTGCCGTTTCCTTCTCCAATGCATGAAAGTGAAAAGTGAAAGTGAAGTCGCTCAGTCATGCCCGACTCTTAGCAACCCCATGGACTACAGCCCACCAGGCTCCTCAGTCCATGGGATTTTCCAGGCAAGAGTACTGGAGTGGAGTGCCATTGCCTTCTCCAGACTGCACCTATGGCTTATTAAAAAATGAATCTTTATCATTTGCTTTTCAGTTAGCACTGAAAGAAGCAGGGCATCCTGAGCCTTAGATGAAGCCAGCTTCTCATGACTCACCTTGTCGATGAAAGTGGCAAATTTGTTGTTGAGAGCTTTGATCTGCTCCCGCTCCTGAGACTTCACGTTCTGTATCTCCGGGTCAACTTTCACATTGAGAGGCTGCAGGAGGCTCTGGTTGATAGACACTTCGTGGATACCTCCACCAGGGAATCCTCCAGGGCCGAAGCCACCAGGACCCCCAAAGCCACCAGGACCCCCCAAACCTCCAAAGCCACCACCACCTCCAAAGCGGCCTCCACCAAAACTGCCTCCTCCAACGCCGAGGCCGCCTCCAAAGCCACCTCCTCTGCCACCAAATCCTCCATAGGAGCCAAAGCTTCCACCTCCTCCAGCCACGCTAATGGAGGTGCTCCTGGACCCTCCAAGGTTAACGAGACTCCGACTGCTGAAGCCACCTCCGCCGAATCCGCCTCCGCCAAAGCCCCCGCCGCCGCCGCCGCCATGGCGGCTCAAGCAGGAGAAGCTGGTTCCTGAAAGCCGGCTTCGACCGGGGACCACGGCCGAGCCGCTACTGAAGCCCCGGAATCCTCCTCCACCTCCTCCTCTTCCTCGAGACTGGTAGGAGATCTGACAGCTCATGATGCCTTTGCCCGGAGAGGGAAGCTGCAGGTTCCCGAGAGGAGTTCCGGTGGGAGACTCAGCGCTGCTGTTGGAAGACTGTCATGGTCCCCTTTTATACCTGCCAACTAGGCGGTGGTGTGCATGGGTGTGGGCCCATGTATGCAAGAGTTTGGTCTGCCTGGAAGCTACTCCTGGTGAGTGATTATCAAGCTAATAGCCATTTAAAAATCTATTAATCAGCTCCCTCCCAGAACTTGTTTTCATTGCAAACTTCTGTTTATCTGAGCATCTGTGACACCATTTAATTTTTGTAAAATCATCAAAAGAGGAGGTCAGGATGAGTTTCTCAGTCTGGGGAAAAAAAAAAAAAGGGCATTCTGCAGAATGCTGCTCCCTGCTCTGGACCAATCCAAGGGAGGCCAGCTGCCCCTAGGGCCTCTGGAGGCTCCCCACCCAGTTCTGCTGATGGAAGAGATGACGGGCTTAGAAACTTCGGAGGCTCCTCAATACTAGCCTCAGTGTTCCCCCTTGCTTTTTCTTCTGTGCCAGGAAGAGTCTCAACAAGGGATTTTTCAGAGCATGAATGCCATGTGGGGAAACACGCAACCTGTCACAGAAAGGAGTTGACCAAGGATGCTTCAAAAAAGTTGTCAGTTTTAGGGCTTCCCTGGTGGTCCAGTGGTTGAGATTTCACCTTCTAATGCAGGGGGTGAGGGTTTGATCCCCTCTTGAGGAGCTGAGATACCACATGCCTCATGGCCAAAAAGCCAGAACATAAACAACAGAAGCAATACCACAACAAATTCAATAAAGACTTTGAAATTTAAAAAAAAGAAGAGAATAAAGAAAAAAAAAGTTGTCAGTTTGCAAAATATCTTGACTGTTCCCTTCCCATACCACACCAGGACTCCACAGTAGCCAGTCACTGACAAGAGGAGAATTTTCCTTCCTGTAACCAGGTCTTTATAACTATCAACTCCATGATTTTTCTACATGAAAACCCAGAGAATGAAGGCCTTCAGAGAAGTTCCTCTGTCCCTGGGTCTGTCTAACTCTAGGTACACAACAAAAGATGGCAATCATAGGCTTTATGCAACTCCAAGTTCCAAGTGTACATTGATTCAGCCATTTAGTAATCATGTATTACTTGGTGATCATGCTAAGCAGTTTGGAAGCTGGACTCTTCAATGATACCCAGAGGTGAATGAACATCAGAAGAACCATCAAGTCACCGAGTACACGGAGTCTCCATGCTTAAACTCAACCAAGGTCCTTCTTTGGTCTATGTGACCATACACATGGGAGATGCAGTATGCAGTACTAGAATGGAACTTAATGTCAAACATTCTGGATTTGAGTCCCCAGTTTTTCCATTTACTGGCTCTGTGACTTTGAATTAAATGCTGTTTCTGTATTCTTACCTATAAAGTGGGAAGTTCATTCGAACTGTTTTGGAAACCATGACACACGATACAAGTGTTAGGTCTCATTACTATTTTGGGTGACGCATAGATACCTTCTTTTCCTTTCACCCTTAGCATCTTATTCTCCCTTCTGATGGCTATGACTGTGCACCTCCACAACCATGCCACAAGTTACAGATTTCCCTAGGATTTCTCAGATCCTAGGGCAGAGTTAGCATTAAGAAAATGTAATAAACATACACTTTGAGACTAAGTCCCAGTTTCATTGTATTTTAGTTAAATGACCTTGGATAATTCATAATACTCTTGAAGTCTTGGTTTCCTCATCATAAAAGTGAGTAAGAAGAAGAACATGGCTATTGTAAAAGCAGAACAAGATAAGCTCATGTGCTATGCATCAGATCAGATCAGTTGCTCAGTCGTGTCTGACTCTTTGCGACCCCATGAATCGCAGCACGCCAGGCCTCTCTGTCCATCACCAACTCCCGGAGTTCACTCAGACTCACGTCCCTCGAGTCAGTGATGCCATCCAGCCATCTCATCCTCTGTCGTCCCCTTCTCCTCTTGCCCCCAATCCCTCCCAGCATCAGAGTCTTTTCCAATGAGTCAACTCTTCGAATGAGGTGGCCAAAGTACTGGAGTTTCAGCTTTAGCATCATTCCTTCCAAAGAATACCCAGGACTGATCTCCTTCAGAATGGACTGGTTGGATCTCCTTGCAGTCCAAGGGACTCTCAAGAGTCTTCTCCAACACCACAGTTCAAAAGCATCAATTCTTCGGCACTCAGCCTTCTTCACAGTCCAACTCTCACATCCATACATGACCACAGGAAAAACCATAGCCTTGACTAGACAAACCTTTGTTGGCAAAGTAATGTCTTTGCTTTTGAATATGCTATCTAGGTTGGTCATAACTTTCCTTCCAAGGAGTAAGCGTCTTTTAATTTCATGGCTGCAGTCACCATCTGCAGTGATTTTGCAGCCCAGAAAAATAAATTCTGACACTGTTTCTACTGTTACCCCACCTATTTCCCATGAAGTGATGGGACAAGATGCCATGATCTTCGTTTTCTGAATGTTGAGCTTTAAGCCAACTTTTTCACTCTCCTCTTTCACTTTCATCAAGAGGCTTTTTAGTTCCTCTTCACTTTCTGCCATAAGGATGGTGTCATCTGCATATCTGAGGTTATTGATATTTCTCCCAGCAATCTTGATTCCAGCTTGTGTTTCTTCCAGTCCAGTGTTTCTCATGATGTACTCTGCATATAAGTTAAATAAACAGGGTGACAATATACAGCCTTGACGTACTCCTTTTCCTATTTGGAACCAGTCTGTTGTTCCATGTCCAGTTCTAACTGTTGCTTCCTGACCTGCATACAAATTTCTCAAGAGGCAGATCAGGTAGTTCCTAGTTAATAGCAGAAACTCAATAAGTGTTATTTACCTTCTCACACCCCCTCCCCCAAGTCTCCAATTCTATGTCTCAACTAAGTGGCCAAAGTAGGGAAGAGATGGATGACATTGAGCTATTCAGGATATTTGGTTTGCAGTAATACAACACTGAAATGAGTAAGTGAATGTGTCTGCTTGACTTTCCCCTCCCCCCCCCAGTCTGGCCTATATAATCATACAGATAAACCATAGGCTAAAAGCTTTAGAGTGAACCCCAGTCCGATGTCAAGTGTTATCTGCAGGCATCTGAACAATGCCCTAATGGCCATTACACCACTGTGACTGTGCCAAGGCCATGCCAGACTTGGTGGGCTTGGGGGAGGGGAGTTCTTAATCCTCTGAGAAGGAAAGGAGCAAACATCTGTGGAGCCTCTACCATGCTCTAGGCTTGTGCCAAGCACACAGCCTGGCCTCCATGCTGTACTGCTCTGTAAGTCACCCCAACTGACTCTCCCTCCCACGCTCACTTCAGGGTACCTTCCCTTTCTAGATCTATTTGCGAGGTTTTGAAAGTCAGGTTTAAGAAGGAAGCACCCTCCTCTTTTCTTGAAACATGAAAGGTAGAATTAATGCAGATTGTATGTTTTAGAACATATTTTGTTTCCGTTTTAAATTTTACCTTTTATATAATCTGAATGTGTTTTTCTAGAAAACCTGTTTTGCATTCTTTAAGGCAGTGAAATCCAAGTTAAGATTCATGGTTCTGGTTATGATTTTGTGACTGACTTCCATACAGCCTTCAATTTCTTCATCTATAAACTGAGAACATTTATCCTAGATGCCTAATGGGCCAGAACAACACTAACCTCTTGGTACATAGGGTTTTAAGCTTTGCTATCTCTGAGAACAGAACAGAGATCCTGTAGGATAAAGTCCTTCATCCGGCTCCTCAATTCTTCTTTCAACGAGTTGCCGGCAAGCCCAAGCCTCTAAGTGTTTAGTTTTTCAAAAGCACATCCTTTGGCCAATGGAGCATAAAAGCAAACTCAGTGTTAAGCAAAAAAGGGGTGAACTGTTTAGCCAATGGGAAATTGGTATGGATGCTAACCTCAGATTCTCCCACTGGAACTTAATGTCGCCCTCCCTAAACTCCCGTACCTGCCTGTGTATCTCTCTTACAGTCACATCGCCGTCTTCCCTGGGTTACATTGAGCTGTGTCCTTGGGCTTCCACAGGGAAGAATATCGCTTCCTTTCCTGCTATTGTGGCCTCAGATGTCCCATGCAGTTCTAGTATTCTAACTGGGAATTTTCTCATTTCCAGCAGATCCGACCAGACAATGCAAGGTTACACATCCCAGCTTTGTTTTCCATAGACTCAACCAATAGTTGAATGAACTCAGCTCCTGTTCATTCATGCTACCTACAAGTCACTGGACTTGTGGGCTAAAATGCTATCTAGGTAATACTATCACTCCAAAGTGTGTGCCTGTGTGTTCTCACCCATAATATGTCTTCATTCACACAGAAAGAGCCAAAAAAGGCTTGTCCCCATTCATCTTGTCCCCACCCCTTGTTCCAGCTAAGCTATTTTCTAAACTAAGTACTCCCCCTTCTCTGGCACAATATTCTTGCTTACCCACTATCCCTATAACCACCCTGATATGGAAGGATAAGACAACCATCAAACTCCCCCTCCCATCCTGGTTAAGATTTCACAAAAATAGTCATCATCATTATACTACTCACTGCTTCCCCACAGTTCAAGAGATTTCCCCGGGTTTCCCCAGATTAAATCTGCCCCCTCTTCTTACTCAACCCCTCACTTTTGGGGAGCCTTACTACTAATCCTAGATTGCACTGCTGCCGTTCACAGCTACAACTCACCTGCTGTGCCTCTACCTGGGAACGTGCAATTTCTTCAGCAGTTCTCTGTGCCACGTGCCCACTGGAAGATGCTTCCATTCGGATGCTTTCAGCCCACACTTTTCCTCCTACCTCCAGCTTCCATCTCAATCCTTCCCCATCATTTTATCTCTTTCAAGGCTTCTGTGTTGGGTTGTCTCAGGATAATACTAGGAGGAAGCAAGTGAAGAAATACTGTCTCCCTTTTAAAAAGGGAGAGAGAGAAAGAGAAAAGAATGGTAGGGAAAAACTGGAATTGTAGAAGCCCAAATTCAAGAGACCCTTGCTCTTCAGTCTAGCAACAAAGTTCTTAGAGATGTCTTCAGAACTGTATGCACTGGGATGCCTTGTTTTGGAAGAAATGCCCAAAGGTCTTGATTCTAGTTGGTACCTTTGCTACAAGGATTTTTATCAAGGGGGTGGGGGGGAAGAGGATAACTGTTCAAAGCTCTCTGGACAGCTTTTTACTTTCCCCATCAAAAACCATGGGTCTTCCAAACTCTTCTTTTTTCTTTTTCCAACACTTTATTTGGAAAACCTATCAAGCTCACCTAACATCCACTAGAGGAGCAAATTAACATCCATATTCCATTGTAACATTTGCCATAGCTCTTTATTTATATAAGTATTAATTTTTTTAACTCTTGAAACTTTTGAGAGTAACTTACTCTCAGATTATGAAATTTTACCTTCAAATATTTCCTTATGCAACCTAAAGAATAACACAGTTTTGCTATATAAGCATGACACAATGATTGAATTCAGGACATTTAACAGTGGTATGTAATTTTCTGATATATGGTCCATATTAAAAAATTCTCCCCTTATTCCAACTCAGTCCTTTATAGCTTTTTTCCTTTTTAAATCAGGATCCAGTCCAAGATCTCACATTCTATCAATTTGTCTAGAGACAAACTCTTCTTTAAAAGCATTTTAAATTCTGAAAATGCAAGTCATTGCTAAAGAAGCAGTGACTGTTTACTGAAGCTAGTACAGTCACTCATGTGAGATGTATTAAATTAATGACACGAATTATATTTTTATGAGACTTAGACACACTTAAATTCATGAAGCAAATTATATTTTTATGAGCTATAGCTCACATACTGAACCCATCAGGCATTCAAAACAGCCTATTTGTCCCTGTTTAGCAGTACTTTTATAAAGGAAGCAGTTTAATGAACTAGGAAGACTGTGTTTAGTTGTAAAGGTCAGGTCTCTCTGCCAGAAACTAGCCATGTGACTTTGACATGTTACCTCTCTTACCAGACCTCCCTCCTCCCACCTGTGGACTGAGGCATCTAGGAACCAACACGAATGGGAAGAACATCATGTGTGGGGTCAGAGAAGCTGCAGCCAACTGACTCCAGAACTTCGGGGCAGCCCTTTGCCTTTCTGAGTCTTGGTTTTCTTGTCTGTAAAATCAGCGGTCCCCAACATTTTTGGCACCGAGGAGTAGTTTTGTGGAAGACAGTTGTTCCATGGATTTGATTCAAGCACATTACATTTATTTTGCATTTATTTCTATTGTTATTTACTTATATTTATTTATATTATTACATCAGCTCCACCTCAAATCATCAGGCATTAGATCCTAAAGGTCGGGGATCCCTGTGTAAAATGGAGTCACTGGATTACAGACCCCTAAGTGTCCCTCCCATTCAGAAGTCAGTTTGTGCTTCAAACCAACATTAACAGGAGGTAAAGCCCTGACTGCTGAAGCCAACTCTGGGAAAACTTGGAAATCAAAATCCACACTCTGCTTTCAACAATTTTTCTCACAGAGGAACAGGGAGGTAATAGCAGCAGCAAAGCAGATAAAAGACAGCCAGAGAGGAGGAAGAAGGGCAAATATCTATGACTTCAGCTAACAAAGGGGAGTTTTAGCATCAGGAACTCCTGCCAGGTTGAGCAACTAGGATCTGAATGGCACAATTTTCTTATGTCTTGATTCTCCACTGTGAGTTCCTTCAGAGTTTATATTCTGTTTTTCAAAGGTTCCTAGAAACAAAATTGATTGGAAAAGTAATTGTCTCTTTGGGCTTCCCCGGCAGCTCAGTGGTAAAGAATCCGCCGCAATGCAGGAGCCACAGGAGACCTGAGTTTGATTCCTGGGTTGGGAAGATCCCCTGGAGGAGGGCGTGGCAACCCACTCCACTATTCTTGTTGGGAAAAATCCCATGGACGGAGGAGCCTGGGGGGCTATAGTCCATGAGGTCACCAAGAGTCGGACACAACTAAAGCGACAGAACAAGCGTATCTCTTTGAAATAACATTTCACTAAGGCATAATCTATTATGTATAAAGTAAGCTACAGGGATGTGGGGAATATAGCCAATATTTTATCATACTATAAATTCAATATAACCTTTAAAAGTTGTGAATCACTGTATTATACACCTATAACATATAATATTGCAAAGCAACTATGCTTCAATAAGAAATAAAAACACTACTGATAGTTCATTTTAAAAGAAGGCAACAAATAGCATTTCACCACCTCCAAATTCTGACTCTAGCAGCTAAAATTCCAGTCTACTGCTTCTCCTTCTACTCTTTCTCTCTCCTTGATGTCAGAGCTCACCAGCAGACCCGGGAGCAGGTGGAGAACTTGACGTCTTCTTCTAGGACTCCACATTAGCCATAAAACTTCTTCTCAAAGATTTTGAGAAAAATATAATTAATTAATTTAAAAATGTTTTAGATTCTGAGACAAGTCTGTCTGAAATTTGGAGTCCCCGAGACGTAAAATCTCCAGAATCTTTCTCTTTTGGGGGAGGTAAGTACGTCATGAGAAACGCTGGGCTGGAAGAAGCACAAGCTGGAATCAAGATTGCCGAGAGAAATATCAATAACCTCAGATATGCAGATGACACCATCCTTATGGCAGAAAGTGAAGAGGAACTAAAAAGCCTCTTGATGAAAGTGAAAGAGGAGAGTGAAAAAGTTGGCTTAAAGCTCAACATTCAGAAAACGAAGATCATGGCATCTGGTCCCATCACTTCATGGGAAATAGATGGGGAAACAGTGGAAACAGTGTCAGAATTTATTTTTCTGGGCTGCAAAATCACTGCAGATGGTGACTGCAGCCATGAAATTAAAAGACGCTTACTCCTTGGAAGGAAAGTTATGACCAACCTAGATAGCATATTCAAAAGCAAAGACATTACTTTGCCAACAAAGGTTTGTCTAGTCAAGGCTATGGTTTTTCCTGTGGTCATGTATGGATGTGAGAGTTGGACTGTGAAGAAGGCTGAGTGCCGAAGAATTGATGCTTTTGAACTGTGGTGTTGGAGAAGACTCTTGAGAGTCCCTTGGACTGCAAGGAGATCCAACCAGTCCATTCTGAAGGAGATCAGCCCTGGGATTTCTTTGGAAGGAATGATGCTAAAGCTGAAACTCCAGTACTTCGGCCACCTCATTCGAAGAGTTAACTCATTGGAAAAGACTCTGATGCTGGGAGGGACTGGGGGCAGGAGGAGAAGGGGACGACAGAGGATGAGATGGCTGGATGGCGTCACCGACTCGAGGGACATGAGTCTGAGTGAACTCCGGGAGTTGGTGATGGACAGGGAGGCCTGGCATGCTGTGATTCATGGGGTCGAAAAGAGTCAGACACGACTGAGCGACTGAACTGAATTGAACCGAAGAATATCTTTGCTCTTTTTGGCACTTCCCTGACACCCTGATTGTTTAGGTTTGCATCTTTGGAGTGAGGGTGGATTGTGGGAGAGTCTGTATGGAGCCCAACTTCCCCACCAGCCCTCCACATCAGCACCTCAACTGACTCTTAAACACTAAAGTGTAAAGATGCTGAGGGTTTCCTGGGCTCCATTTTCCAGGGTGGGCCCCACACAGCCACACCCTCAGTTCAGGGCCCATCCTCTGAGACCTGTTACTATAGCCATGGTTCACTGTCCATACATTGGGTACCCCCAGAGGGCCAGGACAGTGTCTGTGGTTCACTCTGTAGGTTTAACTCGATGCCATTTCTCTGGTTAAAAAAAAAGAATGTGCGGATACTAAGTTGCTTTAGTCGTGTCCATCTCAGTGCGACCTCACGGACTGTACCCCACCAGGCTCCTCTGTCCATGGGATTCTCCAAGCAAGAGTACTGGAGTGAGTTGCCATGCCCTCCTCCAGGGGATTTTCCCAACTCAGAGACAGAATCCACGCCATTCACTCTGAAACAGAAATAACGTTTCTCTGGTAAGAAAAAGAGATGACAGTGTCAGACTTTTGTGCTGGGATATTGAGGAAGTGTTGTCTAGGCAAGTCCCTGGAGGTGCATCATTGCCAACATTTTCCCTTGCCCTGTTCTGTGCAGATACTGAGCAATCACAAATCCTCCTGTCCGTGAGCAGCAGAGAGGAGTGTCAAGTGTGGCCAAGTGCATCTCCCTGGAGGCCCCCTCCCTCTTGGGCAGCAGATGCAGCATCCGGAGTTACTTCCCTTGGAGGGGACAGGAGTAGTTTGTCACTTCGTTTAGCCTCCTTGGCAGGATCTTAAATATCTCCCATCCCACAGCACTTTGTCCTTCATGGGATGTTGTTTCCGTTCCTGGTCTCCAATCTGCTAACAGTTCTATGTGATGAGAATTATTACAGAGGGGAAAACAGAGGCATGGGAGAGTCTGCTGTAATGACACACGGCTTGTGCCCAGGAAACGTTTTGTTTTGTTCATCACTGGGATCCCAGCATCTCTCCAGATACCAGAGGATCCAGGTCAGTGCCCCTCCTCCTGCTCATGTCAGATTCCCCTTTGCTGGAAAGCTTTTGCTGATCCATCCCAGGGGTGCTACTCCCCCTAACGCTGTGCCCCTTCACTCTGTCACACCTCTGCCCTTGTTTCCCCATATCCATCTGGTTTCTTAGATCACCGACTCAAGTGCTCAAGCCATGTTTGTGGGTCTTCAGCCCACAAACTCCCAAGCTGGCATATTAAACTGGAGCCATGGAGCTGTCCATGGCTGGGCTCCAGACAGTTCTGGCAAAACTGGCTGCTTGCCTGGGACTGTGAAGTTTCACTGAGGAGACAGAGCACAGACATAGAGAGCTCTCCCAGATTCTCATCAGGGCCCATGACCCAAATATCTCATGCATCACTATCCTGAACTGATCTCGCCTCCTTGTATCATGAACCAGCCCCAGGCCTGACTCCCAGAACCGGCTTCGGCACACTGTTTCCTCAAATGTGCCAGCTGACTCATCTCTCTCAGGCCATTGCTTCCCAACTGTGCATGGAGGCCACGAGAAGAGGACTTTGCTGTGTCGGGATGCTCAGGGTTTCTGCTCACACCCAAGAAGGTGGAGATGCTGGGCAGGGAGCACAGAGGAGAGGAGGGCTGCTATGGGTGTAGGCAGTCAGAGGGAGAGGGAGTATGATAGATTATCAGACAGAGTGTGAGAAACAAGGGTGGTCCCCTGCCCCCTCTTATGTTCCAGGAAGTCTATGTGTCACCAGCTAGAAAGGACAGAATAGCTTGGCATCCTTCCCCTCTATACAAAGTGTGGATTCAGCCCACAGCCCCCATCACACATCACTGCAGGAGACAGCAGGGAGCTGCCAAGGTCTCTGTAAGAACAAGTTTCAGGGGCCCTCCTGTTTCTCTCTTTGAGTACAGAGGCTCAGGGGGGCTCAGCATTGAGCCCAGATGTGCCTTGACAAAAAGGGCTAGTGAGAGGCCCATTCACTCCTGCCTGGTCCCTGGGAGCCCTGCTCCTGGGGCCGTGGGAAGTGAGGAGTGAATCAAAGATGCCATTTGGGAAGTTGTCACCAGCACCGTACTGGAGTCACCAAACTCCCTAGTGTTGGTCTTAGCAGTGGTGGGAAACCTGGGAGCTAGAGAGTGTCCGAGAGGCTGGAGGGTCATCCAGGGGCAGACACTGGGCTGGGCCTGAAGCCCCTGGGAGGAGCAGCACAGAGCAGTAGAGAAGTGGGAGGGGTAAGTAGCCTGTCCTGCTTTTGATCTGTGTTGTTGAAGCAGCGCCAGGCTGTCTGCACAGTATTTTAACAGTTTCCACACCCTTGGGGGTTGATCTCTTCCTCACCAGTCATCCTCCTCCTGTATTTCCCACCTCCACTTCCCTTCTGCCCAGATCAGCAGCTGGGAGATGGAGCTTAGCTGGATCACAGGATTATTCTGTACCTTCCTGATCCTTGTTCCTGCAAGAGGTTCCTTCAGTCCCTCCCCTCCACAGGACCCTGGTGCACCTCTGGTGTCCTAACCTTTGTGGGGCAATGGCTTCCCCAGCAACAAGTTGAAGACCATCGTATTCCAATGGGCTTGTTGCTGAGATGATCCTAGAAAAGCAAACTCTGCCTTTGCCCTAAAGCTCAGACAACCATCTGCCCAGGGATTGAGCAAGTCTCCACCAGAGAGCCAGGGGAAGGAATAACACTGGGCAGCAGAAGGGGGAAGGTCTAGGTTATCCTGATGATGAGGCTGGTGGGAGATGCCAGGTGAGGTTTCCTCACTGGTGTTTTAGCAGCAGCACTCAGCTCTCTCTCTGGCATTGAGAGGAGCACTTCCCCAGTGCCGGGCAGACCAGGGCCCTCAAAGGAGAGAGGAGGGCTCCTCATTATCTTCTGTGCAGATCCTGGTGGGAAAGTATGAAAAGGGAGCTCCTGAGGCTGGGCCGAGGCTGGGCCAAGCCTGAGCCACCTTGTTCTCACCAGGTGGTCGAAACACAGGCTTCCAGACACTGGGTCTGTGGGGTTCCTTCCTGTCTCTCAGATCTTCTCCTTGACTTCTGTCTCAGCATGAAAGTGACCACGTTATCCCAAGAGAAAAGAATCCCCCTCCGTTGAGGGGGAGGAAAGCTCGAATGCTAAAGCACCCTTGAAGGTGACTCTGTGTCCTGGGTGAGGAAACGGATTTGTGTCCCACACCTGGATTGAATCCCAACCCCAACGCCTATTAGCTTCTTGACCTTAGAAGGATTACCTATCTGTTCATGGCCTCTAGTTCCTCATCTGTACAGTGGGCATAATAGTACCATTTACTTCAGAGAGTTGATATAAAAGTAAATAAAATAATTGGGATGAAATATTAAAATAAATAACACATGTAGCACTTGGCACAATTTCCAGCAGAAAGCAAATGTTTCTACTTTCTTACTGTCTATAGGAGTGGCTAAAAATGGCTAGAAATTCCAACACTGTGGTAATAAAATAGAAATGTTACTTTGTAGGCTGCATCTTGCCACCTGACCGTGCAGGCATACCTGAGTCTCACGAGCCCACCTCCCAAGCCCTACTCCCTGGAGGTCCCAGTTGGTGGTCAGCTCAGTCCTGCCTGGGTGTTAACCTGCCACTCACTGCAGAGCTAGTGGTAATGGTGCTAAGACATAATCCTTCCCTCCAATAGGTGAGTGTTTCTTTTATATAATCCTGTTGGGGGATTTTTGTTTTGTTTTGTTTTGGCTTCACCATGTGATATGTGGAACTTCCCTGACCAGGGATCAAACCCCTGCCCCCTGCAATGGAAATGCAGAGTCTTAACCACTAGACCACTAGGGAAGTCCGAATGAGTATTTCTTTTAAAAGGAAGACTCTTGAATGCATCAAGACCTAAAGAATGAAGCTATAGAGAAGAATGAGAGGCAGGACTCCCCTTGTCCCCAGGGAAGCTGCCCCTCCCAGGTCCCCCAGATGCACCGCTGCTTATGCCCCACCCCCACTCCAGCCCCTTCTCCAGAGAGAACAACAGTGGAAGGGATGTCAGAGCACCCTCGCAGATATCACTTCATCTCGACCATTTCCAGCCACCCGTTTCACACATGAGCAAAGTGAGCCTCTAAGATATTGCTGAGATCTGCCTGCGGTCACAAGACGAGTCACATGGCAGACCCAGGACTTGCACCAGCGTCTTCAGGTTCCACAGCCTTCTGTGAGCCCCACTTCTGCCCACCCCACCCTCTTCTCCCTGATCTCCGCTCCCCACACGGAGCTTTCCTGGCACTGCTCTGCCCTTCTGCAAGGCACTCCAGCCCATTCTAGTGTCTATACTACTAACAGCTAGAAGCATGTCAGAGACCACCTGATGGTAACTTCCTTCCCTTTTAAGATGAAGAAACTGAGTTCAATGACTCGTCAAGCCCACGTGACTAAGGAGTGCCAGAGCCATCTCTGCCACCCAGCCACCCGACCCCTGACAGCATGGGAGTTCAGAGCCAGAAATGTGCCCAGAAAGACCAACAGCAGGGGCTTAATAAATAGCCCCACCCCAAAAGCTGTTACCAACAATGACGAAAAATATGAAATAAATAGGAGCAGTGTCCTTCCTAAGCTGCTAAATCTTCCACTGCAAAGATTCCCCCAGGCTGTTAAGGCCTCAGACTGACTGCTCCTTCTACTCATTTGTCTGTGGGAAGGGGCTAATGATTTGCGTCCAAAGTCAAGATAATCCAGCCCTTGCTCCATCAGACCCTCAATAACCACAGGCTGGTAATTGTTCCACCGTGGTGTGGACTGGCTTCTTCCCCTGGTCCTGCCAGGTGCACACCTCTCCACGGTGGCACGGGGCAAGTCACAAGTGACAATGAGGTAGCAGAGGCTCCTGCCACACCCCCTTGTCTCAAAGCCTCACCATGGCAATGTGTTTATGTACCATAAGGCCAAGAGAGATCACTGAAGAGAAGGCAGCCAAAAACAGGGCACTCCCCTGGAGCCCATAGGGGTTTCTCTAATCCCAAACACACCTTTGCAGTTAGCAGAGTGTGATTTGGAGACACTCAAATGTTAACCTGTTGATTGGAGTGATTTCAACTACAGGACCTTCAACTACAGGACCATCTCCTGCTTCCCTCAGGGACATAGAGTTGGTGCACTATATGTCTTTTCCACATGCCCAGAACGTTCTTCAAGCTCACTAGGTGTAGAACAAAAGGAAATCAACTGTGCTGACAACAGGAGAAATTAAAGCTGACACCAAAAGGGACTAATCAACAGCCTCATTGCACACAGAGTAGAGAGGAGGAGAATAGGAATGTATAGGTTGTTGGATCCAGAAAGCTAAACCAGGGAACTGCCCCCGCCCTTGACACACCCCTCTCACCTTCCAAATAGTTGAGGTTAATTAAGGACCTATAACTTAGAGGATGGGGCAAGAACAGCCTCACCTCAATCCTTGTCTCATGCACACCCTGCCATGAACCATCCAAGATCAAGGACTGAACTTCAGTGTCTTCTTAACTGAACAAAGATGTTCTCCAGATCACCTGTCAGATCAGCTCAGACCAAGACCAAACTTTTATACTTTTTAAACAGTTGGTCAAAATATTTTGGAAGTTGACTCTGAAACTTAGGGAAGAAAAAGAAAGGAAATTGAATATGGAGTCTTGGGAAGGTGATGGGGAAACAAGGAATGAGTCTCAAGGTTGGAAGTGGTTCCAACCAGGGTTTGACTCTTCTGAAGCATGCCTGCCTGGAGAAAGGCCAGTCTACTCAAGTATGTCCAGTGGAGGTTAACTCATCATCACAGGACAGCCCCTACCACCATCAGACAACTGGACCTCAGTGAATGTCCTTCAGAGTGACTTTTATCACTTCCAAGCAAGAACAGCCCTGACTTTCTACTCTGCAACAGTGGTGTGGTCCATCTTCAGTGAGAGTGACCTTCACACACACACCTTCAGTCACCTTTGATTAAGTCTCTTCTCTGCCCCTGTTCTTGCCCCTGAGCTCACACTAGCTCTTCGGTGGGTCATTTGGGCTTTCCAAATGCTCATGACTGAATCAACACCCAAGTTCAGTCACTCAGAAGTGTCCAACTCTTTGTGACCCCATGAACTGCAGCACACCAGGCTTACCTGTCCATCATCAACACCCAGAGCTTGCTCAAACTCATGCCCATCTAGTTGGTGATGCCATCCAACCACCTCACCATCTGTTGGTCCCCTTCTCCTTCTGCTTTCAATCTTTCCCAGCATCAGGGTCTTTTCTAAAGGGAGAGAACTTCCTGCCACCAGAGATCTCTGTACCAAAAAGGGTTTAGCTAGTTCTTTATGTCTTTACAACCAACAAAATAGAACCAAGACAAAAAACTTTCTATTATTTTTATTCTGTTATTATTCCCAAGAAGCTTTCTGAAACACTCCAATTACATACTCTTCACTCCCACTGCCCCTGGGAGCTGCTGCTTTGGGGTAAGCAGCACAGGTTCCAGCACTGTGTGTAAAGGAGCCTTCGTGCCAGCAGAGGACACTCCAGGCTGTCAGGACAGAACTAACAGAGCCTATTGACAAATTGGAAACAGGGCGTGAGCAGCAGGGAGTGGGGGGATAACTCTAGGTGAACCTGGGCAGGTCACAAGTTAACTGAGATGGCGCCATTTCTCTGATAATGGGCTGGCAGGGAGTGCCGCGTTCCCTGCAGCAGGTATGGGAGGGGCAAGCACAGTGACGCATAGCATCCCGGGGCAGCTTCTGCATCCATCCTTCCAAGAAACAACCACAAACGGCTAGCACCACCCAGATGTCTCTCGGGCATCTTTACTTTCCCTCAAGGAAGCAACTTTATAGACCTCTTCTCTGACCTCCAATTGTAGTCAGCCTGTCAGCCACGCCCTCTTCACAAGGAGAGGGGCTTGGAGTGTCCCCTTCATCCCTTGGTGGTGGTGGTGTAATCACTAAGTCATGTCCAACTCTTGTGACCCCATAGACCGTAGCCCACCAGGCTCCTCTGTCCATGGGATTCTCCAGGAGTAGGTTGCCATTTCCTTCTCCAGGGCATCTTCTTGACCCAGGAATTGAACCCAGGTCTCCACTGCAGGCAGATTCTTTACCAACTGAGCTACAAGGGAAGCCCTGCCCAAATCCCATCCATATTTCTAAGGTCCTCTCAACTTGTAGCTTCCTCAGGAACCTTCCACTCACACTTGACTCTTCTTCCTAAAATGTGCTTGTCATGGTTTCCATGACACCATGCTCTCTTGCTTCTTCCATACACAATGACTGCTCCTTTAGGCTCTTTTCTGATTTCTCCTTCTTACTCTGGTCCTTAAGCAGAGTGGTCTTGAGATTCTATTCTTGAATCTTCTCTCTCACTCTCAAGAGAATAAATTTCTTTAATATCAAATGAAATAGATATTAATAAAAAAAAAACAGTTACACAATTCAGGGGTCCATATAAGATATTCTGAGATGGAGATAAGGCCTTTCCACAATCCCTCCTCCTCAACACACAGAGAGAGAAAGAGAGGGGGAGAGAGAGAGTACAGTTGATAATATGTGCCTTATATTCTCCCCTGGATGCTCTAAAAACATCCCCATTCCCAAAATGCTCTAAAGTGGCAGTATGAGCATAGGGATCTTTTGGAAATCTGTGGAGACAGTTTTTTGCTTGTCACTGTGGTATGGGGCGGGGGGGAGAGGGGGACGCATTTAGTGATTTAATAAGTATGACCCAGCATGATCCTATGCTGGACCTCCTGAATAGCTTCTGAATGCTCCACCTTTTATAATGGTTCAGTTCAGAACCCAACCCATGTTGCATACACAGACACAGAGGCTATGCTCAGTTTGCAGATACACTGAGTTGTTGAGGAATGCTGCTGCTGCGTAAATCAAGAGAAGTCTGTATTTCCCCCTCATTAGGGAACTTATGGGAGTTTGCACCTTTTTTGGAATACTGTGTCATCAAAGGTATTTAGATTGTACATGAGCTCACCTGCATTTGTAGCTGGTTGAACACATGGTGATTCTACTAACAGAGCCCTGCCTGAGAATATACAAAGTGAAGTATATAGGGTGTTAACACCAGGTTTTTTTTTTCAATTTGTGTCTCCTTTATATTGCAGTTAAAATGTTGTGTTGATTTGTTTTAATTGTGTACAATTGTAAGATATACTATCTAAGTTTTTCTTAGCACAGTAAAAGGGTGATATTTTATTTTTGTTATAAAAACAGAGAGCAATGAGACTGAAACCCTTAGAATAGCTAGTCTAAACAAAGAATATTCTTTTTCAAAATAAACTTTCAGCAATGTCACAAAGTTCCTATTAAGATTTCCATGCATGTGTTTGATAGAACAGAGCATAGAACTATGAGACTTCCCCTTAGTTCCTCCAAGGGACCAGCAGAAGATCCCCATTTCAGTTAAGACTGTTCTGTTATGGTTTCTAAAATTTAACGCAAAACCATGGGCTCTGGTTCAAGGCCACCTTTTGGAATTCTTTCTTCCAAGACCTAATGGACAGTCCCTTGTGAAGGCTAGTGGAGACCCTACCCCATGGAAGGAGTAGGGTGGCAGAATTGAGCTAAGCTGAACTAGGATCTGAGAGGCTGTAGGAATTGTTGCTGGATTCTATTGTTTTCTCAGAGGTGTTAGACAGTTGTCTTAGGCCTAGGAGTGTGGGAGAGGAAGGAATTACTGTGTGAGGAGGAAGGAAGGAGGAAAGTCCTTTCTTCTCTAGAGTTAGATGACCCTCTGAACTCTATTAGAGAGGTGGCTGTATAACAGCCACACAGTTATGGAAAGAAACTTGGACCAGTTATGGAAGGAAGTCTCCATCCACTGACCTAAAGCCTGCAACACTGTGACTATTCAAGGAAGAATAATAGCCCAAGGGAAGCCCCAAGGCTCCATCAGCCAATGGACAGAGGGAAGGACTCTGTTCTTCCAGCTGAAACACTAGGAGCCAAAATACATGTATCCAGACCCAGGGAGAGGAGGTGTGTACAGATATCTCTGCTGCTAAGTCACTTCAGTTGTGTTCAACTCTGTGCAACCCCATAGACGGCAGCCCACCAGGCTCCCCCGTCACTGGGATTCTCCAGGCAAGAGCACTGGAGTGGGTTGCCATTTCCTTCTCCAATGCATGAAAGTGAAAAGTGAAAGTGAAGTCGCTCAGTCGTGTCTGACTCTTAGTGACCCCATGGACTACAGCCCACCAGGCTCCTCAGTCCACGGGATTTTCCAGGCAAGAGTACTGGAGTGGGGTGCCATTGCCTTCTCCGGCAGATATATCTAGGTAAGGGCAAAATGCTGAAAGTGGGTCATAAGATGTGGCACATGAACAGATTCCACAGGACATATGAGAAAGGAGGATAAACACATATGTACATTTTTGCTTGTGTGTGCATGGATACCCAAGGCACTATGGTTGCCACATAGAAAAGGATCTTGATGATGGAAGATAGAAGACTTTTTATCACACAGTTGTATTAGTGGGTTTCCCTCCTGAATATTATTACTTGAATTAGCTGCAAGCATCAAATCCACAGTGGACCTACCCAGGGATGAAATAAGGAGTCTAAGATTTTGAGACGTTATCACTAAGACCAGGGGACCTCAGTATCTTTGCTGAATAACTGCTGAGGAATTGTGACTGGTTTTGTGGTCTTTAAGTTTTCTCCATTTTAACCCATTTCTCCCATGTATTTTTGGCTTTCCTACTGGAAGTTCTCTGCAGTTCTCGCTCTATTCCTTCTTCTGAGTTATCTGATGGTTTACTCTAACTTTTAAATTTTGATGACTTCAGTTTATAGCCCTAGTCCCAATAATTACATGAATAGAGTGGAGACACCTCAAAAGAAGTAACTCAGCATTTCTCCCCACCTGCTTGCTGCATTCTCTGTTATTATCCAACCCAGGAACATGGAACCACCCTCTACTCCTCCCTTTGCCTCACCCACCTCCCCAACCCATATCCAATCCATCACCAAGCCCTGATGATTCAATTCCTGACTACCTCTGGAATGCAGCTCCTCATCCTCATTTCTGGCCACTCTGCCACCTCTAAGGACTTGAGCTGAGATGCAAGCCTTGATTGTCTTTTGCCTGCACCTTTGGAATAATCCTCTAACAAGTCATCCTACCTTCAATATGGGCCCCTCCAATTGGGTCTGTGGAGAAGGAAATGGCAACCCACTCCAGTATTCTTGCCTGGAGAATTCCATGGATAGAGGAGTCTGAAGGCTATAATTGATGGGTTTGCAAAGAATTGGGCACAACTGAGCAACTATCACTCACACTCATTCAATCTGGTCTGAGTGATCCCTCTAAAACACCAATCTAACCATGTCACTCAATCATTAAATCCCTTTATTGTCTCTTCCTTATCTGTCACATCTTCTCCCCCAAAAAATATCTTTAAAAAATGACACTTCCGCAAGTAGATCATCCATTGGCAGATCAAATTTCTTAGGGTAAACTCATGAAATCAATCCTGAATATTCATTGGAAGGACTGATGCTGAACCTGAAGCTCCAATACTTTGGCCACCTGATGTGAAGAGACCAGTCATTGGAAAAGACCCTGATGCTCGGAAAGATTGAGGACAGAAGGAGAAGGGGACGACAGAGGACGAGTTGGGTGGCTGGCATCACTGACTCAATGGACGTGTTTGAGCAAACTCCAGGAGATAGTGAAGGTCTCAGGAAGCCTGGCATGCTGCAGTTCATGGGGTCAGAAAGAGTCTGACACAATTTAGCAACTGAACAACAAAAATACTCAAGTACATGATAAACTGTGGTTCATGCTCAGTTCTTACAAGTAGCATAATGTAACCTCTTTTCTTCCCTTAGTAGGTTGTAATAAGCCGGTAGATCCCCAAACCCCATCTGAGAACTTCTGACCCCACCGTCTAGATCCTAGACTCTATTGAATGAGTACAAGGCCTTTCTTGATTGAATCTAACTCTTCACCCTCATTTATTGTCAGTAATCTTATGATCCTTCAGATGTTCAATTATTTCAAGCAATTTTACTCTTTCTTGTCTTTGTCTTTGCTTGTACTCCTTCTACCCGGAGTGTCCTCTACCTTAAATGTCATTGTCTGTCTTGACCTTCCTTGTCTGCCTGAAAAATTCCTGTTTATCCTCTAAAACCCTGCCAGGCATCACTTGTTATCACTCTCACTTCTGTATGTACCATTTCCATACCTTGTGTGTGCTTCTATCATTGCGTGGGTTGTGTGCATCATAATGACACGCTGGCATACTTCTTATCACCCAAGCCTTTGAGGGCAAGAATCACGTCTCACTCATCAGAGTATTTCCAATGTTTGACTTGTCCCTGACATACAGTATGTGTGCAGGAACTATTTGTTGAACTGATCAGAATCTAGATTTTTTCCTTTGCTGTCCTTCTAGTATTAATGCATTTGAGTGCTTGACCATACTCATTTTAGTTCTTTCAGTTCAGTTCAGTTCAGTTCAGTTCATTTGCTCAGTCATGTTCGACTCTTTGCAACCCCATGGACTGCAGCATGCCTTTCTTCCCTGTCCATCACCAACTCCCGGAGCTTGCTCAAACTCAGGTCCGTCGAGTCGGTGATGCCGTCAAACCATCTCATCTAATTCTTTATTATATACTAACAGAGAGATTTCATATAGTCCTGTGACCTTAAAAGTTCTGATAAGTTTCACTGTAAATTGTAGTGGTTTCTGCTTCATGTCTGAACTTACCAAGAAAACCTAGGTTCAAAAGAAACAAGGAAGGGTATTTCCAATACTGACGTATGACTAAAGAAACTTGTATCTTAGAAAGAGATTAGGAAGTGTGTGCCAGAGTGCCAGAATACATCACTATTCACTCAACAGTGTCCCCAGAACTGTATCTGGTAATTTCAGAGGTCTGTTCTCCCATGGAGGAGAGGAAGCCAGCTCCCTCAAGGCCTTCCAACTCCCACTGTTCTAAATCCACAAGTACCGAGCCACCCCTTGTAACTAATTTAGTCTCCCAGGCATCTGGATAACAGGGTGGGGTGGCTCTGGTATTTCAGCCACTGAAAATACAGGTTTCCCACAAGCTAATACATAGATATCCTGGTTCATGTTTCCATCTCTTATATGTTTGGCCTATAAATACTAGGCCTCAGAACTAGATTCAACTTGGGTTCACTAACAAAACCAATGTTTTGTCCCTACAAGCTATCACTGTGTCACAGTGACCTTGTCAAGATACTTCTCCCCTTGGTGGCCCTGACAACCAACCATGTTCTTCTACTCTTTCATCACTCCCTTTTAATTTCATTTAAATACTGTTTGACAAGCTCACAGTTCACAAAGCATTTCTATATTGTATATCTTATCCTCTTGATGTCTAGAGGCAAATGTTTTCACCCCCACTTCATCTACAAGACTCCTGAGGCTTGTAGAATGATCAAGTGACTTGTCCAAGGATCCACCTGTCCAGTAAGCTGTGGATTATCTTCCTTTGTCTGCCCCATAAATACCACAGTGGATTAAACCCAGGTTCTCTGAATCAAAGTTCTTTGTTCTTTCTATCCATCATAAAGCCTTCCTGACTCTCACATCAGTCAGACAGGAAGCAGCTCTGATGGAGAGGTGACCAGGAAGAAGGGATAGAGTTCACTGATAGACACTTAAATGATACTCATGTTGACCTATGCCCTCTTTATTCCCTTCAGCCCTCGCTAACACAGGAGCTAGAAACATTTTTCCTAATAGGAACCTAAGAAAGTTGATCCTCAGAAAACTGACAGACTTTTTCATGATTTCTTTTTTTTTCAGCTTTTGCTAGGAAGCTGATATTCCTTAGAACAAACATCTACTGAGTTATGTGGAGGCCAATAAGCAAGGTTACAACAACCTTGCTCATCACCTTACAACAATCACCATCATCACCTTCACCACCATTATCATTAAAACTCACTGAGGGCTTATTATATGCTAAGCCACGTTCATTCATCATCTCATTCTGTTCTCACAGTAATTTCCATGAGGAAGGCATTATTATCTCCATTTTAGAGATAATAAAACTGAGGTGTAGTGGGGTCTTTAAGTTACACATTATCACAGAGTTCGTTAATGGTGGTGGTTCAAACCCAAGAATATCTGATTCCAAACATTCATGCTTCTGGCCACTATGCTATCCCATTGTATTACTTCATAGCAGTGTGGGCTATATATCCACAAATGAACTTCTTACATTAAGCAGAACTTTGAATGGTGGCCTGAAAGAGAGACGAAATGAATGTCTAGTTCTCCATTACCACTCTTGGTTCTTGAACTCCCTATACCTAAGTCTGTATTCTGACTATAGTAGCTGTGGACCCCATGTTACTCACACTCCTCTCATTGTAGCCCAGCGGGACTCTAGCGGGGGGGCCTTCCCATGACAGAACCCTCCCCTAGGTCCTCAGCCTGCCTCTTGTTTGCAGAAAAACTTTAGCCTCCTCCTAGGCTAGCCTCCTAGCCCTTCCCCAGGTTCTAAAGATCAGTTTAGTTAGAGAAGTGAGAAAATGCAGAAACAAAGAAAACAGTCCAGCAAGAGAAAATAAGGCTAGTTTATCCATTAAACAAAGTCAAGGACCTTTAGTTCCTCCTCAAGGATTGTAGATAATACTCTGAGTCATATGCTTTGAACTGTTCTACAAATACTGAAATCCCCACCAAGTGGAAGTTTGACTGTGTGCTGACCACAAGCATGGAGATCCCACATCAGTTGGAACCAAAAGGTTAATGATATTGTCTCCCAATTACGTCACCACCAACCAATCAGAAGAATGTCCACAAGCTGATCACATGCCCTGCAACCCTCTCCCTCAACCTGTCTTTAAGAACCTTTCCCTGAGAACTCAAACCAGGGCTCTGGGACAACCTAGAGGGGTGGGAAAAGGTAGGAGGGAGGTTTAAGAGGGAGGAGACATATGTATACCTATGGTTGATACATGTTGATGTATGGCAAAAACCAAAACAACATTGTAAAGCAATTATCCTTCAATTAAAAATAAATTAATTTAAGAAACTCCAAAACATTCCCAATTTTGCTGTTGAGGCAGAGACTTCTTTGGGAAAGATCTCTGATATTCTCCTTACTTGCTGCAAGTAATAAATCCTTCCTTTTCCTGGAAAAAAAAAAAAAGACCTTTCCCAGAAAGCCATCAGAGAGTCTGGACCTTTTGAGCATTAGTTCCCCAGACTCCTTGTTTGGTACCTACCGTAAACACGGTACTTTCCTTCATCATAACCTGGTGTCAGTACATGGGCTTTACTGCACAAGGGCAAGTGGACCCAAGTTTTCTTTGATAACATCATCACTGGCTATTTCACATAAACAATTGCTTTTCCAATCATACTTTCCCCCCTTTCCAATGCCAGATTTCTCCTTCCCAACCTTCTTGGTTCACTGCCCTTTTCAAAAAAGCCCTCTCAGATGAGTAAAACCTGCTACCCTAGTCTCTCTATTTCTCATGACACCTTCACCCTCTGGGCAAGAATTTATTCTAGTTAAATGTTGAATGTTTCAAGTTCAGTGTTGTCTGACCAGTGTCCCCACCTCGCTCATGTTCATGTGCCCCAACCCCCCAACACACACACGCCATAGGGCTCCAGGGTCTTCTCCCCACAGAACACCCATCCAGGATGGACAGTGCTGTGAACAAAGGAGATGGAGACACAGAGAGGATTTCAAATGCAGTTTATTGCAGCAACACAGGAAACAGGGAGTTTAAGACCTCTCCACAAAAGACAACTGGCTTACACCTTATGTACAAAACCAAAGCAGCACAGAGTTTGCTGTGCAAGTTAGGATACTAAAGCTGTCCCAAGCTTGTGCTCTGTCCATGGCAAAGAAGCCGTGGGTCTGACCAGCTCTCCTCTGGCTGACTTAAGGAGGTGCTTTGAAATGTAATGTGTGTAGCAGTGATTGTTGAAGTGTTTCTTGGGCAGAGTACAGAGCAGGGTCCTAGCTGAGGGACTGAGATTGCCACTGATTTTAAAATTTTCTTTGGAAATCAGAGCAGAAAGGACAGAGCTAGGGAATAGGATAAGCCAGTGTAACTATAGCTTTTTTTCCTCCAGTAAGGCACTCGGAAGCATATTTGGTAGTGATGGAGAGAGAAAGCTAATGGAGGAGAGAGGACCTCTTTATCTGGGCCCTCTGGAATAGCTGGTGGAAACAAACTTCACACTGGAACTGCCACCAGAGGTCTTGGTGCTGGATGCCCGACCTCCAGAGGAGATGAAGCTGCCTCCAGAGCTGCCACCGCCTCCTCCAGAGCCACCTCTACGGCTCCCACTGCTGCCTCCTCCAGAGACATAGCTGCCACCACCTCTGGAGCCATAGCTGCTGCCACCTCCAGAGCCGTAGCCGCCGCCACCTCCAGAACCGTAGCCGCCGCCACCGGAGCTAAAACCAACACCTCCTCGGCCACCGCCGCCACTGATGCTGGTGTGACTGGTGCTCACAGCTGCAAGAGAACACTTCGTTATCATCAACTCCAACTCCCTTTCCAACTCAGCAAGACCAGCAAGCCCTGCACCCGAGAAGAAGCCCTGAGAAATCAGCTTGTACTTACACACACTCACGTTCGGGACACACTCTCCAGACATCCTGAAGGAGAAAGAAAAGCACAATACTCATGATGCGAGCTTCACAGACTGCCTCCCCAGGCCCTCTCAGCCATCTTTAAAGAGTCTTCCTACCTGGGAGTCCCCCAGTCTGCTTCATCTGAAACCTAATCCCATTCCCTCTGGCCTCCTGAACTCAGTCATTTTTCTCAGCATCAGTACTAACAGGGCAAAACCTCCATGTAAATTAGACAAGGTAAATATGCCCACCACATCCAAAGACACTGGCTTTAGGTCAGATGACATTTGAGCCAGCCCAGGTATGGCTCAGACAGTAAAGAGTCTGCCTAAAAGTGGGAGACCCAGGTTCAATCCCTGGGTCAGGAAGATCCCCTGGAGAAGGAAATGGCAACCCACTTCAATACTCTTGCCTAGAAAATCCCATGGACCAAGGAGCCTGGTGGGCCCCAATCCATGGGGTTGCAAAGAGTTGGACATGACTGATGACCAATATACACACACACTCAGGTGAAGAATAAATTGCTCTCTCTCAAAGAGTTCAGAGAGATGCAACAGCCTTCAAAAAAAAAGCTTGGGACTCTGGCTCCCAAAGTGAAACCAAGCCCTTCCTCCTGTGCTGTGTGCTTTTCCTTTCCCCATACCCAGGACAAGTTGCAGTCACGTGACTGCATCTTCAACAGCAACCAGTGTCCAAGGGAGGAAGCACATAAGAAGTGGCCACCTGCCCAGGGTCCCTTCCTCACCTGCTTTCCTCTCCTTCCAGGAGGGTCCTATAGGTGGCAATCTCCACATCCAGGGCCAGCTTGGTGTTCATCAGTTCCTGGTAGTCGCGCAGCAGGCGGGCCATGTCCTCCTTGGCCTTCTGCAGGGCATCCTCCAGCTCATTCAGCTTGTTCTGGGCATCCTTAATGGCGTTCTCACCACGTTGCTCAGCATCACTAATGGCCTGTTGCAGCGAAGAGATCTGGAAAAGGAGAATCCAGCATATTATACACTCTCTGAATACCTAATTCCATCCTGGCCTTTCTGTCTCAGATTGATCTCTCCACCCTTGTAAGGCCAGTACTCTGGCTCCCAGAGAGTTACAGGACCTGCATTCACCTGTCTTGAGATAATACATCACTGTGTCAACTTCCTTAAATAAATGTGATACAGCAGCCTCTCTGGGCCCTAAGTTGAGACTCTTTCACTGCTACAGACCTGACGTTCTTCCAGATGCCTACTCTCCTGGTTGCCTTTCCTCTCAGCCACCATTGTTTAAGTCTCACTTTGGGCCATGGGCTAGACCTCTCATGACCACTATATCTATTTCTTTACTAGGTCATTTTCATAAATTTCCCCAAGGAGAACCTAGCATCATGGCCAAACTCTAGAAACCATAGTCACCAAAGAACTAGAGATAACAATACAACCTTCATATGGATTGTAAGCCTCAAAATTAGGAACACATCCTCAATAACCTGGACACCCCAACCCATTCCATATAACTGAGTAGTTGAAGGAGGAAGAAAAGTACCTGCTTCTTGACACTGTCGATCTCAGATCTAAGTCTTTGGATCACCCGATTCAACTCAGAAATCTCAATCTTTGTATTTTTCAAGCTGTCTCCATGTTGCCCAGCAGTGATCTGGAGCTCTTCATACTAAATGTGATAGATCAAGTCATTCAGAGGTGGCAGAATGCACCACGACTCATGCACACAAATGTAAGAGAAAAATCACGATAGCAAGAAAAGACATTTTAGGAAAACTGGACAGGCATCAGCCCATTCACCTTGGTCTGGTACAGGGCCTCAGCCTCAGCTTTGCTCCTCTGGGCAATCTCTTCATATTGGGCTTTGACTTCATCAATGATGCTGTTCAGGTCCAGATTGCGGTTGTTGTCCATGGAAAGGATAACATTGGTATCGCTGATATGAGTCTGCATCTGAGACAGCTCCTGCGAGGCATAACAGTTCAGTGACTTACCATGTTAAAACTAAAGAACAACTTGGGACAGGGAGAGGGTTTCAGGAGAAGAAAGGTATCTCTCTGTTCTTCTGAATAGAAGTGGGTTTGGGCTTAAAGGCTCTCCATTTCGGTAAACCTGGTTGAAACTAGAGAACTTACTGCTTGGTAGAGTGTTTTGTAGAAATCAATTTCCTGAAGCAAGTTGTCAAATTTGGCTTGAAGGTCCACCTTGGTGATGTAAGCAGCGTCCACATCCTGGAAGAACCACGAACATCATGAAGTCAGAGTCTTTTCAGGGTGAGTCCCTCTCACCTGCTAGGAGGGGATTTTCCAAGAGGTCTTCTTCACTTCTTTATCCCTAGACTGTCCCACCCCTTGGTATCACAAGTGATCTTGTCTGAGAACTGCCTCCTCACTCCAGGAAGTCCTGAGGGATCTGGAGAAGCAGAGTGTCTGGACAAGTCGGGTCTGTGATAATTTCAGGCAGGGGGAATCTCTACCTCGGCTGTTCCTCAGGCCCATTAACTGATTCTCCACATTATGACCTCTTTCTGCTTACGTATTGGACATCCTCCACTCTTACTTATTTCAAATGTGATAGGCATCCTACAGAATTGTCTCACCTTCTTGATGCCCACAAACTCATTCTCTGCATTTGTCCGCTTGTTGATCTCATCCTCGTACCTGCAAGGAAATCAGAAGTGAGGAGGAGATTCGGGGAGGTGAGGCCCAACATTTAGCTTTTTAGACTAAAAATGGCATTGCCTGTCATTGTCCTTGCCTGTCATAACCAGCCTAAGACATCTTACCTTCTAAGCAATAAAACCACTGAACTATTACCAGCATCTGAGAAAACTAAGATTTCTGAAAATGCCAAATTGACTTCCCTCTAACCTATGAAAAGGTATTGTTACATGCTATTCGTAGTCTTAGCTTGCTACCTTTCGGAAATATTTTAGAACAAAAGCCAAGAGTAGCCCAGCCAGTAATCCTTACTTTCTCCTATAATCTTCCACCAGATCTTGCATGTTCTTCAATTCTGAATCCAGCCGAGACTGGTCGCTCTTCAGTTGGTCCACAGTCCTTCTAAGACGGCTGATGTACGCCTCAAAGAGGGGCTCTAAGCTGTAGGTCCTAGTGGAGGTGTTTATCTGCTGCAGCAGTTCCCATTTTGTTTGAAGCACCTGGTTCTGCTGCTCCAGGAATCTCACCTAAGAACACAGGACCCCATTACCCACTGGTACAGAAATAAGTCCTATGGCCACTGAGTACCAAGGCCTACCACAGAGCCAGGCCCAGCCACTTGGGAAAGAACTTCAATGCTTATTTTCCTAGCCACGGAAGAGGAAAAAAGTAGGAAGATGATGATCAAGTTAGCATCATCTTCATAACAAAACCCAACTCACTGTGAACTCAGTTTCTATGAGATTGAAAATGGCAATTAAAAGTTTCCATTGGAACTTTGGAAGGGAGTAGCTATCCAAATAGCAAAGCACATATAAAATTACTGCAATTATATTTTGAAACAGAAACTTGATACTTAAGAGATTTACCTTCCTTTTTTCTTTTTTTTTTTTTAGGTAGAATACCATAAAAATTGTTTTGCTTTCCTTGAGCAAACATAGTTCAAAAGTACGTTGGGAAAATCCAAAAAGTGAATTCCAAATCTATTGTGTTGACATTATTGATGATCAAGTAAAAAATAATTTACATTCTTTTCTAGAGCAGATACTTAGAAATACAAGCACAAAAAGTTCCCCACCCTGGTCCAGTATGAATGGAAAATCCTCAGGGTGCGGTCCTCCTCTTCCGACAGCAAGAGATGCTTGACCTTGACTTACTGTACACTTTTGGCTACAATATCACCATGTGCTCTGTTTATACTCAAGTAAGTTCCTTTTTATGGTTAGGAAGGCCTTTCCAGAGCTCTGTTTGCATCCTAGAAGGTTGAATTAACCTCATTTCTATTATCTTTATTAAACATCTATGAGGCCAAATTCAGCTCAGGAGTTGAATTAAAAAAAAAAAAAAAGCACTTCATGGTGAGGTCAGATTGACCTTCCTTTATGTGGACCACAGACCTTTTTGCCCAGGAGAGAAGTTAGTCACCAGAATCACTGCAAACATACTTCTAATGTATCTCCTGAAGACAACTCCACAAACTATCCTTTTAACCATCCAACCACAGAAACCTGAGGCTCAAACTCAAACATGCCTGGGCAGGGCCAATCCCACATGGAACAGGAGCAGCTGTCCTGGTGGACTGTGCCGACAGACTCACCTTGTCGATGAAGGAGGCAAACTGGTTGTTGAGGGACTTGATCTGCTCCCTTTCTCGACTCTTTATTTTTTGGATCTCAGGATCAATTTCCACATTGAGGGGTTGCAGAAGGCTCTGGTTGATGGTGACTTCCTGTATGCCACCAGGGCAGACAGGAAAACCGCCCCCACCAAAACCACCTCCGCCAAAACCACCACCCCCAAAGCCACCCCCAATGCCACCAACTCCAAAACCGCCTGCCCCAAAGCCACCACCACCGAAACCGCCACCCCCAAAGCCACCACCGCCATAACCGCCGCCATAACCACCACCGAAACCACCACGTCCACCTCCTCCGGCCACACTAATGGAGATGCTTTTGCTGCCACCAAGGTTAATGAGACTCCGACTTCCAAAACCACCACCAGCACCACCGCCACACACTCCACCAGAAAATCTCCCACCACCTCCGCCGCTGCGGCGCACAGAGCTGCTGGTGGACCTGCGCTGGTAGCTGACCACCCCTGCAGAGCCAGAGCTGAAGCCCCCTCCTCCACCGCCACAACGGTACCCGGACCTGGAGCTAAAGTGTCGGCTCATGTTGACGTGGAGAGAGAAGGAGCCACGTTAAGAGAAAGGAAAGAAGCTAACACTCCTCTACCTGGAGCACAGAGACTTCCCCTTATATACAGGCAGCCAGCTGGGCTTGGCCCTAGAGTCAGCGAGATGCAGCGCCTTTCCAAGGTTTGGCTCGCCTGCAGCCATACAAGATGTTTACGAGCCTCAGCAGTATGATAAGCGCTACACACCTAGCTCTCAGCATGGCTCTGAAAGTTGCTGCACACGCAAGATCGCTCGTGTGGTAATCTTGTTATCAGGCAGAATCTCTCTCTGAGAGTTTGCGACTTAGGAAAATGGGACCCCACATCTGCCACCTGCTGCTTCCTGGTAGGATTTCATAACCTCCTGTCACAGAGATAGGGAAGTTCCCATTGCTGCCTTGCCCGTGGAAGCTGCTCAGCCCATTCTCCTGGAGCCTGGCAGGTGCAGCTCCCCACACTTGAGTCTCAGAAGGAGCTCTTCAGCCCATTTCTGAGATCTCCCCTCCAAACCTCAGAGCTCAGCAAGTGCTGTCTTTAATAAGTGAGAAATTAAAAGAAGCTCTTTTATTAAATATAAACTTTATAGGTGGGCTGCATTAATGTCAGAGAAGTAGGAACTATCGTGGAACAGAATGGGTGGGTGGGTTTGTGCTCTGAAAGGACCAGAAAGGAGATGCTTGTTCGTTTCTAGCTTTCTGTCTTTTCCTTCTCCTCAGAGGTTGACCAGAGCAGGAACAGATCAAGGGCAGAATCAGCAAGGGAAAACAGGTGCACATGGATGGCATGCAAAGACCAGTTGAAAAACTATATGGCGGGAATTCCCTGGTGGTCCAGTGCTGAAAGCGCAGGTTTAATCCCTGATCGGAAACTAATACCCTACAAGCCACAGGGTATGGCCAAACACACACACACACACACACACACACACACACACACAAGCATATGGAGAATGAGATAAACACACAGATGCTATTTCATACATTCATAAAACAAAGGAGTGGCAGTGAGACTTGACGAGCGGTTCAGGACTCACACTAGACTGTAAGAAAAGATGGATGTAGATTTGGAAGAGAGAACAATGATGGAAGTCAGGAAAGCTGGCCTGAGAGGTTTAAATTGCTTCTGGACAACAGTAATGTCAATAGTAAAACATCAATAATAATGAGAGTAATTATAATGGCAAGCTAGAGCAAGAATAGCTAATTAATAATGTATCAATAACTGACCAGGTACCAGGACTGGTCTACATGTTGTTGTTGTTTAGTTACGAAGTTGTGTCCAACTCTTTTGCACCCCCCGTGTAACCCACCAGGCTCCTCTGTCCATGAGATTTCCCAGGCAAGAAGACTGGAGTAGGTTGCCATTTCCTTCTCCAGGGGTTTTTCCTGACCCAGGGATCAAACCCACATCTCCTGCATTGGCAGGTGGATTCTTTACCACTGAGTCACCAGGGAAGAGCTTTATATATATCAACTTTCAAGAAATGCTTTGAGATAGACGCTACTATGCTACCCATTTTTAAAATGAGTAAACTGAGACACAGAGGTTGGACAGCCTGCCAGGTTGACATAGATGGCAGACAGCATGGCTGGGATTGAACAGGGGATGCCAAGCTGCAGTGCACAAGATCCTAACCCACATGTTATATGACAGCACAGAAGCTGAATTCAGGGTGTGCTGCCCACTGTGTGTAAAATCAGATAGTCTGGGAAGCCATTCCCTTGCAGAGAGCTCCAAGGGCAGAAGGCCTATTTTATCCCTTTGAGTCCATGGCTCCAGACACGTGCACGTGCTTGGAAAATGTTTCTCCAGTTTACTCTGAAAAGGGGAGACTCAGAATTCAGTAGGGATTTTGCTGCCAGTTCACTTCTGTTGCTCAATCGTGTCTGACTCTTTGCGACCCCATGGACTGCGGCATGCCAGACTTCCCTGTCCATCACCAACTCTCGGGGCTTGCTCAAACTCATGTCCATCGAGTCAGTGATCTGGATTTTGCTGCCATTCAGATGCAAAAGGACCCAGCATGCATTGCAGGGGTCAGGAAACAATCCCCAGGGGCCTCCCTGGAGAGCAGCCCTTGGTTAGTCTTAATGGCCAGTAGTGGCACTGGAATCTGGGAAGACCTGGACCCTACACAGACTTTCATTCTGACACTTCTTAGAAGCCAGGCATGCTCCTCACCCTGGCATGTAAATACAGAATTGAAGACTCTGTGAGCAGTGGATTTTGACTTCAGCTGGCTTTAAGCTACCCTGAGTGGTATTGATCAGTCATAGACTTAAGTGTGAGGGCTCCACTGGGGAATACCAACTATGCAGGAGGGAGGTTGTCAGTGAAGACCATCTGGTCCCATCACCCTATGGTTATGAACCAGGACACCCTCTCCAGCCTGCTCCTCACCACTGTGCCTTTTCCATCCTCTTTTCCCACAGTTTCTGCCCTACACTCTCCTCCAGAAAGTGCCCCTCACCTCCCCAGTGCTCCCCTTCCCCTAATCTCCATGGCACTGTTGTCTCAGACTCTGTCCCAAAGCTACCATTCTTGAGCTGCTACACCAACCATCTCTTAAGGGAATGAGCAATCCAGATCTTGTCCCTCACTGGGAACGATGGGACTTGGGATGGTCTTGGCAGGGTGATACCTGTTGCCTAATCATCTTTTAACAGGCAATCAAAATCCTTTTAGTTCAGCACACTCCCTCATGAGACATATCACTGCATAATTGATTCCTTCTAGCAGTTTGGAGGGGTGTGCATATGTGTATGTGTGTGTGAGTGTGTGTGTGTTCATTCTTACCTCTGCCAGCCCACAGCTGATGTTTGCAGTGATCCATGCTTCCAACCTCAAACTAAGAAACTGACATAGAGAAGAATCAAAGAGGTGGATAGGCAAACAGTCCATAGACAATTCACAGAACCGCAAAACTTACACTAGCTGCTGCTAGAAGCAACAAGAAGGCATAAAATAACCATCAGCTTATATCTGCACCCTACACCTCACCAAGAACAGACTCAGAAGACACGATTCCCACAAGAGTCCTGAGAACTGGGCAGTCGTGCTGTGTTCAAGCCATTTTATGAAACACAAAACTGAGACTCAAGAGAGATTCAGCATCTTAAATACTCCAGCTTGGAAAAGACACATCTGGGACTAGAAGCTGAGTTTTCTGGTTCTGATTCAAGTGTTCTTCCTCTGAAACTAGAGAACAGCTCAAGGATAGGCTGGGGGAATTGGTTCCTGTAAATGAGTGGGAAGAGAATCACTCCAAGATGCCACCATCTAACCTGCCTATCAAAAAAGTGAGAAGGCAGACCCAGAGATGTCAAAACATTTTCCCAAGTCATACGGTCAATTCCTGGGAATCCTCCAATTTCTGAATCAAGCTTCCATTCTCTTTTCACTGCTTACTTTTGAGGTCTCCTCAAATGACTAGAAACTGAAATGCTGCCTGGTAACCAAGTTTGTGTCCTACCGAGTCCCTAGGATGGTGATGAGCGTGTGGTGATATTAAAAAGCAAAGATGGGAGAAAGATGATAACCACAAGCCCTCATTTCTGGCTTATTTGCGTTCCCTGCATTTATAAAAGTAAAGGAAAGATGCAACCAGAAAGAAACACTAACCCTGACAGGTACCAGTCATGTGGTAGGAGCTACAATTCATTTAAAAATCACAAAAAGTCCATGTGGCAGGAGTTATTAGCCCCATTTTAAAGAAGGGAAATTACATAAATCTGTTGTATAGCACAGGGAGCTCAGCTTGGTGCTCTGTGATGACCTAGACGGGTGGGATGGGGTAGGAAGACAGAGGCTCAAGAGGGAGGAGATACGTGTGTATATACAGCAGACTCACTTTGCTGTACAATAGAAATTAACATAACGTAAAAGTATTATCTTCCAATTTTTTAAAAAAAGACATTTTATGTTCATAAAGATGTGCCCAGGTGGTAACTGACAAGGCCAGCTCATTAGACCCAAGTACATGCCTGCCTTCATCCACCCCATGGGTCTCATCTTGCCATTGGCCTGCCTCTCCACCCGCATCACTTTCAGCTTTATCATCCTCTTACCAGGGCTCACACGTTGACCTTGCCATTCGCTTGTTTTGCCCAGGCCAAATTCTCTTCTTCCCTTTTTCTCTGTAACACTCTATCTTCCAAGCCTACTTCTACTCTTCTCTGAAAGACCTTCAGGTTGCCTTGGCAACTGTCTTCAAACTCCTGCCCATAGTCAAGATCTCAATTCTTCAGCATCTGGGCCTGAATATCTGTTTTTGGTCTAGCAGGCCTTGAAGACAGATGCCTATATTTCATCTGTTCCACTGAGCAGTGGACAGGCCCACTCCTCCAGGGAGTGTTCCTTGATTAACATCACTCAGCTGCTCCACTGGTTTCTTTTCCTAAGCTCAGTTGCTGCCAGATTCAAATGCATATTGATGTATCAGTTGGCTCATTTTCACTTGTGTGCATATGTGTTTGCTGTCTCCCAGTTGCTTTGTAAGCCTTCTGAAAGCAAGACTAAGTCCTCTGTGTCTTTGGGTACCTTCTCAGCCCCGTTCTTTCCCCAGCTTCCCACAGGATTTCCTGTCCCTGAGGGGTACTCCCAACAGTGCCAGACAGAATGCTGGAGCACCTCCAATCCCCAGGATCTTCACACACACTCCCCAGAACTGATCAATGAGATGAGGCTGTCACAGGCAGGCTGAGGGGAGAGGGAGGGGCAGTGTGGTGTTATTTTGAGAGCTTTTCGAGGGATGGGACTGAGAAAAGCGTCAAAGAGAGACATGCAATGACAAGCCACCCAGCCCTGTGGGACTCCACCAGGGACGTGGGAGAAGAAAATTTCAGGGCAGTGGGGAAAGCTAAAGCCTGGAAGGCCTAAAGGAAAATGACAGACAATGGGGAGGCGGGGTGAGATGTTGAAAGCCGACAGTCAGCAGAGAAAGGGCCAAGGCTCCTTACAGAGGAGACAGGTGAAGAGCTAGGGGCAGCCTGTTCCAAGACTGACAGCAAAGGAGGCCCCCAGAAGTCACCCACTGGCAATGCTGGAGCAGAGCAGAGGTCAGAAAAGAGGAAGTTAAAGATGAACATATGGAAGAAGAGAGGTAGAGATTATCTTACTTTGAGGCACAGTCTACCTCCTGACTGCAAATTTCTAGCTATGTGACCCTAGGCAGGTCACTTACCCTCTCTGATCTTGCTTTCCTCATCTATAAAATAGAGACTATATCTAACTTATAGGGAAACTGAAATGTAGTAAATGATAGAGAGAGGGAGCAGGGATTATCTCTCTCGCCTTCGCATTTGGAAGGACCTAGAAGAAGACATAATAATCAGGAAAAGCTTTGGAACAAGCC
Organism: Bos javanicus; assembly: GCF_032452875.1. Lineage (NCBI taxonomy): Eukaryota > Metazoa > Chordata > Mammalia > Artiodactyla > Bovidae > Bos > Bos javanicus. Next base: position 27,730,392 of record NC_083872.1, on the reverse strand, counting down.
CCATGTTTCACTGAAAACAGTGAAAAGACCTGGAAAGGAAGTTCAAGTTCTTGAAATGAGGGCATCTTGTGGAAGGAAACCTAAGGGAATCATGGGGTCCATAAATCTGTAATAGGAAACTAGGGGCCCATCACTACAGAAAGGAACACTGAGTGCACCTGAGCTGAACGGAGTGAGACCAGGCTGGTAATAACCCTCCCTGTGGGATGCCTACTTTGTTGGGCGGGGACGATCCCCGGGGCCGGGCACACTGAAACAGGTGTGGAAGCTGGGCCACATCACCGGAACACCCCTAAAAGCCCTTCAGGCATAGCACTGGGATGTTCAGAACAGATCCTCCAAGCTGGAGAAGCTCCCAGCATCCCAAGTTCCCAACTCAGCCTTGCAACGTAGCATTGATCAATCTGAAGACATACAATTTCTAGGACTGATCAGAGAGCTGATAAAAACCAGGGCGGTGGTTCTAACAAAAGAATGGGAGTTACACTGAGCTTGAAGAGGAACCATCAGAACCCTTGGCTTATAATTAGAAGACACCTCCTGGGCCAAAGGGCCGGTCACTGAGAGTGAGGCGACATTCTTGAGAGACTTCCTTAGACCAAAGACTTTCCCAGCCCAGAAACATACGCCTTGTCAGACGGAGTGAGAATTTTATTGAACCATGGTTGCTCCTCCTCTTCACCGTGTCTCAAGATCGAAATCTATGTAGATGAGTGGCTGGTGGAATTACATTTAGATCCCCAGAACTCCCCGCCCTGCCCCAGCCTCTCAGAGGGAGGGTCAGCTGGCACACTTTCCCTGGGAGTCTTGCTGCCCTGGGTGCCGTTCTCCCACCTGTCCGCCCCTCTGCTGGTGGATGGATGGGTCTGCTCGGCACTCCCTCTGAGTAACTGCCTTGCAGGAATAGCACGGACCAGAAGCAGGGATGGCGCACGTTACGGCCCGTGGAAGGGACCGCATGTGATCTCCACATCACTTTCCCAGTGCCAGTGAGGGTCATCTGAGAGAATGTGTGTGAAAGCATTTTGTACATAGTAAAGGGCTGTGGACCCATTCATGTTTTTCACCAGGATGAGCTAAAGATGAGAGGCATTTGCTCCTGATGGGATCTCTCTTCATCTCTAACAGGAATAATGTTTGTACCAGGAAACATCCTCTGGTCTCTTTTAGTGCCCAGCCCCATTGCTCAGCCCCAGAATATCACATGAAACTTCTCCTTAGAGTCCAAGATCCTTCCTTCTCCTTGGCCTTCACATCTCACTGCTTTGTGGAATCTCTGTTCCAAGAATCCTTGGATTCAGGCACATAGTTCCCTCCATCTGCCCCCCGGTCTTCCATGATGGGGATGGTCAGGGCTTCTGAAAAGAAAAGGCAGGGCCGTGCTTTCTGAGTCAATCCCAACTCCTGTCCAGAAGGAGACGTATGGGAAAGATGGCCTCTGGTTGGCCTTGTGTATTTTTTCCAGAGCCAATTTGGATTCCTTAAGAACATCATACACATCCTACACATGTGCATGATCCCAGGGATAATCAAGTCCACACCCTGAAATAGGTCTGGTGATGCCAGAAAACAGTCCTGGTTAGAGAGCTCTTGACCTCTCCATGACTTGGTCCTTCCTTGGCATCTGACCTCAAGTTTCCCAACTATAAAATAGAGAGTAGAATTCCTTTTTTCTCAGGCTTCATTGCACAAACTCTTAGGGCAACAAAGACATGAAATGCTGCTATGCACACAACCCCACCCATCCTTCACTCCCTCCCTCAACCTCTTGCCAAATAGTTAGCCAACCTCTGCTTACAATGTGCTAAATCCACGTGGCCTCTCTCATGTCAGGATTAATTAAAAGATACTTCTAATATTGAGCCAAATCGCTGCATTCCCACCTGTCCATCTTGGTCGTCTCTTCTAGGCTCTTTCTACAGATGAAAAAGGAGGCTCTACACATCACACTCTTGCTGGTTCCCATGCCTGGCCTCGAAGCCTGTGCACCTTACTCTCTCGTGTGCAGTCTCAGCTGAATACTTTCAATCATGTTTCTACTCACTGCTGTTTGTCCATGTCTTCCCATCCTGGTCTTTGTGCTCTTTTGACTTTTAGGTGTAGAAATTGTATTTGTCTGCTCCCTTTATCCCTCCCCTTGGGCAGCCCCTCTGCCCTCATTTCCCTTTCCCAGTTCTTGCCCCACAGGCCTGCTTCCAAGACAGGTGAGATGGGGAGAAACTCCTCCAAGACAATGTAGGCCTACACATGGGAACACGATGTCTCATCAAAAGGAGTTGCAGTTCTATTTGAATGAATCCCATATCCAAATTCCATCTGTATTCCTTCAGAGAATGAGAAAGCAGGTCACATCTTTTACGTGACTCCTTTACACAGACTCAGAAATACCACAGAGGATAAGGTGATGGCTTAACCTGCTCCACCCTTGAATTTCTGCATCTCTGCCTCCCTGGGGGACATCAGTTAAAGACACCCCTGATCATAAACTCTGCTGAGTTAATGGCCTCAGCTTCTCTCTCCAGTTCAGTTTCTCCTACCTGGCTGTCCCCTGTCACTCACACACACTTTCACACTTTCTGATCTTCAAGACTCTGAGCAGATCATTCCCCTGTCTGGAGGGCCCCTCCCTGACTCCATGTCCACAGCTGCTCTGACTCTGTTTCCCCATTTGTTCTACTTTCCTTCAAGAGCCTGTTGGGACCGAACTTCCCTTCCCCAGCATGTGCACTTCTTGAGGCCCCCACTGCTCCTGCTCAGTGGGTCTGCCTCTGTCCTCAATATGGCCTTGCTTCCACCCTCAGGCCAAGGGTCCATAGGGGCCCACACTCCGATTTCATCTCCCACTGTACCCTCCCCGTTTGTGTTGTGAGTGCCTTCAGATTCCGAAATGTGTTCATTCAACATCACATCCCCAGTGCATAGGCCACTGCCTGCCACACGATGGGAGCAGAACAAATTCCTCCTGAACAAACATGTAACTGACTTTTCAAAGATCATCCACTTTAAGGTTTAATTTTATGATTATGTGTGCAAGGTTTTTGAGGGTCAACTATTACTCATGCAATAAAAAACTAATAAAAGCTGTAAGCTTTTCAATTATGAATAATTTCAGAAGCCTGCAGAAAGTAAAAAAAGAGTAAACTCGTGTGATCAAACAGCAGTTTGGAGAGCACAGAAAATTTATTGTAGAAACACCAGAAATGTCAACCCCTTCAAGGTACAACCTTCAACCAGGAGATGATGAGGTCACAGTACTTCCTAGGGAACCCACACTGAATCCAGCAGATGCCTCAGGAGTGTCATTGACATGGACATCATATTAGGACTCAGCGAACAAGCGGAGGTAAATCCAGATCTAAGCAGCAAAGCCGGCCCTCTCTCAAGGCCCACAAGGCCCCATTAGTTGGTCATACTTGCCCTATCCTGTCCCCTCCAGCATTTCTCAAGTATCTTATGTGAGACCCAAAATAAACAGTCAGAGTCTCACAAAGAGAGAATCACAGAGAACAAGAGTCAGGAGGGACTTTGCAGTCTGGGAAGAGCATGAAGCTGTACCTTGCAAACAGCGGGCAGCTTGCAGACTAGTTCAGGGTTGAACCTTCCCAAGACCCAAGTGTGATTCTCAAACTCCTCAGGGCTTGGGCACCTGGACAGATCAGTGCTGGGCTGCACGTGCCCAGCCTGCTGGGCAATTCTCCAGAGAGTCATTATGAAGCAGAGTTCAGGAAGGGCCACACTTCCAAAGAATGGAGCTTCCAAAGGAAGTCAGGACAGAATAGAACCAGACTGCTGTCCATCGACTCCTTCACTCACTGCTAGTTACAGTCCTCCCTGTGGACAAACATTTCTGCTCTCTGGACACCCCGTCTTGGGCTGTTAACCCAAGGGATAATGTTTCCTGACACAGAGATTCAGAATCAGGACCAGACAGGACTTACAGGTGTCTGATGTGTAAATCCACACTCTCCAGCAATAGCAATGGATGGGGCTACAGATCAAGAGGCAGGAATCGACCCCTGGCACAGAAGTTCTCCTTACCAAGCTGGCCTGCCTCGTCCTCAGCTACTCACTCAAAGACCTCATTTTCAAGTCCCCTAAGGCAGCGTTCCCCAACCTTTTTGACACCAGGAATTGGTTTTGTGGAAGACAATTTGTCCCTGGACCAGAGGGTGGGGGGAGATGGTTTCTGGATGATTCAATTGCATTACATTTATTGTGTATCTTATTTCTATTATTATTATATCAGCTCTACTTCAGGTCATCAGGTTAATATTAGATCCTGGAGGCTGGGAACCCCAGCCCTAAGGAATGGATTCTTATTCACAGAGAAGCCCATGTGCAAGAAGGGGAGCCTGGAGTGAGAAACCTGGTATACTTGACATCAACTCTCCATTATCCTCAAGTGTCCCCAAGCTGGGCCAGCTGAGGCATCTCACTTGAGAATGTGCCTGGCTGTGTTTGGACTACAGGTCAATGCCCTCCAAATAGAGATCTGCCGTTTGGGATTATCTACCTGATTCCCTGTCTAGAGTGGAATTTATCGGCAAAACTGCTGAGACCCATTGGGAAAAGGTAAGGGGATGGGGGTCAGGATTGGTGTGGCGGGTGGGGGCAGGAGGTGGTGCTTGTGAGCCGCGAGGCGTTGCAGAAGCCTGACGTCCCAGAAGCCTGGCACTCTACTCCAGTATTCGCCTGTGGGAGGTGCTGGTAGACGTTTGGATTATCTGCATTCGGGAGGCGCCGCCGCTTCCGCCCCCGTACTTGCTGCTACTTTTGCTACTCCCTCCGTAGCTCCCACCGCCGCTACCATAACCGCCTCCACTGGCCCCTCGAGAGCCCCCTCCGTAGCTGCCCGAGCCCCAGCGCGAGCCGCCGCCGCCGTAGCCTCCACTGCTGCTGCCGCCTGCGTAACCTTCGCCGCCTGCGTAACCTTCGCCGCCTCCGTAACCTCCGCCACCGCTGTAACCTCCAGAGCCCCGGGCACCTCCGCCGATGGTCAGCTGGCTGCTCTGCACAGCTGTGGGGGCAAGGACAGCCCACAAGGGGGTCAGAGGACTGGGCAGGGCGGACCCTCCTGCACCTACCCTCGAAGCAGCCCCCTACATCCTTCATCACTGGCCGCATCTGACTTGCCAAAAGCATGGATCAAAGTCTCCCCATTTCAGAAGTATTCTTCCTAATACAAAGGAATGTCAGGGGGCATTTTCATTTTTGCTACACCCGGAAGAATTCTAAGCCGCTACTAATTATTAGGCATCATAAAAATCAAAATAAAGGAAAACTAAGGTCGTGTATTATTTCAACCTATTTCTCTGGGCTGTGCAGTTGTCCTTGCTTACTTTGCTTTTCGTTGTGTAGAACTGGACACAAAAATGCCCACTGCCAGATTTCTGCTGGCCAGTCTTCTCATGGGCCCTCCCTCCCCCAGCCCCAACCAGCCCCACTCCTGAGCTCTGCTACTTACAGATGCTCACTTGGCTCTGCAGCTCCCCTGACATCCTGTAAAAACCAAGGTGCACACAGTCAGCACTATCCACAAAGCCTGAAGGAAAGCAATCATCAGCCAGGAGACATCGGGAGCAGGGGAGGTGTGTTGGGAGCAGAGAGGTCAGGGAGCCAGTGCAGGCAGAGGGAATTTGAAGCATTTTCGTGAAGCCTTTTAGCATTGGGGGTCACCACCTGGCTGCAGTGGCTTAAGCTGTGGTATTAGGGACGTTGCACTGGGAAATAAGACAGCGATGACAATGGTGCTGCCTACTCACATGTCCTCTGCTTCTGACTTGAACGTTTCTGCTCACCCTGAGCTACCAGTCTTCCCAGGAAAGCTGGGATTGTATAAATTGGGACTCTCTAAATAATCCCACTACTCCAGGGCTGCAGCCTGCCTGCGCTCTGGTCCGGAGACACGGCCTACCTGCTCTCCTCGCCCTCCAGCAGCTTGCGGTAGGTGGCAATCTCCACGTCCAGGGACAGCTTAGCTCCCACCAGCGCCTGGTAGTCACGCAGCAGGCGGGCCAGCTCCTCCTTGGACTGCTGCAGGGCGGCCTCCAGGTCCTGCAGCTTCTGCTGTGCATCCTGGAGGGCCTGTTGTCCCCTCTCCTCTGCATCAGAAATGATGGTGTGCATGTGCTCGATCTACTCGGGAGAGTCAAGGAGAAGAACCATGTGGGGCATGAGTTTCCAGAGCTTCATGAGGCAGGGTGTCATGGGAGGTAGAAGCTCTGATCAGCTGCCCTGAGCATATATCTCACCTGCTTCTTGACGTTGCCAATCTCTGCCTGCAGCCTCTGGATGGTGAGGTTGAGTTCGGAGATCTCCATCCTGCTGGTCTTCAGCTCGTCTCCATGTCTTCCCGCTGTGATCTGGAGCTCCTGGAACTGAGGGTCAAGGGCAGCATCATGGTCAGCCTGCTGCTCATCACACACTCCTCCAGGAAGGAGTGAGTCTGCCTTCCCAGACCCTGCCCAAGGCTGCTCTCCCCTAGGGAAGGTCCCAGAGTAAGCCTCCCTAGAGCTGTGATCCCCCATACACAAACTCACACTTGTACCAAACCTCCCTCATCTGACAGCACATACACAGATATGCACACACACACACAGATGCCTATATCTCGAGACAGAGATTCAGAATCAGGACCAAACATGACAAACCTGCTTCTTGATGCCCCTTTTACCTCCTTTTTCCCACATCTAAACTTTGCCCATACTGGGCCCCTCTCACTTTTCCCATCCCATCATATTCCTTCCTCCCCTTTTTCCAGAATGATTTCTCTAACACTCAGGACCTTACTTCTTCAGAGGCCCTCAGCATTTTCCTCTCTATCTCCATTCCTGTATCTATGGTCCCATCAAGAGGACCTCCACCTGCAGGCCATGACAAAACCAGGCTCTTGATGCCTGTTACAGAGGAAGCAGAGCGGGGTGCCTCTGAAGAAAACAAGGGGGAGCGTGGGCTCCAGTGCATCTCTGCATTCTGAAGTCCTCACTGCTGACTATCTCCCCAGTCTATTGCCAGACCCCATGGCACTCAGAACACCTGCCTGCAGGACAGTGGGATAGAGGCCAGCCACGATTGGAGATGGTCACAGGTAACCCACAAAACAGACCTCAGGCGCCAGGTGTTCAGAACTGAGTGACTGGCCTTTGACTCTTAACTGCTGTGTTCGCCCTCCAGAAAGTTCTGAGTCCATTTATGTTAAACAAGTCACCAAGGATGTCCCCCAAAACTTAGCTACAAAGATGTTTATCTGAAAACTGGAGACATATTCTTACCATGAAATACCACCCTGCTCTTAAAAATGATGTCAAATATTTAGTATCAGAGAAAGGTATTCGCAAGTAATAAATGAAAGAGAAAAATATAAAAAGATATTTTTAAAGATATCATTATGAAAAAATAAGAAAACATCATGGTGGCTGAGCGCATGGACGTGTAGATGGTGCACCTGAATTTAATTAAATTCTGCCTCTGCTACTTCCCAACCATAAGAGCCAAGGGAAACTGGTAACCTCATACTCTATTATTGGTAAAACAATCAATGAATCTTTACCTCATAGCGTTGTTGTAAGGAGTAAATGAAATTCTATGTATAAAAGCACTTAGTGCAGTGCCTGATATGTGTGAGTTTTCAATAAAGGTTAGCTACAAAGAACAAGCGGAAAATATGCTGACATATTCATAGTGGTAGTGGGATATGAGTAATCTTTAGCTGTAATCTTGAAATTGTCTATAGCAAACATGTTTTACTTTAGAAATAAGAAAAAGACAATACAAGTTCTGGGAGGCATGCTCAGTTTAGGGCACCAGGCCTGGGCTGGGGATGGTGATGCTCACCTTGGTCTGGTACAAGGCCTCAGCCTCGTCCTTGCTCCTTTGTGCAATCTCCTCGTACTGGATCCTCACGGCATCAATGATGCTGTCCAGATCCAGGGAGCGGTTATTGTCCATGGACAGGATGACGTTGGTGTCGGTGATGTTGGTCTGCATCTGAGACAGTTCCTGCAAGGCATGGAACACAGGCTGACTTCTTCCACTCCCCTCCTGGGACCTCAGTTTCCCTCTATGCCCCCCAACCAAGGCTGTCTGGGGAAGCCTTGAGAGAGAAAAGCTCTCTGGGAAAAGCTCTTAGAATCACTGTTGTGTGCCCAGAGGGACCTTCACTAAAGGTACAGGCATCCGGATCTAGGCTCAGAGAAGAAGGGAGCCTGAACTCAGAGCTGCCCATCATGCCTTTCCTGGACCCTCCATCCCTCCTTACTCTGGCTTGGCTGCCGTCTTGAGCTGGACCCCCAGCCAGGCAGGCTTGTTCCTTGAGATCACGTGAGCTCCCAGAGGCAGCAGAAAGGACTCCATGTGTGTAGACGTTCAGACTAATTTTAGCATCTGGGCTCCACTGTTAACCAGCTGGGTAACTGAGCAAGGAACTCAGTCTCTCAGTACCCCTGTTCTCTCATCTATAGACTGGAGATACCCAAGAACCAGTACAGCTCCCAGGACAGCATCCAGTCCAGAGAAGGTGTCTCCAAGTTAGACCAGGGTTGGGAGGAGTGTGTTATCCCCACCTCTCCAGTCTTCATCTGTGTTCCCTTTAAGACCCACACTGCCCTCTCCCACAGAGTTCCCTGATGGCCCCATCTACTCCCCAGTGCTGATGAAGCTGTCTCTTTGGTTTTACCCCATATGTCCTGGGCATTAACCTTCCTTTCCAGACAAAAGCAAAGACTGTCTCACTATCTCCCACCTCCCATCTCCAGGGCCCCACCCAGAACCCTGAGCTTTGGGGGTTGAAACGATTCTGACTCCAGGTCCACAGACTTGAGGTGACTGGGGAGAGGCACCCCTGGGGGTAAGGTTGAGTGTCAGACCTCCTCCTCTTATATCCCACACCGCCTGACAGATGTAGAAAAGAGAAGGGTTTCTTATGAGGACTGAGCTCATCATCTCATAGAAAATATTTGAGATATTCACTCACCGATTGAAATAAATATTTCATGAAATCAACCTCCTCAAGCAGAGTGTCTGCCTTGGACTGCAGTTCCGCTTTGCTCAGATAAGCAGAATCCACATCCTGAACAGCAAGCGAAGACAGTCTGACTCAGTTGCCCTGCCACCAGCTGTCTGGGCAGCCTTGGGCAAATGGCAAAGCCTCTCTGGGTTTATTTCCTTGCCTGCAAATTTCCTCTCCTCACTCAAATAAGGAGCCAGCAAACCTGGGCTTTCCAGGCCAGAAGGAAGTGTTCATCAGCTCCTCATCCTGGCCAGTCATGCAAAACACCCCAGGTCCTAAGGCCCCCACACAACACACTCACATGCTGCCCATTAATTTAATTCCACTTTCAGGACTCTGGAGAGATTAAAAACTCAAAAACTTTTCAAGATTCACATTAGCAACACACTTTTGAGACTTACTGTTTCAGGGTCAGGGCCCCAGCATTTGGGAAACACCCTTGACAAGCTGGCCCCAAGCTCACCTGTCCACCCCTCAGTTCTACTGCATCCCAAAGGAGTCCCTGCCTCTTCTCAGCCTCCTGAACCCACTGTCCCCCTCTGGACACCCCCATCCCTCACCTTCTTCAGGACAACAAAGTCATTCTCGCTGCTAGTCCTCCGGTTGATTTCTTCCTCATACCTGTTGAGGGGAGGTCAGAAACACAGACAGGCTGCAAGGGCTGACCTTGGTTCCTTGAGATTTTTCTGTGCAGTGGGAGGCTCGGAATTGCCCAAACTTTTATGGTCCTGGACTCTGGCTGTCCCCTGCCAGGGCCTGCCACTCTCGCTGACAAGCAGCTGGAGCCACCTCCTGGCTCTCCAGGTCAACAGAGGGCACAACCCCACAATGTGGAAAATCCAGAGCCACATAGAACATCCCCAAAATGTCCTTTTTATTTTAATATCTTACCTTTGTACATTTGTCCAGTTCGATCATTTTTTTAAATGATAACCTAAATAACAACCACTTTGACTAAATTTTTTAAAAGAGAAAAAAAATTCACCTGCCGTTCTGCCCCCATCACCTTCAGTGTGCGTTTCATTTCCCCCTGTTGACTCACACACATGTGACTGCTCAACACAGTGAGCACGTCAAGATGATGTTAAGAGAAGCACCCTACACTCTCAGCAAGGGGGCGTGGGACCGGGGGGAGGCTGCTCAGTTGCCTGTATGGGACAGGAGCAGCTGACCTAGAATTAAGTAAGTCATGTCACTCCTACCATTATTACTAATAATAGCTAGTGCTTACTGAGTGTTTCATATGTGCAAAAACAGTCTAAGAACTATTAAGAATATTTTATCTAAACCAGTGGTTCCCCATATGTGGCTCCCAGTCCACCAGCATCGGCATCACTTGGAAGCATATTAGAAATAAAAGCCCTCTGCGCCCATCCCAGACCAATCTGATTTCAACAAGCTGATGCATACTCAAATTTGAAGGCCACAGATCTCCCCCTCACAACAGTTCAACAAGGAGGGTACTCACTATCCCTACTTTACTAATGTGAAAACCAAAGGCTTAGAAAGCTGACCTTGCAGGCAGTCAGAAAGTGGCTAAGCCCACCCTGGAACCCAGGCTTATGTGACTCCAGCATCCATGAAGATCCTCTGCTTCCCCTTCCCACCCAATACAATTGAGAGCTGACTGGCAATACCATCACTCCTGGGCTACCGTGTACAAAATGGTGCCCATGCAGTTGTGCAGTGGTGCAGAGCCTGCCTGGCTGCACCTGATGTCCAGGGCCCCACCAGCCCTCACCCATTCACAGTAAGCCTTGCCCCATAAGCCAGTGCCCTGCCTTGTTCCTCCCCACCCCTTTGCTGCTCCTGGAGCCTCACTTGCTCTTGTAGTCATCCACAACATCCTGCATGCTCCTGATCTCCGAGCTCTGGCGCATCTGCTCCGCTCTGAGACAATCCACCTGCCTCTGCAGCTTGCTGATGTAGCTTTCAAAGATGGGCTCCAGGTTGTTGGTCTGAGTCGACGTGTTTACCTGCTGCAGTAGCTCCCATTTTGTCTGGAGCACCTGATTCTGCTGCTCCAGAAATCGCACCTAAGAACAGAAAACCTCCAAGTTCACCCCCAAGCCGTGGGTCCAAGAAGCACTCCCACGGGTAGAAGCAGGTGCAGCCCCATAGCATATCCAGACCTCAGAGAATCAGGACGCCCCTCCACGGGTCAGAGGGCTCTCTTTTTCTAGGACCAGGATGCATGAATACAATATGGTTTCTGATGGTTGACCAATGACTGTAAGATCAACCTGCTGAAAAATTACACTAATCGAACTCTGCTGTTGAAGGCAAGTCCCCTCCATCCGAGTGGTACCCTGTTCCCTTTGGTTCTATCAGCTCACATGGTAGAGTTGTCCATCCCCACCCTCAGCTCCCCATGCCAACCTCAGGAAATGGTGACCCAGAGCATCTGAAACACCGGCACACCCACGGCTCGTGTCTCTCTGTGGCTGAAACACTTCATGTGATTGAGAAGAAGAGAAAATAAGAAGAGGGGAGGAATAATTTTGGCTTCGAATATTAAACTGATTCCTGAACACAGTAGCCCAGGTGCCCCCAGCCTGCGGCCCACCACCTCTATTGCTGCCCAGTGTGTTTTTCAGGAAGGTCACGGCACTTAAATGTTCTCATAACTCAGACAGAATTTTTTAAAAAACATGAAATTTTAGCCATGTTTTTATATTGACGTGCAGTTGATTGACAATGTTGTGTCAGTTTCAGGCGTGCAGCAAAGTGATTCAGTTACACATATACATGTATATTTTCCTTTTCAAATTCTTGAATTAGGAGTTTGGGATTGACATCTACACGCTACTATATTTTAAATAGTACCAACAAGGACTTACTGTATAGTACAGGGCACTCTGCTCAATACTCTGTAATAACCGAAGAGGGAAAAGAATTTTGGACAGAATTTTTAAAGTAGGTACATTTTTTAAGTTATGTGATTTGTTCTAGCGCCCCAAAGTAAGGACTTTGATGTTGCCTGTGTGCAAGTTGTGTGTGCACACTCAGCTGTGTCCAACTCTTTGTGACCCCATGGACTATAGCTCGCCAGGCTCCTCTGTCCATGGAATTTTCCAGGCAAGAATCCTGGAGCGGGTTGCCATTTTCTCCTCCAAGGCATCTTCCCAACCCAGGGATCGAACCTGGGTCTCCTGCATTGCAGGCAGATTTTTTACCATCTGAGCCATATCTAAACTCATTACTGTTCAATAAATGCTTTTATAAGTATTTCCAAACCCAGGGATCGAACTAGCATTTGGGAAATCCCCATGTTGCAGTTTCCTTCATTAACAAGAGGATGGAGAGCAGACCTCACCCTGTGTTCTCATTGCTTCTTCCCCCAAAGCTGCGCACATGAAGGTAAGTACAGGCTCCAGAAATCTGGCTGGCTGTGCAGATCCAGTCCTGGACTGTCCTTCCCATGATGATCAATTTTCGTCCTACCTCCACCGGCTGCCTGCAGGGGGAGCCTCCCCTCCCGTGCCTTAAGTGAGGACAGTGGATTTCTCCATGCTTTGCTCAGGTGTGTGTACACACACACACACAAACACATACCCACCCACACATACCCACCAACATACACACAAACACACACACATGCCCTCCAGGAGCCACCCAGGAGATGTGGGGAGTGGTGGGAGAGGAGGCTAACACACTCTTTTGTGTTGTCAGAAGAGAACCATGAAGATAGTTCTCCACAATGCTTAAGGAGTTGAGGGCGGACAGAATTCCCAGCCCTGAGACTGTCCATCTGAGCAGCCAGCCCTTGTTAACTTCCTTTGGCTCTGACTCTAGGCTGGAATGTGCCCAGAGAATACTCTTTCCCATGGCTTGTTTTTGTTAGCTTTATCAAAGCAAGAGATAAAGCAGCCACCCTCACAGCTTGTCCACCCGGTTGGTGACATCCCCATGAGAAATCCCTGCCACTGGCCAGTCGTCACTCTGGTGGCGATCCCAGGGAGGGGAGAGACTGGGTGCTCATTCGCAGCCCGGTACTCTGCGTTGTGGGGACCAGAGGAGAGGATCTTATGGTCCCACAGGGAAGCTCTATGTCAAACAATGAGGGGGCAGGGGGACAATTCTGAGTGCTAAGGGGTTAGCCAAGCCCCCACCCCAGGCGAAGAAACTATGGCTTTCATTGGTCACCCAAACTGCAGAGTCAGAAGCTGACTTCAGGGAGTGCCAGGCAATTTTCATGAGATTTAACCACTATAAAAATCACTGAAAGCCATCATGATCTTTCCCCAGGGGCCCCTAAACACTGCTGGGCTGTGTCCCAGCAGCAGTACTCAGGAGAAGCCCAGGCAACCCAGATCAAACTTAGCATCATGCAGAGTTAAGCTTCTTCCTGGATAAAGCACACCCCACACGACCTCCTGTGGCCCTCTCCCCCTGCAAATGACACTCCAATCACCTCCCAGTGCCTCCAGCAGCCTCGGTCTCCCCAACCCTTTGCCTGGTGAAGTCCTAGTCTCCCTTTAGATCTTAGAACTAGGGTGGCACCCCCTGGGGTCTCCCCTTCATAACCCCCTGTTCTTTTCCCCTGTGGCATCTATCGTGATTTCAGTCTTTTGTTTTTTAGCACATTCCTCCCCACAATAGGATGTGAGCCCCAAGAAGGCAGTGTTCTCCAGCGGACACCAGGTGCTGAGACCCGGAGATACATAGCACCCAGCACAGAGGAGACATTTCATAATCACCGTGGACTAATGAGATGCTAAGACTTTGGCATTGCTGCTGGTGTCAACCACCCACCCTGCCCATTGCCCTGAACAGAGGATTCAAGCTCAGCTGAACAAAGCCAGGGCACTGTCTGTGGGAAGAACGGGGTCCCTCATCCTTTTTTCCTGGGATCCCTTTCCTTTGTCATTGATTCTAAAAAAAAAAAAAAATAGCCTTTGTCTCCATTCCCACTCTCTGAGAGCCCAAGTTTGACACCTAAAGGGTTGACTCAACTTTTCATTCAACACATATTTATTGAGCAGCTGTCAGATGCCAGACAGTATTCTGGGTGCTGGAGATACAGCTATAAATAAAACAGACAAAACCCCTGCATTCCAGGAGTTCATAATCTGTTTGAAGAGATGACTATAAGGAAACAAATGTGAACCCCACAATGTGTTGAATGGCTGTAGGGGCCATGGAGAAAAGTAACACACCGATAGGGGAAGTGATGCTGATATGAGGTACTCCTTCAAATAGGGAGATCAGGGAGGCCTCACTGAGCAGCAGTGTGTGAGCAAAGACCTGAAGGAGATGAGAGGTTCGGCTGGACCACTCCTTGGAGGGAGGAGTTCCAAGAAGAGGGAATGGCAAGTGCAAAGGCCCTGAGACAGGTCCATGGTGGGGTACAGGAGGATGAGGGATGTAATAGCGTGCCAGTGAGCAAAAGGAAAACAGGAGTAGAGTCAGAGAAGGTGTACAGGGTCACTGTGTTGAGTTGTACCTTGGTGAGCTAAGTTCCTGCCTTCACTCTGCTCACTAAACCTTGCAGCTTGAGAGTGGCTCTACCCAGTAGCAGCAATGTGGCCTCAGTCTCACAAATGCAAGCCAGGAACTAGCAGCAGCTATGGGTTAGAGGGCCAGATCATATAGGGCCTTATAAGATCGTGGCTATTATTTCTGATGAGACAGGAAGCCAACAGAGGGTTCAAATGGAGTGATGTGGTGTGTTTTTAAAGGATGGCACTGGTGTGGTGCTGAGAAATAGGCTGTACAAGATTAAAGGTAAAAGCAGGAAGATCAGGTCAGAAGGTAGGGTCAGAAGCCACTGTGATAGAAGCCTTCTCTCTTCCAGCCAGGCCAGAGCCCTCCTGGATAAGTACTCTCCTCGTGGTCATCACAGTCCAGGCCCTTAGGGAAGGGCAGGAAACCATAGTCACTTGAACTTTGGCCTGTGCCCTCAGCCCCATGCCATAAACCTGAACAGATATCCTGTTAATGGCAGGAACCACAATCAAATCAGAGTCTCAGGAGATCAGCTGCCCATGGCCCTTTCAACAATTCCCAACCCTGTCTTCTTCCTGCCTTTGAAATAGCTTGATCTTTCAGTGGCGTCTCCTTCATCTGTCATCTCCTTGTTCCCATCAAGCCCTCTTGCTGCTGCTGCTAAGTCACTTCAGTCATGGCTGACTCTGTGCGACCCTATAGACGGCAGCCCACCAGGCTCCCCCGTCCCTGGGATTCTCCAGGCAAAAACACTGGAGTGGGTTGCCATTTCCTTCTCCAATGCATGAAAGTGAAAAGTGACAGCTTTCATCTAGATATCAGAGGCCAGATACACAGACCAGTGGTGGACTCTGGCGATGGCTACCCTGCACTCAGAGATAGATCAAGCTTTGGCCTCAACACTGAACTCCTCTGAGGCCTGAGGGAATGTCACTGAGCCTGCAGGGGTCTCTGGATCCCAGGGTGTTTCCCATTACATCCCCAAAGGTAAAGAAATTTCTGGGGAGCCTCCAGTGGCTTCCATGCCTCCACCACCTCTGGACAAAAGGAAATGCTGGTGCAAGGTCTCTTCCATATCTCTTCTACTAGCCCCTGCTTGGTGGTTTGAACCCGACCCAACCTAACCTGAGGTTTAAACTAGGGAGAAGGGGTTTTTTGGCTCTATCTGGCCTATTCTTGGCCCTGGATGAGCTAAAATGAGGAACTCAGACAGAATCCTATATAGCAGGGTATTGGCTTTCACCCCCAGCAATCCCCACCAGAGTCATCAGCTTGGTTCTGCTGCAGTGTGCCCACTTTTCTTCTCTCTCCCTGCTCTGTGTCTCCATCTCCACTTTCCTCCTCCTTCCTCTCTTGTGCCATGTTCTCCAGAAATTGTAACCATTTGAAATTTCCTAAAAGCATCAAACTCTCAGGCCTCCTGGTTCTTCTGCCTGGAAACTCCCTCTGCCCTGAGAACCTGCTTGGCTCTTTCTCCACCTTCAAGACCTTTATCAGCCCAGAGCTCATCACACCCTCCTTTGTGCTATGGCCCAGAGAGCGATGTCCCTATCAACACACCTCCCACACACTGTCACAATCCTCCTCCCTGTAGATCTGGGGCTCCTTGAGGGCAGGACCTGTGTCCTTGTCACCCTGAAACACCTGGAGTGTCTGGCATACAGTCGATGTTTAGTAAATGTTTGTGGGCTGGATGATTATGTAGGTGGGCAGGTGGATGGATGGATGGATGAATGGGTGGGTGAATGGGTAGATGGGTGAAGAGGTATATGGATGAATGAGTAAATGGATAGATGGGTGGATGGATGAATGGATGGATGGGTGGATGGAAAGTGAAAATGATGAGCGAGATCACATCATGTATTTTGTCTGATTGTTATTTTCATTCCTTGGATCTGCTTTCCTGCCAAAATGAAAAGATAAAGATGAACCCCTCAAGAAGTCAAATTGAGGCCTAAATGAAGTCAATGCTTTCTTAAGGTCCCAGGACACACACACTGGAAGTGACTGTCACCACCAGAAACAATGTGGTGAGAGGCGGCAGGGTACAAGGTCATTAGGTCAGAGCCCAGAGACTGCCTGCCCCTGGGGCACTCACCTTGTCAATGAAGGAGGCAAACTTGTTGTTCAGAACCATGATCTGCTCCCGCTCCTGCATCTTAACCCTCTGAATTTCAGGGTCCACCTCCAGGTGAAGTGGTTGTAAGAGACTCTGGTTAATGGTCACTTCTTGGATACCCCCTGGGGGACAAGAAGGACCAAAGCCCCCAAGCCCCAAATTGCCACCCCTAAACCCAGCACCCCCAAGGCCACCTCCTCCATAGCCACCACCTCCAAAGCCACGACCCCCAAAACCACCACCTCCAAAGCTCCTGCCTCCTCCAAACCCCCCTCCTGCTCCCCCACCCTGGCAGAAACCACTGGCACTTCTCCCTACTAGGCTGATGGAGATGCTTTTACTGCCACCTAGATTGTACAGGCTCCTGGAGGTAAACCCCCTTGCATGGCTCCCATACCCACCACCACCACTGCCACACCTCCCTCGGGCCTGACACACGGACCTCACAGCCCGGCTCCCACCACCAGAGCCCGCAGAGGAACCAGCGCTGTAAACCCGCCTGCTCCTGGAGCTGAACACTGACTGGGAGCTAAACTGGTGGCTCATGGCTCCTGGAGCATCCAGAGACGCAGACAAGAGAAAGGGAATAAAAGGAGGCAGAGAACAGGGAGGGAAGGAGCTATGACTCCTTTGGCGGGAGATCTGGCTCAGTCCCTATATATACATGCATTTGCTGGGCTGGGCACCTTCTGAAGCCTGGGAGGGGAGTATTTATGTTTAGTTTGCCTTGCCAGCAACATCTGTTTAAAATCTCACACCTAAGAATTGCAGAAACCGCACTCCAGACAAACTTCCCCAACTCGATTATTTATCATTCATCTCTTGCTATTTAGAGATCAGAACACAATAGTCTCCACAGGTCAAGTAGCTGGAAACTCCTATACAGTTTCCCCCCAAATCTTGATATCTTCTTAAGAAACTCCACCACTGAGCTGTTGGTTTGGAGGTGTGTCCAGGAGATCTGGGGCAAATCTAGGGGGTGTCCAGTTGCCTTGCAACCACAGCTGGGACCAGGGTGGAGACTTCACCAGCATTATCCTGGTGGGGCAACAGTAATGATCTTCCTACACCCTGGTTCTGCTCCCCACTGTTATCATCACCCAAATCTTGATCACAGAAAAACACGGTATTGTGGTCATTGAGTGCGAGTGAAAGCAGAGGATTCTGCCCAAGGCTGCCCACACTTTCTGGGTGCATCATGTGTCACTCCATACACTCGGGCTCCTCAAGTGCAAGACAGATGAGGTCCTGTGGCACCAAAGGTCTGTGGTTGTAGATTCATTGAGCATCTCGCAAGACTTAACATGGTCTTCTAGACCAAGAGACAAACTACCCTCAAACCTCTCTTTATTTTTCTTTCCCCATCCCAATCTCTTGTAGACCAATGCTTTTGTAAAATAGGATAAAAATGAATTACCCTTAAAGGGAGATTTCTTTTACATGCACACGTGCTCAGTCCTGTCTGACTGTTTGCGACTCCATGGACAGTAGCCTACCAGGGTCCTCTGTCCATGGAGCTTTCCAGACAAGAATACTGGGATGGGTTGTCATTTCCTTAGCCAGGGGATCTTCCAGACCCATGGATCAAACCCACATTGACCTGCATCTTCTGCATTGACAGGTGGATTCTTTACCACTGAACCACCTTGGAAAACCAAAAGGAGATTTTCTTTAAGGTATATGAAATACAAGCCTCATTTTTTTTTAATTTTTAGATTAAGCACACCCAAAACTGTTCTGTTGCTAAAAGGAAAAATATTTGCAATTTGTTTCTAAATGATCATTCTCATATTTTGTATGTATCTACTCTCAAACCAGTAACAAAGCACCTGTGGACCATATTTTGGAAAGCACTGCCCCAGACAGCAAGTGTGGGCAAAGCTCATTCAACATACATCAGTGTCAGCCTATAAAAAAATGTGTGTTTGCCCTCTGGAACTAAATGGATGGTGACTTTCATCCAAAACTTATAACAATGACAAATAGTATTGAAGAGGAAAAGCCCTAAACATCCAGACTCAGAAAAATGACTAAATGATGGCTTGCCACTTTGATACAATTATCTAAAATTATCATCACAGAATGATACAACATTAAATGAGGAAATACACAATGGTATCTGTGCTATGAACCCATAAAAATTAAGAATGCTGAGAAGGCAGGTTTAAAAAGTAACATAGGAAGTGAATTGGTTTATTAAAGATAGTAGGTGGATTTTTTTTTCCTATGTCCTTCTTTGTTTTTGTGCAATAAGTAAATACTTTTGCGAAAGCTGAGACTCAAGTCCCAGCTGCCAACAGCTAGAGCAAGACAAGTGCTGGGGAGCACCAGCGAGCGGCATCCCAGGGCTGGGAGGGGCTCTGTGGGCAGCCTCCATGCTTTCCTAACTGCTCAGCAATTGTTTAGTGGACAGTCTCCAGTAGACTCTATGTAAAAGAGAAAGTGAGCTTAAAATTTACAGTCCACAGAGCTGGGTGGTTGCAGTACCCAGCTCTGCTCTCACTGACTTGTGATCTTAGGCAAGTCACCTCCTGTAGAACCTCAGAAACTTAAAGAAATCAGAGTATCTATTCTTCACAGAGTCAATCCCATAAGGCAAGTGAAAAAGCACACAGCACTATAATATACTAAACAAACAGATGGAGCTATTCTCGGATCCTCGCAGGTTGACCAATGGCCCCTCTTGGCCTGGACTTTCAGTGCTTAAACCAGGACAGTCCCGGTCAAGTCAGGATGGGCACCTTAGTCTGGGCACCTCAGGTCTGCACAGCCCTAGTCCTGATCCTAACCCCCTCAGGGAGCTCTTGGTAAGAAAGATAAGCCAAGCCTCAGCCCCTGGGCCCAAGAGACAGAGGAGAAAACCAGTAGACTCAGAGGAATAAAAGGGGAGTCTGATCGGGATGGGTCAGAGTGAGAGAGTGGCCTGAAGGCAAGGATTCTGAGTCAGGTCGAGGCAGAGAAAGCAAGGTAAGTGAAGAAAAGATGATGGGACCCAGGTAGGAAGCAGCAGTGGTGTGGGGAAGATCCTTGGGTTGGGCATCTCAAAATCCAGCCTGCCTCTGCCCACTCCTGGTCCCATGACTTGGACACTTAGCTCCTTGAGCCTCAGTTTCCTAGTCTGCAAAATAAGGATAATCACCCTAGCTTCACAGGGTGACTCTAGTAAATAACTGAGATCAAATATGAAAACTCCACAGAGTCATACAAGTGGGTTCAGGTACCCCTGCCTGCTCACCTCCACATAGCCTTTCCTGAAGGCTCTAGACCACATGAGCCAACTTGTCACCTGCTGCGATGCTTTTTGCATCCCTCACTTTCAACTCTTATTATGAAGAATGCCCATAATTAAAGCTTTCGTGGGTGTCTCTACTGCCAACTAAACAGGAAGCTCAGGGTTATATTTACTCCCATACTGAACATGGGTACTTGGTCAATTGTGATGAAATAGAAGAGGAACCCCCAAGAAAGCAAACTTTATTTTTTTTGTTTGTTTGTTTGTTTTTTGTTTTTTGGAGGGGGCAAAAGCAAACTTTAGAAAACCCCTTTGGTCTCTAGCTGTGACTAGCTGCCAGCATCCAGTGCCAACACCCCCATCTAATTCCTGAGAGCAGGCTGACCCCTGCTGAGCTACTGTTATTCCCTTGAAGGGCTGAGGCAAGGGGAGCTCAGCAAATATTACTGAGTCTTTGGTGTAGGCTGAAAACCATTCTACTCCCTCAGCACAAAAGAAAACTGGCTTAAACTTAAACAAGAGAGATTTTGCTTGTCCAGAAGACTGACCTCGGGAAACTGTTAGACGCTGGATGAGTTTTCTAGGACAAATTGCTGTCCGCAAAGAAAAACCCTTCAATTGGTTGGACAGCACAGAGTAACGGTTTCTAAACTTGCTACACATTGGAATCACCTGAGGAACTTCAAAAACCACTGATGCCTGTGTCCACCCATAATAACCGGTTCACTCATTTGTTGGGGGGGGGGGCGGGGATAGTGTAGGCTTTGGAATTTTTAAATTCCAGGTGGTTTAAATGGGCAGACAAATTTGGGAACCATTGACCTGGAGGAAGCAGAAGGATGATTGAGAATATTGAGATTCAATTCAGTCCAAGGACAAAAGAATAATGATCAGAGCACTAATAGTCAACCTCTTACCAAGGGCTTTCAATGGACCAAGCACTGCACTGGTTCTGTAATGTGGATAATCTCATGAAATCTGTAAGTCAATGTTATAAGGGAGGTATTCTTATTCTTACCCTCACTTTACAGATGGGAAAGAGGAGACTTGGAGAGATCAAGTAGCTTATCTGAGAACTTACAGATGAAAGTGGTGGAATGGAGATTTGAACCCAAGCACCCCTACTCCAGAACCCACAGGTACTGCAGAAGAGGTGGGGTCTTTGGAGAGACAGGTTCCCCGCCTCCTCTCCACATCTCTTCTCACCTGCTGTCAGTGCTGTCCTTAAAAGGAAAGTAGGAAATCAGTTGAGGGCTCCAGCTGGCCCTGCCTGTCTCCCAGATACTAAAATCCAGGGCTGCCAAGAGGGTGAGGCCCAGGGCAGTTATCAGCTAGCAGATCACAGCTTCAGGCAGCAGTGGGAGGCAGGGTTTAAGAGAAGTTGCTGGTGTGACTTGCTGAGGCAGCCCCTGCAAAACCATCCCATCTCACCCTGCATCTCCTAGGTCCAGAGGGGGATATTATAGGACAGCAAGGAAGTGGGGCAGCACGTGAGGACAGAGGCAGGGCCCCTTAGGCAGAGAAAGGAGCAGAGGGAAAATTTCAATACCAGCCCCCGCTTGGGGAGGAAGGGAAAGATACAGTCCTAGTGTAGGTATGTGGGCCTTTAATCTAGAAATCAGAGGCTTAGGGACCCTGAGCACCAGAGGGAGGCAATAATGTGACAGGGATCAGGAAGAACAGCCCCTAGGATGGATTTGAAATTCCTAGCCTGGGTTTCCCACACCCTCAGGCCAATATTCTGCCTGTGGAGTATCAGACCTAGACAGTTGACAAGACCATCAGCCCAGCACCTTAATTTTATGAGAATGAAATACAAGAAAGAAAAGGACTTGGTCAAGGCTACAGGGGAAAGTTGCTGGGATAGCCGGAACTAGAACTTGAATAGCCTCCCTCCCAATCCAAAAAACAACCAGAGGCCTAGGAGAAATTCCTGGCAGCCCCTTGGCTCCTGAAGCCTGGGAGAGATGGGATCCATGGGGAAATTGACCTTCAGTCTCCAACAGGCCCTCCTGCAGGGATGGAAAATGGAGCTAGGCATGCGAAAACACCCAGGTGTTCTCCTGATTCTGGGTTGGAGTGAGTGTTTGGGGCAGCAACTAAGGCCTCAATCTCCTCCTGAAGCCCCAAATCAGCCAGGACCCCACTTCTGACATCCTTTTGACTAGAATGCCACCCTGCCCTGGAAACTAAGGATCAGTCTTTCTTTCTCATAAAATCTAAGAAGTGTTCTTGGGCCAGAAGCCCCCACAAGGTCTCAGAGCAGCCCCATACATTCTCTTGGCCAAGGTCCAGAGATAATATTGTTCCAGGCAAATTAACTCTTCCATCCAACATTCTGGAAGTCTCGACTATGTATACACCCATTGGTAAAGCTGGCAACTTTCTCTTGTCTCTGAGGGATAAGAAGCATCTGTGCAGACATGGGCCTGAAGGGAAATAAGGCTGTTGGTTACACGTGGATTAAATTCTAAGAGAAACAGAAAGGCTCCTGCCATAAACAGGGGTTGTCTAGGCAGAGGATGCCATTATATGATGGATCAGATTGAGAGACAAGAAAGACGCAAGGTCTCAGTGCCAGGTAGTGGTGGGGTGAGGACCAGAATCCCAAGTTCTTGAGGGAAATACGGTACTTATGGGAAACTGCAGGTAGTTAGGATGGATCACACCCAGGCAGCCTGATTCCAAAGCCTGGGTCTTACCATTGTACTTACAGCTTCATGAGGCAGTTTAGGGCAGCTTCGGCATTTGGCT
The DNA here is from genome assembly GCF_032452875.1 of Bos javanicus. NCBI lineage: Eukaryota > Metazoa > Chordata > Mammalia > Artiodactyla > Bovidae > Bos > Bos javanicus. The sequence goes on along the minus strand of NC_083872.1, from coordinate 27,707,832 downwards.
GCTGGAGTTTGAATTATCTCCCTCGAGAAAGTGAAGAAGAACTAAAGAGCCTCTTGATGAAAGTGAAAGAGGAGAGTGAAAAAGTTGGCTTAAAGCTCAACATTCAGAAAACTAAGATCATGGCATCCAGTCCCATCACTTCATGGCAAATACATGGGGAAACGGTGGAAACAGTGGCTAACTTTATTTTTCAGGGCTCCAAAATCACTGCAGATGGTGATCGCAGCCATGAAATTAAAAGACGCTTACGCCTTGGAAGGAAAGTTATGACCAACCTAGACAGCGTATTAAAAAGCAGAGACATTACTTCGCCAACAAAGGTTCGTCTAGTCAAGGCTATGGTTTTTCCAGTGGTCATGTATGGATGGGAGAGTTGGACTATAAAGAAAGCTGAGCACCAAAGAATTGATGCTTTTGAACTCTTGTTGGAGAAGAGTTGGAGAAGACTGTTGGAGAAGACTCTTGAGAGTCCCTTGGACTGCAAGGAGATCCAACCCGTCCATCCTAAAGGAGATCAGTCCTGGGTGTTCATTGGTAGGACTGATGTTGAAGCTGAAACTCCAATACTTTTGGCCACCTCATGTGAAGAGCTGACTCATTTGAAAAGACCCTGATGCTGGGAAAGATTGAGGGCAGGAGGAGAAAGGGACGACAGAGGATGAGATGATCGGATGACATCACCGACTCGATGGACGTGGGTTTGGGTGGACTCTGGGAGTTGGTGATGGACAGGGAGGCCTGGCATGCTGTAGTTCATGGGGTCGCAAAGAGTTGGACATGACTGAGTGACTGAACTGAGATAAGTTCATTTCTCTTTCTTGCCTCCATTTCCTCATTTGTAAAGTGGAAGGAAGAACACTGCCTGCCTCTGTGAAAATTAAATGAGTTAATTTTTTAAGATCTGTTACCAGAGTGCTAGAAAATAAGAAAGCATCCATTTTCACAACTATTACAATGCTGCACAACATACACACATACCCATTAACCAAATTGTATTTTCCATCCATCTTCCCTTAACAAATGGGAAAGTCATTGTGAGCAGGAAAACATGTATCTGTGATATATTGTGGTTTTTTGTTTGGTCTTGTTTTTAAAAGAAATTCAGCTTTTTTTTTTTTTTTTTTAGGCTACAGTGCATGGCATGTGGGATCTTAGTTCCCCAACCAGAAATCGAACCTGCATTGGAAGCTCTGAGCCTTAACCCCTGGATCACAGGGGAAGTCCCTGTGATATATTGTTAAGCCTACAAAAGATACAGGAAAGCTTTTCTTTAATCATGTACTTAAAGGAACATGGCAAATTTTTAATCTGTTTGAAACAAGTCAAAAGTATCTCTTCTGTCCTTGGGCTAAAGGTGTGTTACACTGCATCACTGCCTTGGGGGGGTGTGTACCCAACAGTGGGTTTGCTTTTGAAAGGTGAGGCTACATCCCCTTGGAGCACAGGCTGCCATGGGCAGTTGCCAGGCTTCTCTCTGTCGGCCTCAGACTATTGCAGGTAAGCTATTCACTTCAGAGCTAGAACATCCACTGTCAAAGCTGCAGTTGTACACTGTGTTTTTTTAGGCAATGAGCATTTGGCAGCTGTGTGTTTACTTAGCAAAGAGTTTCTGGGATCACCAGGAGGTGTGCCCTCTCTTTCTGTTTATCCAACATTGTCAGTCTTCTATGCTGATGAGGATCACACTTTAAAGAGAAAGTACTCAGGCATACACTCACTTTGTCTACCTGCATGTCCCTGGTTTGAGTTGAACTTCCCAGACTCTGCAATGAACCTGTGTTCTACACAAGTCCTCCTGGGTCTGCCTTGATTCTGTGCTGTACCTGGGGTAGGGGTCAGGGGTGACCTGTCACAGGGCCATTCAAGGTCTTTGACAGTTCTCCTAACTTTATATTTGAAGGCTCCATGCTCAGATGGTAAAGAATTTGCCTTCAGTGCAGGAGACCTGGGTTCGACCCCTGGTTCAGGAAGATCACCTGGAGAAGGGAATGGAAAACCACTCCAGCTTTCCTAGAGAATTCCATGGACAGAGGAGCCAGGCGGGCTACAAAAAGTTGAACACGACTGAGAGACTGACGCTTTCACTTTCACCACATCATAGCAAACATGTTAAAATACATATGCAATTTTGTGTTACAAAACACTCAAATTTTTACAATTGCTTTTTAAAATATACGACTATCAGCAACTAATTGAATTATGATGAGCTGTAATGACTGGACAATTTCAGACATTTCTGGAATGACTCAAAAGCAAGGAAATCAAATCTACAACTTTTTTTCAAGGGTAATGAAATTTTTATGAATTGAAAATCTGATCAGTGAAGAAAGTTGGTATATGTCATGCATAGTCTTCAGTGAATAAAAGACATAGCCCCTCCCGCCTGGGAACTCTTCAAGCTCAGGCCAAGCTCTGCGTGGGAAAGAGACTGCGGTGAGCCACTGGCGGTGATATCAAACCCAATGACCTTAGAATCCAGAAGGAAAAGTCTACCACTGTCTGAATAAATGCGGTTTATTGAAGATATAGAACAGAAAATTCATACATATATTGGTGCCAAGAAAGGAAAAGTACTGCTCGAGGGAAACCAAAACATCAGCAGGAGATTGGGGGGAGAGGGGCCGCCGAGAAAGGGTGGGTAGCCGGGTATGCACAGGGCTGGCTGGGGCTTTCCCATAGGACAGTGGAACGTTGGCTGGGGTGGCGAGCCCTGCGGGGCGGGGGCGGTGACACAGCCCAGCCCCTGGGCACTGCCCAGCGGCTCGGCCTTATAGGAGTAGATGGTTTTTCCCCCAGATAACCCCTCCCAGGAAATTTTGGGCCGCCATGCCAGCCGCAGAAGCTACGTAGGGAAAGGGTCCCACGGGTATATCAAAGGGCGTACAGAGCTAGAGTGTGCCGGCAAGTGAAGGGGGCTGGTGGGTCCGAGACAACGTTCAGAGTTTGTGGTGGGACCGCTGGCTCTGAGAGGAGCTTTGTGTGACCCGGACCGAGCTGCGACCGCCAACCCCGCTGACGGCGCACGAGCCCCCGGAATTGGAGACGCCCCCGCGCACAGCAGAGCCCCCGCCGGAACTGCTGTCCAAGCCCAGGCCCCCGCGGCTGGCCCTGCTGTCCCGGCCTCCGCTGCCCAGCCTCCCGCTGCCTAGACCGCCGCTTCCCAGATCCCCGCTCCCCAGGCCTCCTCGACCTCCAGCTCCTCCTCCCAGGGCGCCGCTGCCGCCACTGCTGCTGCTGGTGGTGGTGTGGACCATCTCTGCAAAGAGCATTGGGGTCAGCCAGCTTCTGGGAGGCCGGTCCAGCCCGCCCACCAGTCCCGCCCACAGTCCGGGAGCCAATCCCCTCCGCCCACCGGCTCTTCCCCTGGGTACCGCCCACTAAGGTTTGGCGGAGTCGGGTGAGGGCCCGCTTCAAGACAGCCGGGCAGGGGAGGTTGGCCTCCCCCGCCGCCACCCTACAGCCTCTTCCCAGCCTGCAAATGGTGCAGCCCACCAGCGCTGGCCCCGCAGTAACCCCCCCGCCCCCCCCACCTCGGTTTGAGAAACATTATCCCAAAGCATCCAGCCCCTTTCCTGAGAAGGAACCCGGTACTCACCGATGCTCACAGAACTCTGGCACTCCCCAGACATCCTGTTGGGGAAGATCAGACCTCCGTATTAGCATCTGTGCCGGAGCCTCCTTTCCTTAAATACACCTTGCTTAGGTCAATAACAGTGAAAGCCTTGGTCCCCCTAGCTCCTTCCTGACTGATGCTGACTGTAAGAAATAGGTGCTCAAAATGCCATGACATGCATTCCTCCTCCTGTTGGGTAAAGTTGGGCTTAAATTGTTACCCTTTCCCACTAACATCACCTTCAAGAGGATCAGAGCAGAGGGTCATTCGTGTGTCTACCCACACTCTTCCTGCTCCTCAGGGGCCTATATAGTAAATAATGTTTATATCTGTCCCTTTAAAGGCCAGAGCCCTATAACCAAGTGCCAGCCTACAGGAACCCACTCTTCAGAAACCTACTATTAAGGCCTTAAATAATAAAGAAATAACCTAGAAATAGTATTTATGCCTGTGAAAGAGAAAGTCGCTCAGTCGTGTCTGACTCTTTGTGATCCCATGGACTATACAGTCCGTGGAATTCTCCAGGCCAGAATACTGGAGTGGGTAATCTATCCATTCTCCAGGGGATCTTCCAGACCCAGGAATCGAACTGGGGCCTCCTGCATTGCAGGCGGATTCTTTACCAGCTGAGCTACCAGGGAAGCCCTTATACCTGTAAGTCCTCCTCTTTTTCAGACATGTATTTTACAGCTAAAATATGAGACATGAAAGATGGGAAAACCTGCCCAAGATAAGTTTCTGGTGGTGTCACTATTGCATAGAAAGCACAGTTCTCCTGGAGGATTGGCAGCATCTCAAAACACTTAAAGGGGCAGGGGCAGGAGTTGGGTGGGGGTGGAATGGGCCCGCTGAGGGCTACCACCATCTCCAGCAGTCCACATGAGCATGCTCAGGCAGCAAAGCCACCAGACATCTCAGCCTCCTGGAAACCAGAGGGATTCCAACTAACCTGCACTCCTCGCCCTCCAGGAGGGTCCGGTAGGTGGCAATCTCAATGTCAAGGGCCAGCTTGACATTCATCAGCTCCTGGTACTCCTTCAGCAGCCGGGCCAGGTCCTCCTTGGCCTGCTGCAGGGCAGCCTTGAGGTCCTGAAGCTTGGCACTGGCATCCTTGAGGGCCACTTCCCCGTGCTGCTCTGCATTAGCAATGGCTGTCTGCAGGTTGGCATTCTGGGTTGGGGGCGACCAGAAGTCCAATTTAGGTTCAAGTGGATTCACTGAGAGCCTGCCTGTATGCTTGGCGCTTACACATGGATCACCTCATGTTGGACAAATGAGGAAACTAAAACCCAAGAAGATGAAGCCTGGGCTGCAGTCGAAATCCTAGTGCCTCAAGGAATGGGATTAACACCATCTGGCCTCAAGGACACAGGCCAGCTCAGGAGTCAGACTCCTCCTATACCTCTCTTCTCTCTCATGGTAAGAGTCTAAGCATCTCCTAAAAGCCCTCCTCCTCCAGGAAGTCTTCTTGAATTATCCAAAGAATTGTCCTTCTGTCCTAATCCATGTTGATGTGAGCTACCTTGGCTAATTCTCCTAATTTGGTCTTCACACAGCTTCTTTCCCCAGCCTCCCTAATTATGTCTGAACTCAACATTTCTGGTCCACATCAGCCTCCAGTCTCCAGGCAGGCAGGATCTGGGTCCATTAGACACAGCCCAGAAGCACACCCTGTCAATTTTAGCATGCAAGGGGCTAGGACGTGAGTGCTGAGCCCTGAGCTTACGGTGCAGGCATCAGCCCGCAGTCTCAGGTGAGTGCTCCTTCCTCCTTCCCACCTGCTTCTTGATGCTCTCAATCTCGGCCCGCAGCCTCTGGATCATCCGGTTGAACTCCATGATCTCACTCTTGATACTCTTCAGGTCGTCCCCATGCATGCCGGCTGTGGTCTGCAACTCACCCAACTGTATCCAAAAAGAGTCACACATTCAAAAGGCCAGCAGGGCCTACTATGGTCCCCTACTCCAACCCTTCTGCATCACAAACAGGAAAACAAAAACAGAGTTAGGGCCTGTGCAAGGTCACCCACTGGAGGAATCAGGTGCTCTGTCCTCTGTGTCAGGGACACGTCTTCCAGCACAGTCGCTGTTGGGATTTTTTTGAGCTTTTACTTTGCCCCAAGCCCTGTGCTTTACCTCATAGAACCTCACAGCTTCCTGGTGAGGAAGGCATTATTATCCCTATCTTATGAATGGGAAAACTGAGACACAGATTGCTTGAGTACCATGACTAAACTCTCCGAGGTGTCAAGTAAGAGGGCTGGCGCATGAATGCAAACATCTCAGATGCTGGAGCCATCTCTTCCCCAGCAGGCTATCCTTCTGGGGCAGAAAACTCAGAAGAGTCTGATGCTTAAGGGCTAGCTTAGGCCCCATGCAGATGTGGGGATGGGAGAAAGGTGTACAGAATTCCCCTGTCCTCTAACTTTGCTCAGTCTCCCTTGCTTTCCTCCTGCTTCCTTTCAGACACTGACTTCAACCCCTCAGTGTGATCAGATCAGAAGCAAGCATGACAGGGCCCAGTTGGGTGCGAGCAAAATAGAAGTGTCTCCAACAATAAAAGATATGCAGCCAGAGGGCTTTAGGTTAAGTATTTCTCAAGCTTGGCACTAGTGACATTTCAGACAGAGTAATTTTTTGTTTGGTGGGAGAATGGTATCTCACGCATTGTAGAATGTTTAGCAGCATCTCTGGCCTCTACCCTCCAGACTCCAGTAGCACCTCACCCCCACCCCTAGGTGTGACGTTCAAACCTGTCTTCACACATTGCCACGTGCCTCCTGGGGGAAAAGTATACCTTCCCCCCACCCCAGTTGAGAAGCCCCAGGTTAGAGCAATGTCAGAGCTCTCTGATTAGGAAGGGAGATGTCTGGTAGCAAACCAGCCTAGTAGGAGGGAGAGGAGCCACCATGCTGGAAATGCAGAGAAGAATGACTCTGGAGCAGACTCGGCCCTCCCGGGGAGACGTGATGGTGTTACCCACCTGGGACTGGTACAGAGCCTCAGCCTCAGCCTTGCTCCTCTGGGCGATGGCCTCGTACTGGGCGCGGACCTCGGCGATGATGCTGTCCAGGTCCAGGCAGCGGTTGTTGTCCATGGACAGGACCACGGACGTGTCACCTGTGTCTAACTGCATCTGGGACAGCTCCTGCAGGGCCAGGCAGACATGACCCCTCCTGAGCTCGCCAGGGGACACAAGCCACCAGCTCAGGAGGGAGGGCTCTGAACCAACTGAGGGACAGGTGAGAAGGTGTCACTCTGTCAGAAGGACTGAGACATGAAACTTTTTCTCTAGGAGACAGGAGGCAGGGGGGTGAGGGGCAGACTTACAGCATCATAGAGGGCCTTCAAGAAGTTGATCTCATCTGTCACACTGTCCACCTTGGCCTCCAGTTCCACTTTGGTCATGTAGGCAGCATCGATGTCCTGGGAAAGAATTCAGTCATGGTCCCCTCTGACCTGTGGGCTTAGCCCAGTCCTGGGCACTGACGGAGGGAGCGGGGCAAAGGGGCCACAGGAGCCTGCCCCTTTGCCCCCACCAACCGCGCCCCCCTCCGGAGCTCCCACTCAGGGGAAATGAGATGCCCATCCAGGCACAGGCAGACCTGGCCTAACATGACCAAATAGGCTGCCTTACAGGCTGGGCTGGAGGACCCTTCTCAGAAAACAGCCAAAGAGGCTGTGAGGGTGAAAAGAAGAGCAAGGGTTGGGCCGGGGCCATTACACTGAGACTGGGTGAGGAGAATTTGTGAGGAGGGTCTGGGGGAGAATCTAAATCAGCAACGCTCAAAGGTTCTCTCTTTTTTTTTTCCAAAGGCTCTCTTTAAATTCCTCCTGGGAATACACTCCTGTGGTAGGGGGGAGGAATATATATACTAATATATATTCCTTCTCTTCATCCACTTTCTGATCACAACTCAAGATCTAATGGGATTCATAGACCCACAGGCCCATCAGGAGGGAGCCACATGGCAAAGTCTGGTGGACCCTTTGGACCCTCCTCCCAGGAGGGGAGCAGCCAGGCCCTCAGATGCCCCTCCCAGCTTGTAGGGTGGAGGGGCTCCCTGGCTCCCTCCGTGGCCCTCCCTCCCTACATGGCCTGAAGGAGACCCTCAAAATAAGAGGACTGGACTTTTTCTCCCCTCAACCTCATAGCACCCTATTCAGCAGGGCTCTGGGGTGGGAGGTGGGGGAAAGACCCTTCACCTTCTTCAAGACGACAAAGTCATTCTCTGCCGCAGTGCGCTTGTTGATCTCCTCTTCATATCTATGAGAAAAGAGGCACTTTCTGGCCCATCTTCCCCAGGAGGTCACCATGGCCTCAGAGCACTTCCCGTAAGTACCGCAGACTCAGGGCTTCTTGTCCTGCCCTTTAGCTCAAGGCCTGTGCCCTTGCAGTGCACCGCCTCCCAGGCTCAGGTGAGACCTGGTTTTTCTACAGGCTTCACTGAGCACTATGTGCGCTCAGAGGGTAGGGCCTGGAACCGGCTCTATGTTCAGCAAGTATGGTGGCCCTGTGGGCTCTTGGTAAGCACTTCTTGAATTCACGAAAACCCAGAATAGCACGACAAATGTGCCGGGTCTTATTCTGTGAATGACACGTATTAACTCATTCAGGCCTCGCTACAGTGAATAAAGACTACCACTGTCTCCATTTTACAGATGAGAGGACTGAGGCACAGAGAAGCTAAGGAGTCAGTCCAAGCTCACAGAGCTGAAAGTGGTGGAATAGACCTTGCCCAAGGCACTCGGATCCCAGAGACCATACTCTTAACTTAAAAGTAACCTGCCTCTCCTTCAGAAGCCTATTGACAAGGGAAATACACCCCATATTTGGAGGGGAATTTGGAGATGATGTAGTCCAGGGAGGATGGAGGGTGTTGTCTGATTCTATGTGGTTTGTGAATGAACTTCAGAGTGTCTTGGAACATCCCCACCAAACTTACATGGATACACCCTTTCATTAAATTCTTAAGAGTTTCTGCCCCAAATAAACCATGAGCCATTATTTTAAAGACTGGGATCTTGAAAGTCAGAGAAGGTGGGGGTAAATCCCCCCCAGCGTGTAGCCAGCTGGAACAGAGCTGGCCCCTCCCACCCTCCAACCCACACTGCCCCACCCCCTGCCCCAGGAACTGAGCAGCACACACCTCTTCTTGAAGTCCTCCACCATCCCCTCCATGCTCCTCAGCTCCTCATGCAGCTTGTCCTTCTCAACATGCAGACCATCCAGAAAGGCCCTGAGGCTGCTGATGTAGTTCTCGAAAAAAGGCTCCAGGTTGCGGTTGTTAGTGTTAGTGCCAGATCCCTGCTCCTGCAGGAGGCTCCACTTGGTCTCCAGGACCTTGTTCTGCTGCTCTAGGAACCGCACCTGCCATCCAATAGGAAAAGGACATCAGGGAGCAGTCTGCAGCCAACTCCAGTCTTGGTTGACTTTCCTAGAAACAAAGTTCCCAGGAATCTCCCAGTCCCTCCCGTTGGGTTGCATTTTGCCTGCTACAATAGTTCAGTACTAACCCCACGTGGATAGCAGCATCAGTGACCTACAACGGAGGCAGAGGCCTGCTGTGCAGATAAGGAAACTGAGTCCCAGAGTAACCAAGGTGACACTACAAGCTAGTAACAAACCAAAACTGAGGTTTCTTGATACCCAGACTGGATGATCTTCCCACTGTATCATTCATTCATCCATTCATTCCTCAATCAGTTAGTACTCAATAAATAGCAGGAGATTTGAAAGCCTACAGCAGGTGTAGTCTCCAGGAAGAGGTTTACAGTACATCTGGGTGCCCTGTATTAAGGTGAGAAATAGAGAAAACCACAGAGAAATGGCTCTTGGGCTGCCCTAGTCCTAGGAACAAGGGCCCAGGTGCACCGAGATGGGCCCTTGCTGCCGAGCCTGGTTAAATGTAGGACTCAGTTGCATTTAAATTGAACCACTAGCTGAAGATGTCTCAAACTTTCATTTGCTGCAAAACGTTTCTGTACACAAGCTCAAAGCCAACTGTATAAACAATGGAATAAATATCAATCAATTGACCATTCAACAAACATCTGCAAAGCACCAGGCATGTGCCATGCCTTATGCCAGCCACTCAGGACCCCAGGACCTGAGAATCCCCCTTCAAAGGTGATAAGAGATCTTGCTGAGAAGGTCTTGGATAGTTCTCCACCTTTTGTGGAGAGCAGTATTTTCACATCACTTTCTACCTCTGTGAATAATTTATCTGGACACCCAGGTGTCTGCCAGGAACTAGTGGGTCACTAGGCTTTGAAGAACTTCCCCTCTGCAAAGTCTGATATTCCAGTGTTAAGATCAACTTCATCTTCAGCTTTGCCCAAGCCTCTTACGTATGATGAGAGGACCCCCAACGAGTCCCTACAAACCCTTTCTTTAAGACCTGATACTATCCCATGGTCACAAAGAGATCGAAACACCTTATACTCAGCAGTACTGCTGAAACACTCAGTTAGCAGCTGATCAAGCCTGGATACTCTCTAGTCACCACAACTGTTGTCATAGTGTCCCCACTATGACATGGAGTAGTCAGAGCACAGAAAGCCCAGTAAAACCTTGCTCAACCTCGCCTACACACAGACACGCATACACCAAGGTCAGTGGCCTAACGTTCACAGCTCTTCACGCCAAAATCTTCCCAAGAGAATCACCCAGGAGGAGGTACCCCTTACCCTTTCCCCCTCCCACCCCCAAAAAACACTCTGCATCCCTCTCCTTAGGCTGAGAGTAGATTAATTCATCACTCAGGTAAATATCCAGCCTTGGCAGAGGTGGTCTCTCTTTCAAAGAGGAGCAATTCACAGTCTTCCTGAGATGGAGGAGGAGTGCAGAAGGCATCAGTGAGGGACATCCATGATGGCAGCAGCCTCGGCAGTGCCAGAGGCACCGCGCAGAGCTGTGGTGACGGGGCTTGCAGGAACGGTAGTGGCTCCATCCAGTGAGGGACCCGAGATCTTTTCATTATCTACCACTCCCTTAGCAGGCCCGCCCCTGAGGGATGGAGGTAGAGGATGAACCTGCAAGTCCTTCCTTGGTGGCAAAAGGAAAAGAGGAAGAGGGGGCCAAGCTCATTAGGACAAACTTTCTCACTGTCCAGCTGTCCCGAGCTGGGCTCACCTTGTCAATGAAGGAGGCAAACTTGTTGTTGAGGGTCTTGATCTGCTCCCGCTCCTGAGCCTTTACTTGCCCAATCTGGGGGTCAATCTCCACATTGAGGGGCTGCAGGAGGCTCTGGTTGACAGTCACTTCCTGGATTCCCCCAGGGAAGCCACCTGGGCCAAAGCCACCAGGGCCACCAAAGCCACGGGGTCCTCCAAAACCACCAGGACCTCCAAAGCCACCAGCCCCTCCTCCAAAGCCACCAACTCCCCCTCCAAAGCCCCCGCCCATCCCTCTTCCACCACCTCCAAAACCACAGCCTCCTGAATATCCCCCACTGGTGCTCCTAAACCCTCCAGCCCGGATGCTGCCTCCAGCCAGGCTGATGGAGATCTTCTTGTTCCCCCCCAGGTTGTAGAGACTCTGGCTGCCGAAGCCTCCTCCCATCAGGGCACAGGCGGCAGACCCAGCGCCACCCCCGCCTGAGCGGGAGGCCAAGGAGGACTTGGAGGAGGTGACCCGGCTCTGGCCCGACACCACGGCTGAGCGCCCGCTGAAGCCCTGCCGGCGGCTCCCGCTGGAAGCCCTGCAGGACTGCTGGCTGTAGCCGGCCTGACGACTCATGGTGGACGGCAAGGTATTCCAAAAGGAGAGCGGACCGGGAGGTTGGCGGAAACGCGGAGACCTTCTGAAGCTCTGGGCCAGAGGTGGCGCTTATATAGGGCTGGGAGCTTGGCTGGCTGGCGGTGCCAACCAACTAATTGAGGTATTATCAGCTTTGGTTTGCCTGGCAGAAAGAGGTCAAGTCCGAAACTCAAAACACACCTTGGTAATCACTCCAAATTTCCAAATTGCTTTGTTTCCCGAGGGTTACTCATCTGAAGGAAGCTTAAGTTGGGAGAGGGGCCATCCTGCAGGGCTGGACACAGCCCTAATCCCCGAGAGACTTACCCTCCCATCCCAGGAGTGACAAGTCAGCATTTCCGTACCTCCCCTGTGTCCCCATGGCCACCCTGCCAGCCCATCAAGCCTCAGAAGTTTACAGGATGGGTTCAGAGCCTCAGTGAGGACCTAGGGGAAGAAGGGAGAAGAAGGGGGAGGGCTGGGAAGGAGAAGGAGCATGAGGAGATGGAAAATGGAAGAGTGAGAGAAGGTATAGCATCCCTCTGGGGCTCTTGCCATCCAGGCAGGAAAAGGTACACATCCGAATCACACAGCAGGATGTGTTCTTGACCGTGTGGGCCTTGGATGGAGAGCTGGTTGGGGAGCGGGGAAAATAGGGTGCAGGGTGCTCAGGCCAAGAAACAGAGGGATATACAGTGGACTGAAAGGAAGCACAGACCACAGCCAGGGCTTCCCCGGTGGCTCAGCGGTAAAGAATCTGCCTGCAGTGCAGGAAACGCAGGAGACAGGGGGTTGATCCCTGGGTCTGGAAGCTCCCCTAGAGGAGGCATGGCAATGCACTCTGGTATTCATACCTGGAGAATCCCATGGACAAAGGAGTCTGTTGGCTATGGTCCATAGGGTCGCAAAGAGTCGGACATGACTGAAGCGCCTAAGAACACATGCACACACAGACCATAGCCGAGGACTTTGAGGAAGGCAACAGACAGGGAGGGGGGCCTGTGGGGAAAGGAAAGCTGGAGGAAGACTAATCCAGGAAGGAAGAGTGTGCAGACTACCTGGTCCAGGTCAGAGAGACCACCAACCTTTCCTATTCCAAGCTCACATTAGAGAAATGAATCCAGGATTTCTCATTTCTCCTCTCGGCTCCCCTAAGATACACCATCTACACCACCTAGGAAGCTTGAGTGGCTCCCTGGATGGCTATAAACTACATCCACCCGCAGCTGAGCAGGGTCCATTTAACTTGACTCAGACCGTAGGAAAGTGAAGGCTCTTTCCATCATCAGTTTTCTAAAACATATTTTTATTTATCATCACGATGTATACAATAGAGCTGATTACTTCCAATCACATCATGATCTTGTAGATTTTTTCCCCAATATTCTTTGCATTACTCTTTATTCCATATTAGAAACAAAAGTTTCAGATATCTTTTGACTCAGTATTCCAAGTTCTTGGGACATAGCATCAGTACTTCCCACTATCCTGTTGGGTTCTTGCCTCTTATCTCTGACTCTTTTTCCAGGGCACATTGTTGACTAAAATCCATGAATTCTACAGAAAAATCATTTAATCTGCTAATTTCCCTTTTCTTGTCACCATCAAGATTCTAAAAAAAAGAAGAATGATTGCAATTTGTAAGGCTGTTGAGAGGATGGTTATGAGAAAAGCAAACTGTCATATCACTTATCATGTGTGGTATGAATGTTTAATCAGTTACAACATTTATCTCCCATTGCCCTTCAGCAGCAAAGACCAGTCTTAATTACTCCAAGGCTGAAAGCCGACCTCCAGGTACTCCGGAAAATGTCTTTACTTAAAGAGAAAGAGAAAGGAGACTTCTCTTTCCTCTTCTAATTTGGCCTCCTTTGTCCCCAGATACCTGCCCCTCCAGGAATCCCCCCTCATTTATCTGACCCAGCCCCTTTGTTTACCCCTCACCTCTGGCTGCTCAGCATATGTGCTCTCAACCAAGAGTGCGGGATAATTGCTCCCCTACAAGCTCACTGGGAATCGAGCCAGTTTAAACCAGTGACCCATGAAACCTTAGTTCCAGGAACTCTGCTCCTGTTTCTTCAAGCACACAAAGACCCTCAAGTCAAGTGGCCTCGGACAGGGTGGCAAGTGGAGGTTCTGTATGATCGAGGTCTGCTTGGATTACAGAAATCAGTGCCTCAGACTACCGGACTTTCTACATACATGCATGCATGGACACACACACACACAGGACCAAAACACAACATGTACTGTGCATTAACAGTAACCACACATACATGTGTACACACTCACAAAATCTCTCACATACACGCAGACACACGCTCTCAACACGGTTCCCTGCCCAGCAGTCTCTTCCCTATGAAGCCCTTGATGTCACAAATAGGCATTCCCTGCTTTGTCTTCTAAACCTCATTGCCTGCCTCATTCCCTCATGGCCCTGATTATTGCCCAAAGCATCTCACTAATCTGAGAAACCAAGATACAGCAACTGGGTCCAAACAAAGGCACAGGCTGGGAGTTAGGCAGCCCGGGTCCTACCCTGACTCAGCTGCCACCCACATCTTCTCTCTGCTGCTCAGCCTCCTCTTCCAAACAAGGATGGTGGCACACTTGATCAAGGGATCCGTGCAGACCCACTGAAGCCCAGGGTTCAGAGGAGGACAGGGGCAGGAGGAAGGGGCAGCAGGGGACAGTGCCCCAGTGTCGTGGCCACCGCCATCTCAGCCCGCTGACATCCATGAAGGATAGTCCACCTGGTGAGAGTGGGGAGAGTGGCCTGGTGACTGGGTTGGGAGACCGGGCCTTTACAACACAGCACATAAGCCGCTGTCATTGCCGACCCGTGAAGTCGATCCTGACTCCAAAATCCAAATAGTGTTTTGGATTCAAGTGTGGCTGATGCCCGCATCCAAAGAGACCCTGAGAATGAATGAGGAAATGTCCCGCACTGTCTTCCTGTCTCACCTGCGTGGTTTTCAGTGCTATCACAGAGAAATTCTTCAGAACGATTAGCTGATTTCCACCCCTTGGCAGCTGCCAATGCCAGGGCCCAGTTTGAATATGCTGAGAAGTCAGTTTGCATTTCAAACGTCGAGAACAAAGTCCAAAGAGCTTGAAGTGGAAGTCTGGGACTCTAATGAGGGCCCAGCCCAAATCTCTTACTCCTGACAAATCCCACTCTAATCCCCCACACCCACAGACTATAAAAGCCCAGCCGCTCTCCTCTGACACCTCTTAGGGAGAGAAATGGTGTGCTACTGGCAGGGAGGTGCCACCGCTGAAAGCAGTAGGTGGGGCTTTCTAGGAGGTGAGGGCACAGGGGTCCCAGGGGAGGCACGGGGCCCTGCACCACCTCCTCTCCGTGGTCATGGCTGTGCCTCCCAGGACGGCGCCCTGACCAAGGCTGCCTCTGCTCCGGGGAAGCTGGGTCCTCTCTGGGAGAACTAGGGAGGAGGAGGAGGGATTGCTCCTGCCCACAGGCAGCCCCGGCTTCTCTGGGGACCAGTGCACTCAGATGCAAGTGCTCAGGGCTAAGGACAGGCTTGGCAACACAGGGCACAGCAGCTGGGCCAAGGACAGCAGGTGGGAAAGAGCCAAAGAGGGAGAAGGAGATGGGGCTGCACCAAGATGGGGGACCCTGGGCTGGGAGGCCTGGCAGGAAGGGCAGGGTGGATGGTTCCTGGGTAGAGTTGGCCCTAAAGTCTGCACTCGGAGGGCACGCTGCTCCACAAGGAACTGTTCCTCGACACTGAGCTTTGAGCCAAGTCTCCCCAGGGAGGGGCCAGCCCTGTGGCATCTGGAGCTCAGGAAAAAAAGTCTAAAGCCCAGCAGATGTAGTCTTGAACTTAGCTCCATCCTGAAGGAGAGGGCCAAGAGGGACAGGATGGCTTCCTCACGGTGCCCAGACTCTCCCACCCAGGAATCTGTCAGAGCGATGCCATGGGGGGCCCCTCTGGCCAGAAGCAGGAGGCCTGAGCCCCAGGCTCCAGACCCCTCTGGGCCTCCAGTTAGCCAGTCATGAAATAGAGCTGATACACCTCTGCTCTCCTGATTGAGCAGAGAGGATGGGAGGTGAGTTAAGTACAGTAAAGGGCTTTATAAACTCAAGAGCAGGAGTCCTGTGTTGACTCAGGGCATTCTAATAGTAGAAAAGCAAGTCATGAGGGTGCTGGCCGGATGGCAGACTCCATAATTAACACTCTACAGACTTCTCCCCACTTGACCCTCATTGCAATCCTATAGGGAAGATTTGTAGCTCCATTTTACAGATGAGGAAAACTGGGGCCTGGAAATTAAGTAACTTGTCCAAGACCACAAGTGCAAAGCCAAGCCTCCGACTCAGTTCTGTCCCTTCTGTCTGGAGGCCATGCCTGTGGCCCCACAGGGTGTTCTGTGTCTGTTCCTGCCCAGAGCTCAGCGCATGGAGCAAGCCCTGACTCTGAACAGTTGATGGGATTTGATCACATTCTGGAAATGGCAGGTAAAAACAGAGCATGGAATGAGGAGAAGAGTCACAAAGACCACCACACACTGGTCCAGGGATGGTCCCCAGAAGGGCGCTTTGCGTTATTCCCCCCACAGAGGTGACAGTTTGTGCTGAGCTAGCCCCCTCCTTCTTGGTCAGGCCCATGGACCAGATTTTGCAAACTGGTGGACCCCACCCTGGAGCCATGGACCACTGAGACACTAAGCAGCTCAGAGCTGCTACCGTTGCCTCCCTCATCCTCTGCCTGAGCCCCTAGTGTGAGTCCGCCCCCCTCACCCATGCCCAGCCACCACTTCCTGAGCACCTCTCTGGCCGGGCACCGTCCTGACCTCCTCTCACCCACTCTCCCTCGGTCCTAGGGATCATGAAGAGTCCTCAGACTTAAAGCCCCCTCCCCCTTCCCTTTACACCCTGATGTATCATTTAGGAGCAGCCCAGCCCCACCACAAAGGCTCATATGACCAGCCTGGCCCCTCGGCCTCTTCTGTCCTAAACCACCTGGGACGCCTGTAGCCCCTACCACATCCATAAGTCACATGAGAGCATCTTCCCTCCCTTAAACCAGTGTGAAAGCCCTTGGAGGGCAGGCCTCGTACCTGGGGCAGTCCTCTGTCCCCCAGCACCCAGCCAGCTTCGTACAACTCAGGAAGTTCTTGGTTCCCTGTAAAAGCCAAGCCACAGCCTTATAGGCATGCATGCCAACACTTAACAGTACCTGACATTTGTGGAGTGTCTTCAACTTTTTAAAACCCTTTCACTTATCTGACTCGACAGACAAATGGGCAAAAGCACCACCTAGAGATACACACCCTCCTGTGACTCATAGACAAAGCACTTTCATACAACTTGTGACCCCAAATGGAAATGACAAAAGCATTAAGCATGAACTGAGTTTGAAGACCGATGCAGTCAGGAGGTAGATTCTGTCCCAACCTACCCACTGATTCTGCTTTCTGCTAAAAGGCATGAAGATTAGAACAGGAAGTGAAGGTCAGGCACAGTGTTCGGAGGACCCAGAAAGAGTGTCCAGACTCTGTCTCCTTAAGACTTCATTCTCTCCAAGGAATCCAACATGGACCACTATCCATTCAGTCATCCCTCCAAACATCCATTCATTCTCTCAGCAATCACTGTTAAATGCCTACATATGGCTGGTCCCAGGCTACCCAATAAGGAACACAATGATATGCAAGACAGGGTCCAAGATCTGGAAAAGCTTCCAGTTGTACTGAAGGAAGGGATCAGTCATGTAAACAACTCCTTATTAGTACTTTGGGGATCAGCATTTTTGACAGCAGATCAAAAAAGTGTTATGAGTAGACAATGAATAAAGGCTATGGAAGATGTCAGAGAGAAGGTCATTTTGAGTAGGGTGTTGAGGGATGAGGAGGAGTGGGCCTAGTGGGTGGACAATAGGAGAAATATACCCCCACGTAGAGAGGAAAACATTTCAAATGCTGTTGAGGGGAGAGAGTCAGTGAGAGATCCCACATGCTTGCAGAACAGGAGACATGGAGGAGGGGGACAGGTGATAACAAAGAGCTGGATGTGTAGGCTGAAACTGATGGTAATGATCTCTGTTCTGTGCTGCAAATTTGGGACTTCAATCTGTGAACAGTGGCTGTCAGTGCTGACTGCAAATCAGACCATTAGATAGCTTTTTTTCCTTCTTTTTTTTTTTTTTTTTTTTAATTGAAGGGTAATCGCGTTACAGTATTATGTTGGTTTCTGCCAAACATCACCATGAACCAGCCATAGGTATACCTATGTACCCTCCTTCTTGACCTCCCTCCCCACCCCACCCCTCTAGGTTGTTACAGAGCCCCAGTTTGAGTTCCCTGAGTCATACAGCAAATTCCTGTTGGCTATCTATTTTAGGTATAGTAATGTATGTTTCCATGTTACTCCGTCCAAACATCCCACCCTCTCCTTCCTCCCCCAACCACCGTGTCCGTAAGTCTGCTCTCGATGTCTGTGTCTCCATTGTTGCCATGCAACTGGGCAACCTGAAAGAAATGGACAGCTTTTTAAAATCCAGATCCTCAAACTCTAGTCCTGACTTCCAGAGTCAGAATCTTAGGGAACGTGGCCCAGAAACTTGTATTTTCGTAAAGCTCCAGTTTGCTTTGATTTTGACGGACTAATTTTTACAACAAAAGGAACTTTATCAAAGGAGGAAACTTCCATGTTTTCATGAAGGCCTGGGTAACAATAAGAGAATCACCTGTTCTGTCCTCAAACCAGACACAGAGTTTCATCCAGTCCAAGAGGCTGGACCAGTCACTCAGCCTTTAGATACAGCTGCAAATGCTGATGACTAAAGGCAGCCAGAGCTGTTAAAAGGAGGCAGGGAGCTTGAAAACACGTTGCTGAGAACAAGAAAATGCAAACCAGAGCCCCGGGCAAAATATACACGATACATACATCTGATGGATCTCAAAAACATCCTGATGCAATGAGGAAGTCAGACACAAAAAGAATATCTGCTATATGATTCCGTTTGTATGAAATTTTAAAAGAGACAAAACCAACCTATTGTGACAGAAAGCAAGCCCAGCCTGGGCCTGAGGGCTGGCGGGTGAAGGACTGCAAAGGGGCAGGAGAACATTTTGGAAGATGACCCAGATTTTGACTGTGGCGGTAGTTATCCTGGTATATACATTTATCAAAATTGATTGAAATGAATTGCTCAGATCAGATCAGATCATATCAGTCGCTCAGTCGTGTCCGACTCTTTGCGACCTCATGAATCGCAGCACGCCAGGCCTCCCTGTCCATCACCAACTCCCGGAGTTCACCCAGACTCAACGTCCCTCGAGTCAGTGATGCCATCCAGCCATCTCATCCTCTGTTGTCCCCTTCTCTTCTTGCCCCCAATCCCTCCCAGCATCAGAGTCTTTTCCAATGAGTCAACTCTTCACATGAGGTGGCCAAAGTACTGGAGTTTCAGCTTTAGCATCATTCCTTCCAAAGAAATCCCAGGGCTGATCTCCTTCAGAATGGACTGGTTGGATCTCCTTGCAGTCCAAGGGACTCTCAAGAGTCTTCTCCAACACCACAGTTCAAAAGCATCAATTCTTCGGTGCTCAGCCTTCTTCACAGTCCAACTATCACATCCATACATGACCACAGGATAAACCATAGCCTTGACTAGATGAACATTTGTTGGCAAAGTAATGTCTCTGCTTTTGAATATGCTATCTAGGTTGGTCATAACTTTCCTTCCAAGGAGTAAGCGTCTTTTAATTTCATGGCTGCAGTCACCATCTGCAGTGATTTTGGAGCCCTGAAAAATAAAGTTAGCCACTGTTTCCACTGTTTCCCCATCTATTTCCCATGAAGTGATGGGACCAGATGCCATGATCTTCATTTTCTGAATGTTGAGTTTTAAGCCAACTTTTTCACTCTCCTCTTTCACTTTCATCAAGAGGCTTTTTAGTTCCTCTTCACTTTCTGCCATAAGGATGGTGTCATCTGCATATCTGAGGTGACTGATATTTCTCCCGGCAATCTTGATTCCAGCTTGTGTTTCTTCCAGTCCAGCGTTTCTCATGATGTACTCTGCATATAAGTTAAATAAGCAGGGTGACAATATATAGCGTTGACATACTCCTTTTCCTATTTGGAACCAGTCTGTTGTTCCATGTCCAGTTCTAACTGTTGCTTCCTGACCTGCATACAAATTTCTCAAGAGGCAGATCAGGTTGTTCTGGTATTCCCATCTCTTTCAGAATTTTCCACAGTTTATTGTGATCCACACAGTCAAAAGCTTTGGCATAGTCAATAAAGCAGAAATAGATGTTTTTCTGGAACTCTCTTGCTTTTTCCATGATCCAGCGGATGTTGGCAATTTGATTTCTGGTTCCTCTGCCCTTTCTAAAACCAGCTTGAACATCAGGAAGTTCATGGTTCACATATTGCTGAAGCCTGGCTTGGAGAATTTTAAGCATTACTTTACTAGCGTGTGAGATGAGTGCAATTGTACGGTAGTTTGAGCATTCTTTGGCATTGCCTTTCTTTGGGATTAGAATGAAAACTGACCTTTTCCAGTCCTGTGGCCACTGCTGAGTTTTCCAAATTTGCTGGCATATTGAGTGCAGCACTTTCACAGCATCATCTCTACTGTATGTAAATTGTACCTCAAAGAAGTTGATTTTAAAAGGGAAATAGGAAGAGACAACAGGAAGGACAGAATACTCATGTTAAAGATAACATGAGCTCTGGGCTCTTCTTTGGAATAGGTATTCCAAGGCACTTCACTGTATTGATTTGTCCCTGTATATACCAGGCCATGGTTCCTTAAGGCAACAGCCATGTTATGCTTCTCCATAGCAGGGCAACTTCATGGTACATTGGTACTCAATGAAATTTAACTAAATGGATAAATAACTCACCCAGGAAGAATATGTAACATGAACAGTAGATCAAAGAAGGCACCCAAGAAAACATCAGTACTTAAATACTTTTCATTTTATTTTTAACTATAAAATATTTCAATCATACAGAAAACAATATAGCAAACACCTATGTGTTCACCATCAAGGTTAACCAGATGGACATCTCTCTTTTAAAGTGTTCTATAATCCTCAGTTTGATGACCATGTGGAGGAAAAAAGCGTACACAAAAGTCAACTGCAGATCTGAATGTGAATGAGATTTACAACAGTAAACCTTTTAGAAAACACCAGAGAATATCATCATGACCTTAGAGTAAAGAGAAGAGTATAGGACATGAAAAGCACCCCACAAAAGAAAAATATGATGAACTTATGAAATAAAGTACTATTTTATCAAAAAGCTCCACTAAAGAGTGAAAAGGTAACCTACAGAGTAGGAAACAGTATCCATACATGAGCAAAGGGCTAATATTCAGAACATATAAAGAACCCCTATAAATCAACAAGAGAGACAGACAGACAGCCTACTCAATAGAAAAATGGGCAGAAGACAGTTACAGAAGATGGTATCCAAATGGCAATAAATATATAAAAGAAGCCCAGCATCATTAACCACTATGGGACATACAAATTAAAATCACCAAGACATACAATAATGCCTCCTTCCAAACAGCTAAAATACAAAAGAAAAGTGAAAGTGAAAGTCGCTCAGCCGTGTCTGACTCTTTGCCACCCGTGGACTATACAGTCCATAGAATTCTCCAGGCCAGAATACTGGAGTGGGTAGCCTTTCCCTTCTTCAGGGCATCTTCCCAACCCAGGGAAAGACCCAGGCTTCCCACGTTGCAGGCGGATTCTTTACCAGCTGAGCCGCAAGGGAAGCCCAAAATACAAAAAAAAACTACCAAATGTTCGCAAAAATATGGAGCAACTGGAACTCTCCTATACTACTAGAATGGCTACCTAGGGAAATTATTTGGAGTATCTATCATAACTTAGCACATCAGTGCCCTATGAACTTGGCAATCTCACCAGTAGGTATTCACAAAGCCATCGAGAGCACACATGTATTCACCAAAAGACATGGACTGGAGTATTCATTGACGTGTTGTTTATAACAGCTGAAAATATGAATCCAATGCCCCATCACAACAGAGAACACAAATAAACTGGGGATAGCATACTGATGAGAATGAATGACTTGCAACTGCACGACTGGTTTGGGATGATTCTTCATATATTGTGTTAAGTAGAAGAGTCCAGCCACAAACCATATGCTTCTGCTTATATAAAGTACAAACACATTAAAACCTAACCTATGGGAATTTCCTGGTGATCTTGTGGTTAAGAATCTGCCTGCCAATGCAGCAGAGATGGGTTCAATCCCTGGTCTGGGAAGATTCCACATTACACAGGGCAACTAAGCCCATGAGCCACAACTGCTGAAGCCCATGACCTTAGAACGTGTGCTCTGCAACAAGAGAAGCCACTGCAGTGAGAAGCCTGTGCGCCAGAACTAGAGAGTAGTCCCTGCTCACCACAACCAGAGAAAGCCCACACACAGCAACAAAGATCCATCACAGCCAAAAATAAATAATACATTTTTAAAAAACTAACCTTTGCTGTTAGAAATGAGTTTTTTCCTGGGGTGGGGTGGGATGGGAAGTGGTTGGAAGGGAGCTGGGTATGCGGGCTTCTAGGGTCATGGGAATGGATGTTCTGTGCTGGTTACATGAGTGGGTTCAATGTGTGAAAAGTCATTAGGCTGAACACTTGAGGTCTGTCCTCTTTTCTGTATGTATGTTACAGTCCAATAAGAAGTTTTTTTTAATGTTGCAGAACTCCAGCATTTAATGAGTAGACTGAGGAAGAGAAAGCCACAGCAGAGATTGAGAAGGCAGGGCAAAAGAGGTCGCAAGAAAATAAGGGTAAAAAGGGTGAACAGAGTCAGAGCTTCAGAGGGTTTAGGGAAATGACTAAAAATAGGCCACCGTGTGGACTATGAGCTTGTCCCTGGAGACTTTAGTGGGGGCACAGTCAGTTTGGTGGGCAAAGGGAGATCCTGAAGGTAGAGGGCAAGGTGAATGAGATGTGCTTAGAAGACTCTTATCTTGCACGTCCCCAGGGTCTCCCTCCAACTCTGAAAGAAGGTCCTCCAAAGCCACTCTCGTGTCCCCCACTCCAGCTCCCTCCAAAGGCACCCAAACACCTCTGTGCCAAGCCCCCAGCCTGGACAGCACATCCAGCCACACTGAGTAAGACCTTCTAGCACCCTCTCCCACCAAGGCTATACTGGCTTCTGCTGCCAGAGGCACCCTTCTCATGACACAGGCTGTAAAGACTGACTGGGATGGTAGAGACGTCAGCTCTGGCCAGACGCTGCAATAGCAGAGAGACAACTGGAGCCCTTGGTGGCCTGGGATGGCCTGCTGGACCGCTGGCTTGTTGTTTTCAGAAAGTCTTGGAGGAAAGGGCCTTCTGACACAGGGAGGGGGTGGGCATTTTTACAAGTTCCAGTGAATTGGTTCATTAATTGGATAATTTCCTGTGCTTGATTTTTCTAGCCAAAATGGGTCAGTGCCTCAGATCTTGAACATATCTTAGCTGAAATCCTGGAGTCACAAATGCCACAATGAGTCCTACATACATGCTACAACTAAGACTCAACACAGCCAAAAATATAAATAGATAAATATTTTTAGGTAAATTACAAGGAATGAAAAGGAGGGATGGAAATCTGTACCTGTGAGCCAGTGATAATGCATAAACATTATTTAGGACTGATTCAAACAAGCTCTTTGAATGAAAACATTGATGAAGCATTATCGGAAATGTGAACTGAAGCTGAATAGGTGATCATATTACAAAAGAGTTAATGTTCATCCCACAAAGGGTCATAGTGTTATTCAGTCAGTTCAGTCACCCAGCCATGTCCGACTCTTTGCAACCCCATGGACTGCAGCATGCCAGGCTTCCCTGTCCATCACCAACTCCCAGAGCTTGCTCAGACTCAATGTCCATTGAGTCAGTGATGCCATTCAACCATCTCATAATATTACTATGGTTACATTATGTAAAGGGTCTTTATCTTTGAAAGAAACTTACAAAAAATTTTATGAATAAAATGATATGACATCAGGATTTGCTTCACCATAATCAGGAGGGGTAAGAGCAGTGGGTAGAACAAAGATAAAACAAGATAATGAGTTGACTGTTGACCTGGGTGAAGGGTCCAGAAGCGCTGATTATACTACTCTCATTTTCATAAGAGGAATTTTGAAATTTGTTTGAAATTTCCCATAAGAAAAAGATTTTTAAATAGCTACTTCACATAAGACTAAATATAACACTTTTCTTCTCTATAATACACAAGCAATCTTTGCTTTAAGTAGCAGTTTCCCTTCCAAGTACACCCAAATGAGGACATTATTGCGTATAACTCAAATTTGTAATTTGCCTGAACCTGGCCACTGTAATAAGAAGTTGGGTGGTAAGATCAAAATCCAAAAATAATTTGGCAGTTTGGGGCTCGAGCCAAATCTAACAAGAAAGATTTAACAGAGATTAATGTAAATCAAAACCTTAGATGTATTAAAACAAAACAAGCTGTATGGTTCAGCCTGGGGAGATTCACAATAGCTTTTATAAAGTGGCGCCAGCTCAGGATGACTCAGCAGCAGGAAAGGGCTGCTAGACTCACCTGCAAGGTTGGAGGATGCACAAAAATTAGTCCCCATGTTCACGCTTTTCGTGAGCTAGTTAATCCTTATCTAGTGGGTTGGGCTGTATTCCCTATATCCAGAGTGTGACATGCAGCCTGGGAGGGAGCATGCCAAAGCATAGGAGGAAATGGAAGTGTTCAGCTTGGAGAAGGAATATGATAAAGAGACAACCATCCCCAAACATGTGGAGATTCTCACGCACAGGGAGACTTGCTCCCCATGGTCACAGAGGAGAAACCTTGAACCAATGGGTAGAATTTACGAGGTAGGACAAAGCTTAGCATCTTCTGTGAGAGAGAGAAGGACCCCACCCAGGAGGGTGGATCACCAGTTAGAGAACTGGTTTTGGAGAGGACTCCAGTATCTAAATGGGGCTCCTCTTTATGGCCTCTGAAGTCATTTCTAGCCTTAAGAGTCTGATTCTTCAGAAATCAATGAACAGCAGTAACTCTAAAAATAATGATGGTAATATCATACATTTATTGAGTACTTACCTTGTTCTGGGAGCTGTGCCAACTCTAGCATGCATTCAATTATTTAGTCAGTTCATCAATCAACAAGTGCTATGAAGTGCACATTTTCTATCCAGTATTAAGCAACATATGAACAGTATATGACATAGTCCCTCTCTTTAAAGAGTTTGTAATCTAGTTGCTAATCAAAATTTCCATATCTGTAGTACAATAGCTGTATGAATATCGCTCATTCTATAAAGTGCTTTTCATGTATTCCTTGAAACATCCCTGAGAGACAGATTTTATTTTTATTACCACATTGTTGCTGTTGTTGTTCAGTCGCTCAGTCGTATCCAATTCTTCGCAGCCCCATGGACTGCAGCACACCAGGCTTCCCTGTCCACCACCATCTCCCAGAGCCTGTTCATGTCCATGGAGTTAGTGATGCCATCCAACCGTCTCATCCTCTGTCGTCCCCTTCTCCTCCTGCCTTCTGTCTTTCCCAGCATCAGAATCTTTTCTAATGAGTTATCACTTTACATCAGGTGGCCAAAGTATTGGAGCTTCAGCTTTAGCACCAGTCCTTCTAATGAATATTCAGGATTGATTTCCTTTAGGATTGACTGGTTTGATCTCCTTGCAGTCCAAGGGACTCTCAAGAGTCTTCTCCAGCATCACAGTTCAAAAGCATCGATTCTTCAGCACTCAGCCTTCTTTATGGTCCAACTCTCATATCCATACGTGACTACTGGAAAAACCATAGCTTTGACTATATGGACTTTTGTCAGCAACTTGGTGTCTCTGCTTTTTAATATGCACTCGACATAAAAACTAATAGCTAATATTTTTAATTGCTCTCTTCTTCTGGTGTGCCTGTTTCTAGTGTTGCTTAGTGTGATCCTAGCCTCAAACAAGAGAAGATTAGCTTTTTATTTTTAAAACCCTCTCATCCCAATAATAAAGGAATTCAATTAAAAATTATAATCTAAGTTTTAAAAAAGGATTCTAATCACCCCATGATAAATATTCCCTAGCAGATGAAACAAAAAATAAAATGTGCTAAATTATCTAACTTTTATTATCCATAAGAACTGTGAGAGAGAGTCTTTTGGGTGTTTTTGTTTTTGTCTTAAAATAAACATAACAAAATGGACAAAGTCTGGGACTATTTTAAAGTTGAGCTTTGGAACAGACTTTATTTGATTTTAAGCAGAAAATCTGTGAGCAGATCCGAGCTAAAGGAGGGGCTGGGAGAAGTCAAGTTTATAAGGGAGCAATGGTGAGCATCAGCCTCCCAAAACAGAAGAGTCCCCTAGGCAGCTGGACCAGATTTCAGCATCAAGGACAGAGCAGGGCTCTGAATAAAAGTAGGCCTCTGCAGAGCCTGGCAGGCTACAGTCCGTGGGGTCACAAAAGAGTCAGACATGACTTAGAGACTAAATAACAACTGTCATCAAAAGGATTCCCAAGTGGTGCAGTAGTAAAGAGTCTGCCTGCCAGTGCAGGAGACGCTAGAGATGTGTGTTTGCCTGGCAGGTATAGTCCATGGGATCGCAAACAGTTGGACACGACTCAACATGCATGCATGCACGCTGCCATCAAAAATCAGAGACACCCCACTGCCCAAACTTATTGTGAAGAAGTAAAACTCCATATGTGTTATTAATAAAGCACGGAAGTTATAAGTAGGGATTCTGGGGTCCAACAACACTTGTTCAAACCCTGGCTCTACCACCTGCTAACTGTGACCTTTACCACAGTGTGAACTTTACCTCTCTGTGTCGCCTTTTCCTCAGTGTAAAATGTGGATAAACACACCTACTTCATGGGACCATTATGAAGACTAAATGAGTTAGCCCCCAAATTCCCCTCCTATCCAGGCTGCCACATAACATTGAGCAGAGTTCCGTGTGCTATACAGTAGTTCCTTGTTGGCTATCAATTTGAGATATAGCAGTGTATATGTGTCCATTCCAAACTCCTGAATGGATACATGTATATATATGCACCCACATATACATATGTATATATATGCATATCTGAGTCCCTTCACTGTTCACCTGGAACTATCACAGCATTGTTTGTTAATTGGCTGTATCCTGATACAAAATTTTAAAGTTAAAAAAAAAGACAATGAGTTACACATGGAATTCTCAAAACAATGTCTGGGCAGGTAAAAATTACTAAATAAAATTTTACTTCATTTACTGTTTTTCCAGAAACTTGAAATCTCAGGATATGAGGGGAAAAGGAGGTCCAAGTGTTGTAGCCAAAGTCTTGCCAGGAGGAGGGATGGCTGCCATTGAACCACAGGGAATGAGGATATAGCAGCTGCTTTTGACCACATTCTCCCACCACTCTGGCCCAAAGACCCAAGAGGGAGGTAAGGAAAGGCTGCCCCGGAGGTGGCCAGGCTGGGCACTGAAGTTAACCAGTTGGCTATTACTGAGCCATTTGGAATTCTTGGCCATGACTGAACCCTGAAGCCAGTACGTAAGATGTGCCAGTCCGGGGGTGTGGCCTGCCGTGAGATGGATCCAGAAAGAGTGACGCACATCATGGCAGTTGGACATATTACAAAGTCTGACACAGTTGACTTAACCCCAAAGACTCCCTCAGCACCCCATTCTCTCTCTCACTCACTCCACACACAACTGCTAATATAACTTCCTGCAGGCCACATTTCCTGTGTGCTGCCCTCTAATTTAGCAAACATCATGGGTCCCTTTTATTGTATCAAGCTCATAGAGCTAAATGCATCATTATGTATTGCATTTTAATGGAGATGAGAAACCAGAGAGGTGAGGGGAGGCAGGGCAGAGTTCATGGGCAAGGGAACTAAAGGAACTAATCGGATGGGGGTGGCCTCAGGGACAAACTCCTAGCTTGACAATGTCTATCTGGGCTTTAGCTTCCTGGCAGATGAGATCATAGTGTCATCAATCTTGGGAGAAAAAAAAAAACTATTGCAGAGAGGTGTGGCTAAGGGTAGGGAGAGTTTCTGCATCATCTATCAAGTCCCAGTCTCAATATTTGATGCATGACTGCTGGTCACTGCTGGTGATGGTCTCCATAGTCCTGGGTTCCGGTCATCAGCTACAGGGCAACACTTGGAAATCCTTCTGAGAAAGTGTCATCCAGTCTCAGTCTCTGAGAAAGGACCGCCATTTTCCCTTTGCTTGTCCCATCTCCTCCTTATATAACCCCACCACCCTGCTCACCTTCTTCACAACCATGAAGTCATTCTTAGTCTCAGCACTTGTTAAACTCATCTGCATATCTACAAGGAAGGAGAAAGTTCATGCCCAAAGGACAGCTGAGTCAAAGTATGTGTGCATGTGCCCAGGGAAAGGTGTTTATCCCTGGAGACGGGCAATAATTATGGAAAGCTGAAACAAACTATTAGAAATACCTTAAGTCCTAGATTTTATTTGTACTTCCATCACAAAGGATTATTGTTGGCTGGCTAAGACCCTGCATCTTAATTATCAGTTTCTCAAGCAAAAAAGTGAATGAAATAAATTAAAGGACATTTAAATATGAACTGTGCTGGCCTTGACTGTGAGAAACCACATCTTTAATAAGGCAGAATGCTTGACTTGAAACAACCAAATGACTAGTGTTAATGGTGGGAGGGGTTATGGAGCTCTAGTGCACACATTTGCTAATTGCTCTCCCTAGCAGCCTGGAAACAGAGAAAACAGCTAGGCATTTATCTCTGTCAGCTAGCCAGAGATTATTTCAGTGACCTTGGGCATCAGAGTGGGGTTCTCAGAAACTCAGCCAGTGGGAGAAAGAATGTCCAGAATGTACAAGAAAGGTAGGAGGAAGGATAGAGAAACTGATTCAATTAGCACATCAATCTCTGCTGTCAATTGTATAGCAGCAAGCCAATGAAACCCACTCCCCTCTGAATCCCTACAGAACTTTCTAACGAATTCTTTGGTATATGTCCCTGGTCCTTCACCCCTTCAAGGATCTCAGAGTCTTCTCCACCCTTCCTGGAGGACCAATTCTTACTAGAAGATAAGCATCCTCCCCATCCATATCCCAGGCAAACCCAATGCCCCATCCCACATCAGATTCCTGGGAAGCAAACTCTGAGATGGATTTGTGGGCAGAAAACATATGGGGAGTGCCCTTAGGATTAATGTTGTGAGGGAGGGAATGAAGCAGGATTGGCGTAGGGAGCTATCTACTACAGACCCCTAATCCCTTCAAAGCTGATTCCTGCTTATCTTTCTCTTAGCCTCACCCCACTCCTCATCTACCACTGCAGGCATGATTTTGGAGGTGGCCCTTCCACCAACTTGGTCCCAGTTTCCTGCAATCCTGTTAGCCTCCTCTGACCTCCCTCTCCTGGAACTAGGTTCTATCTTCCTGACCTCACCCCAGCTATTCTCAGCATCCCCACAGATAACTAATTATGGCTGAATGATGAATGTTTCTGGGATTCTGGACTCCTGAGTGGTTCAAGGGCTGTTGGAGTCCTTGCCTCAGACAAGCAGATTAATAAGAAAAACAAAATATGTACCCAAAGAGAAAATGGATTAAACAAAAGAAGAAAAAATTCACAGAAAGTGAAAGTTAAAGAATAAGCAGATTTATAATGTTCAACTTCATTACTAATCAAAGAGATGAAAATAAAACCTGAAAAAAACAGTGGAAAATTCAAAAATATCACAAAGTGATCATAAGACTGGAGAAACAAGAAATCGTATATTACTTATAAAAGTATCAATTGGCACAATGTTTCTAGACAGAAGTCTGACAATATAAATCAAAATTTTAAAGTGGCCTAGCAATTCCACATCTAGGAAGGTATCTTAAAGAATGAACGGATGAGTGCTCAGAGATATGTGTTCATTGCAGCAATGTTTATTACACTGGAAAATAATAGAAATAACATATGCATCAAAGTGCTATGCTACAAGCATATAACGGAATATTGCTCAGTCATTAAGAATGATGTCAGCCTTGGTTACAGGAAGCAGGGCGTGGCTTCCGGAGGTCAGTAATGGGAGCCAAGTCCAGAGTGGTGGATGGGGCATAGAGTTCCGGGGTACGCTGCGCCAACCCAGACTCGGCTGGGCCCCAGACTGGTGAAAGGGCATGGAATGGATATAGCGGAAGTGACGGAAGTCTTGGAGGAAGAGAGTCTCGCAGTATCCACTTCTTCCACCGCTGAAGCTGAATTTGATGCTGTGGTTGGCTCTAGGGAGGACATGATCATGGATGCTGAATTCCAAGTACTGAAGAGAAATTGCATGGACAGATACTACCAGGAATTTAAAAACACGGAAGAGAATAAACTCACCTACCCGGCAATTTTTAACAAAAACCTTTCTTTCATAGAAAAGTATATTGAAAATCAGCTCCTGGAGCGGATACCCGGATACAACATGGCAATTTTCACCAGAACGTTAAAGCACCATAATGATGAAATGGTTCATGACGTATTCAACATGCTCACATGCACAGACTTTCCGGCATTTAAAGAGATGTTTCTAGAGTATAGAACAGAAAAAGAAGGCCGACGACTGGATTTATGCAGTGGTTTGGTGGTGACTTCCTTGTGCAAATCAGCTTCCCAGAACAACACGAAGCACCACCTCCTCCGTCCAGGCAGTGGAAGCCTTCTGATACCATGAGCCAAATCGTCTGGAAGAGGCTTCTGTTCGCAATGACAAGAGAGTACATCTTGGAGAGACTAGCTCTGTTCTGCAGCATTTTGTTAATTTTAGATATTAATGGGTCAAAAAGATAATTACCTGACTCTCCCAGGACTTCTGCTTTTTCTGAAACACTTTTCCATTCAATAATCCCTGCTAAAGGGAATAACTTCTCATTGTGCTTTTGAGAGTCTGGCTGCTCTGGAGCAAGGCTGTGTCAAGCATTCCACCTGGAAGGCCCCTACCCCAGCATATATATTCCTGTGTCAACAAAGTGGAATAATACCATGTCCCAACACCAAACACCACAGGCAGGCTTTGCCTGAACCTTTGAGGTACTCATAGCTCCTTCACTTGGGTAAACCTTTCATGCAGTGGCCCCCTGTGTGGGATCTTTTATGATTTGGGCAGTACTTACGTAGGGTGTTAGAATATCTGCACCTGTCTTTAGAGTTCTGAAACTCTATTTTCTGCCTGCCATCATGGGGAAATTAGAACTAGTTTTGGTTGTGGAAATAGACTGGAAAAGATTTCCTTTATCCAAAAGCTGCATGTGAGAATCAACTTCCTAGTCTTGGGTTTGCAGTTCTTCTATCACTGTCTTCTAGTTCTGATATAGACTCCGTGTTTTAAGAGAAACCTCTTTTTTTCTAGAATAGTTTTTGGAGAAAAATTGTAGATGAATATTCTAATTCATCTATTAGATTTGATCTTAGAATTTCTGTGATTAACCAGTTCAAATCTAAGTATTAAGTGCTTGTCATTTTTAGGTGTTAGTGCTATGATGGTGTTAGTGGTGTTACCAGTATGATGTTGTTCCCTGGTGTTACTACTTTCCCTGATGCCAATGACTAAAAGACATCCTTTTCTATAGTATATTAAGTGTATTTGTGCAAGTTCACTTAAAATCCTTCTGTATAAATCAGTTGGTTAGTTTCAGGTTGGGTTGGGAATGGTGGCGGTTGTGGTAGTAAGTCACTTCAGTCATGCCTAACTCTTTGCAACCCTGTGGACTGTAGCCCGCCAGGCTCCTCTGTCCATGGGGTTCTTCAGGCAGGAATACTGGAATGGGTTGCCCTGCCCTCCTCCAGGGGATCTTCCCAACCCAGGGATCGAACCTGCATCTCTTATGTCTCCTGCATTGGCAGGCAAATTCTTTACCACTATCACCACCTGGGAAGTCCTGCGTTGAGCATAGGTTTGGTAAAAATGTGATTCTTCAAGATCTGCACTCCCAAGCCTATTCTTCTTCCTATCAAAATCAAGTTCCACTGGTCTAACCCAGCCACAGAAAGAAGGGAGCTTTGATTTTTGATCTTCCATCTAGGTTTGGTTTAGGAAAATGTTTGGTAGAATATTACAGACCAGAAAACATGTATATCACACCTCTAGATAGAAAAAAAAAATAGTAGTTTAAACTCTATTTAAAAACTCTGTCTTCCTCCCAGGCCAGCTCCAGGCTTCCTCTCCCAGTCTTTCACTACCTCCCTCAAGAGCCCCCTCTGCCAACTCTTCTCGAAAGAGTTCACAAGAGGATCCTAGGTCCTCCCTGTAACTTTCAGCTCCATCCTGCCTTGCAGTGTGATCTATCCCATCTTCCTGGGAAGAAGGAAGTCTGTTCTTATTCATTTCAATTCATTCTTTCAACTGACCACCAAACTTTTACTCAGTGCCCCACACCCTGTGCAGGGCCCTGAGACAGCACACCACACCAAGATTTCCACACATGGAGCAGATGGATAAAGAGACTACAGAGACTCATGGAACTCTGTTCA
Source organism: Bos javanicus (assembly GCF_032452875.1). NCBI lineage: Eukaryota > Metazoa > Chordata > Mammalia > Artiodactyla > Bovidae > Bos > Bos javanicus. The sequence continues at coordinate 27,675,972 of NC_083872.1, read as the reverse complement.
GTGTTATGCAGCAGCCTGGATGGGATGGGAGTTTGGGGGGTGGGGTGGAATGGATACACATATATGTATGGCTGAGTCCCTTTGCCGCTCACCTGAAACTACCACAGTGTTTTGTTAACTGGCTATAACCCAATACAAAATTAAAAGTTTAAAAAGAGAGACTGCAGTGGCTACCCTCAACCCTGCTGCTCCAGTGTAGTGAAAAGCTGGTTTAATCCAGGACTCTTTTCAGTAAACTAAGCAACACATGGAGCAGAGCATCTGGGGTGTTTTCCTAAGATTAGTGAAGTTTCTTGAAATGTCTCTAAAGGGCCAGTAAGGGCAGTAATCCAGAATGGCCTGCCCTGCTCCCAAAATCCCCAGAGCTGTGCCAGGGATAAATGGGAAAGAGAGCTACCTCCTGCCTGTAGACCTTAAAAAGATGGGCATAGATTTACTGAACTCTCAAGTGTAGGAACTTTGAAATATCTCCTTCTCCAGAGCTGCTATACTTGGGGTGAACACAGGAGATCACATCAGGCTGTAGAACATGAATCTTGAGCAATCTCCTGGTAATCTTGGACCATCAGACAAATGTACCATTGCCTTATTAGTCCAGCTCTGATCTCACTTCTGGGTGGTAATGCATGACTTACAGTGACTTACAAACCAGAGTTTTATCACACTCAAAGACCTGCAGAAGGGATTGGTTTGGCAGGTGGGGAAAGGAATGAGACTCTAATTGCCATCTCCACGGACTCTCTCAGTCTCTCTGGTTTCCATCAGTGGCTCTCTTATTACCCTGATCCTTCCTGGGTTTGCAATTCAGCTTTCTGAGAATGACTGGGAAATGTTGGTGGAAGGGTAAACACTCACCTTTCCCACTCATAATTTTACATCTATCTGGTGTGAGCCTCACTAGTGTAGCACTCCTGCCTCTTACCTGAAAGAAAGTGAAAGTGTTAGTGTCTCAGTTATGTCTGACTCTTTGCAACCCCATGGATGAGGTTCTTTTGTTCATAGAATTCTCCAGGCAAGAATACTGGAGTGGGTTGCCATTCCCTTCACCAGGGGATCTTCCTGACCCCGAGATCAAACCTGGGTCTCCCACGTTGCAGGCTGATTCTTTACCATCTGAACCACCAGGGAAACCCTTGCCTCTTACCTGGAAGGAACCAAATCCCACTGGAATCTATTACATCAATGAACTGCAAAACACTCCTTTACCAAGACTGGGTCTCAGAGGCCCAGTGGGGACAAAAGGGTGGGTGGGAAGGCCTCCTTGGGAGTGGGCAGTCCCCACTGAAGCAACATACTCTTGACCAGTCCTATCACAAGAACACAACCAAATGGATAGAGGAGAAGCCAAGACTATGCAGTGTCCTTTACACCCACTACTAACCTAAGAAATCACCATCCATACCTGATTTCCATCTATTCTTGGACCTTGGTTTATTCTGTGACTCCTTGAAAGCCAAATACCAGAATATGAAATACAGTGCAATTTATTGGGAAAAGAAAGTACAACAACCATCAGCAGAGAATCCACAGCTCAGGGAATTAAGGTGCCAGAGGTGAGTCAGGATATGATGTCCAGATGTGGGGCGGGAACCCTGAGAACCAACGGTCCAGAGATCTTAACCATTTACCCTCTAGCAGCAGCCCCACTGTACTGCCCTCCTCAGGCAGGGGCTGAAACATTCCAGCCTCAGACCATCAACTCCCAAGAGAGATGGCCCAGGGAGGGAACAGGCCAGGCTGGGAAGACCCACACTTGTCTGGGCTGAGGTGTTGCTGTCCAAAGTCAGGGGCCTTTACAAAAGTGCATCTAGGGCGTCATCATCCCAGACTAGCAGCTGGACCTCCCAGGCCTAGGAGAGGTCTTGGGGATGGAGGAGCCAGGAAGTTCAACCACTTCTCCCAGGAGCTTGAGGAAAAGCAAGGTTGGGGCTGGCATTTGTCCATGCCAAGCAGAGAGGGGAGTACTGTCCCAAGCTGAGGGGAAACCAGTGGGCATGGAGATTGCCCCGCCCCCAACAATGGATCACTTGCAAAGCTGGTTTGAGCTGGTGGTCTGAGTGAAGCAGAGGGTGGTGCCGCCCCCACCGCCAGACCTGTAGCCAGTGCTTCCTGAGCTCTGGACGCAGCTCTGGTTCACAGAGCCGCTGCTCCCATTGCTGCAGGCCGGGGAGCCCCCACCGCTGCCTCTGCCCCCACCACTGCCGCCGCTGACTCCTCTGTAGCTGCCACCGCCGCCTCTGTAGCCACTGCCACTGCCACCAGTGACCCCTCCAAATCCCCCACGGCCTCCACCAGGGCTGGTGCCTGTGCTGGTGACGTTGCTGACCACCGCTAAGGAAAACAAGCACTGGACTCAGGCTCAGGCCCTGGGCCTGTACCACCCTGCTTGGCTGTGTGACTCAGAGAAAGTTACTCAACTTCTCTGAGGCCTCAGTGGGTAAACAGCAGGAGTGAGCCCTGGCCCTCTGGTTCCCTTCCCCAGGAATAAGAGCCAGAAGTATCCATAGGAATTTCTGGTTCTCCAGCCTAAGGAATTCCCTGGGACCACAGGGGCTTCAGCTCTGGCCTGCCAGGTGGTCAAGTTCCGCTAGGAGCAGAGTAGTGTGGCCATTGCCTGAGACCCTGGACACTTGGGTGGCCTGGCCGCCTCGCATGGGTCAGGCTCTCCCACCCAAATGTCAGTCAGGATGTTTCTAGTTGCCCTTTCTGCATCCCAGGGAGAAAGTTTTGAAAGGCTACTTACAAATGCACACAGCACTCTGACACTCTCCAGACATTTCTAAAAAGCAAGAGGAGATGAGGATTATTTCTGCAATGAGTCCTTAGATGAAGAGCTCAGGGTTCATAACCCTGGGAGCCATGTCCTCCCTTTTGCCCTTGTAGGGGCCAGCTCCCAAAAGAAGAAAGGCTATTCTGAGTCTGTTTCCAGACACAGATCTCCCCAGGAAAAGGGGCTGCTGCAGGGAAGTAAGGCTTCCAGCAGCTCCACCAATCACCATCTCTCCATCTTCCCATCATCTTTCACTAATTTCCCAAATTATCTTCCAGACACACTACTCATCACTCAACACCCCCTTGATTAGCCCATCCTCATCTCTCCTCTGCTGCTGAGACCATCTTCCCACCTTAGCTATGCCCTTCCCCTCCTTCACCCAGGCCTGGCTTTCTTATTCCTACAGCTCTTCTTCCGGGAAGCCTTCCCCAGTGAGCCCTCCTGGGGTGGTGGTGGCAGTAATGGTTATTCAAGAAGGATAATATGTGAGAGGGGCTGACACTCAACACATGATGGAAATGTCCTGCCCACTCTCCCCATATTCCCGTGCCTCATTCTTGTTCACGGAACAGGCAGGACCACATGTTTGAGCAAACACGGAACGTGTCCACACGCCTTGCCACTGTGGCCCCCACTGGTGTCGCTGTCTCCTTGCTCATCCCACACTTCCCAATGCATGCAGCACCATCTGCACTCTCACTCCTTTTCTTAGAGACGTAAGAAATCCTTAAGTTTTCTTCTCACGTGTGAGTTCTGCTTCCTCCATCAGATTGGGAGCTGCCTGAAGACAGAGGCTCTGAACACAGGATTCATGGAGCAGCTAGTCATTAGAAGGATCTTTCAATTCTTGACACCCCTTTGGCATTTGACATCCACTCACTGAGCCCTTATCTGCTACTTGATATTGTGTTATTTTTCCAGAGTATGTATGTATCAGCCACCTTCCCATATAGACTCAGCCTCAGGGATGCAGGTGTTCTAGGACTGTCTATACTGAGCTGTCCGGCATGGTAACCACTCCCCACCTGAAGCTATTTTATTTAAATTAAATTAAATATAAAACTCAGCTGCACGCGCCAGGTTTCATGTGCTCAAGTGGCCAAGGGCTACTATATTAAATAGCACAGATATAGGCCATTGTCATCATCTGAGAAAGGTCCAGTGGACAGCACTATAACTTTTATATAAGCCCAAAGGACTTTCCCTTCCACCTGCATATAGTGAGGCTCAACAGAGGTGTTTAGTCGCTCAGTCGTGTCTGACTCTTTGCGACCCCATGGACTGCAGCACACCAGGCTTCCCTGTCCTTTGCTATCTCCTGGAGTTTACTCAAACTCATGTCCATTGAGTCAGTGATTCTATCCAACTATCTCATCCCCTGTCGCCCAACAGAGATATGTAATGCAATATTGATGTCTAAGGTAAATCAAAGTGTGAGATAAGTTTGATTGTCTGTATATACATATATATATATAGAGAGAGAGAGAGAGTGGGGCCTGAATCCTCAACTCTGTCATTCAGGAGATTCCTTACCTATTGTCCTCTCCCTATAACCTTGTTCCCTTTCTCCACTATCAAAGGTCACTCTGAACTCACTTCTGGAGGATAATGACCCCACAGCCCCTCACCTGCACTCCTCACTCTCCAGCAGCTTGTGGTTGGTAGCGATCTCCACATCCAAGGCCAGTTTGATATTCATCAACTCCTGGTAGTCACACACCAGCCGGGCTAGGTCATCCTTGGCCTGCTGAAGGGCGTCCTGCTGTTCTTGGATCTTGGCATTGGCATCCTTGAGGGCCAGCTCCCCACGCTGCTCAGCATCAGCAATAGCGTTCTGCAGGTTGGCATTCTAGGAAAGAGGGAGTTAAGAGACTGTTTAGCCTAGTGACCAGAAAGCAAACAGCTGATCTTTCCAACATCTCTTACCCATCCAAGAAATTCCTCCCTTTCCCTTCCTCCCCGTCTTAGAAGTTCAGTGGCGCATACTCAGAAAACAGAAGTCAGTTTCACAGTTGGTTCAGTCTTCTTCGGCCCTTTTAAATTAACTCATGTCTCATCAAGAAAAGGAACACCGATTTGCTGGTTAAGGTGGAGGTAGTCTCGTGAGTGGTTCTTTTTTTTTAAGATTGTTATAATCACTTCATTCTAGTGATACAAATTAGTCTTCAAGGTTACATGAAGTGCGTGATAAATAGCTCATTGAGGGCAGATCCTACTGAGAGCTGAGTGTTTAAGACCACCCTTACAGTTGGAAGATTTGCTGCTGGGCAAACCAGAATGGACAACCATCTCTCCTTAGGGAGCCTTCTGAGAAGCCCAACCTCAGGGAGGAGAATCGAGGAGAACAGAGTGTCCCAGAGACCAGGCTGTCCCACAGGCAACCACAAAAGAACTGAGAAGGCCTGTGGCAGAAGCCCAGCTGTTGCTTCTCCTCCTCCCCAGGGCCCAGAAGACCTCCAGGACTTTCCACTCAGCCCAGACCCACCTGCTTCTTGACATTCTCAATCTCAGCGTGCAGCCTCGGGATCATCCGGTTGAGCTCCATGATCTCGTTCTTGGTGTTCTTCAGGTCATCCCCATGCCTTCCAGCCTTGTTCTCCAGCTCTCCAAGCTGACAGAAGAGAAACCCATCATCACAACTTTGCAAACTGTTGGAGCGCTTTTGATGGAGGTCAGCGGACCTCCAGCTAGAGTGTGGGAACAGAGAGCTCCCACCTTGGTCTGGTACAGGGCCTCGGCCTCGGCCTTGCTCTTCTGGGCGATGTCCTCATACTGGGCCTTGACCTCATTGATGACGCTGTCCAGGTCCAGGCAGCGGTTGTTGTCCATGGACAGGACCACGACATGTCATTAAGGTGATTCTGCATCTGGGTCAGTTCCTGTGGGAAACATGGAGCTCACTTTCACCTCTCCTGGCCTCAAGAGATGCTGAGAATAAAGAAGTCCACGAGTCTTCTACCCCCACAACAAGGGGGCCAGGAGTGGGAGAGTTAGAAATACCAGCTTCCATTTCAGGCCCAGCTACAGCCAAAAGGATATCAGACAATAAAACAAAAGAAAAAAGGAACAACACCTATATAATAAGATTGTCAGCCTGAAAGTATCAGTCAGTGAACCCTACTGGGTGGGTTTCCAGGGGACTGCAGTAAGGAGGGGTCCTCTGGGAGAGCTCACTGTGGTACTGGATTAGGAACCAGAGGGTTAGAGGCAACTACAGAGGGTAAGTAGGGGACAGAGAGGGACCCTGGTCCTGTGAGCCAGGTCCAGGCCACCATGAGGAGTTAAGCTGGCATTTCCTGGGTGCAGTAGAGCTGAGGTCTGAGCCCTCCTGCTGGTTTCGTGAGTGTCCTGCCATGTGCGTGCATGCGCCCAGTTGCTCAGTTGCATCCGACTCTTTGTGACTGCATGGACTGTAGCCCTCCAGGCTCCTCTGTCCATGGGATTCTCCAGGCAAGAATACCAGAGTGGGTTGCCATGCCCTTCTCCAGGGCATCTTCCCTACCCAGGTATCAAACCCGCATCTCCTGCATTGCAGGCAGATTCTTTAACACTGAGCCACCTAGGAAGCCCCATCCTGCCACGTGACTGTCCCCTGATGTCACACTTGGGAAGCATGCTTGGAAAGATGCGAGAAGGCTCTGGGGCTTGGATGACCAAGGAATCACCGTCTCATAGAGGGTCCTCAGAGAGTTGAGTTCATCTGTCAGGCGTCCACCTTGGCTTGAAGCTCCACCTTGTTCATGAAGGCTGCATCCATGTCCTGAAAAAAAGGAAGGGAGGAGGGCAGTCAGAAACCCAGAAGAAGGTGACCGTCTGCTCCCCTCCACCCACAGCGCTGTTCTGAGTCTTCATTGTTCTTCTTTGCCCCGCCCCCATTCCTCTTTCTAATTATGACTTCTCTTTTTTGAAAAAAAGGAAAAGTGTTTTTCTTCCTTTTAATTGCCTTGGCCAATCAAATCCCAATGCTTTGACAAAACATACACCCCATCAGCCAGGTACGGAGTAAGGGTAGCAAAATCACATTTATCCAATATGTGACTTTGGTTAGGTAGGACCAAAAACTCAGCCTCTTGAAGAGAAAGGAAGGCATTCTTCTCACAACTTCATCCTTATGATGACTGGCTGACACAAGCTATCAGTATTTGCTGATTGTTTTTATTAATAACATCCAGGGTACACTTGTAGGCTGAAAACCTTGATTCAATGCTATAGATAAAGCCTGCATTATTATTTCACATCACCAATCAGCTCATCGGTCACATTATAAGATGTCGTCTCCACCAGCAACATACTCAGAGCAGCTTCCTTCATCAAACTCCTCATTCCCCAAAAATGCAAGAAAAGATGTAAACAGCCCACAGAGCATAGGGTCACAGGGCCCCAGAGAAGTTGGCTCTGCTCTCCCTCCTGGGGGGTCCACACCCAGAAAGGGAGCCAAGGTCCCCATTGTCCCAGATTCCTCACCTTCTTGAGCCCCACAAACTCATTCTCTGCAGCAGTAGGCTTGTTGATCTCATCTTCATACCTGGGACAGAAAGAGCCACATGTTTGGACATTCATATTTCAGAAGTTGGAAAAAACAAAAAAAGAGGCTCCTAAGAACTCAGGCAGAATCTCCTCACCAAGGGACGGGACCAGCTTCAAGGGTGTGCAACCCGTGCAGTTATACAGAGCCCTGGGTTCAGAAGGTCCTTATGTTTGGTTTAAAGCTCTGTTGACCCAGTCTTTAAATTCTTAATAATTTTTTGACAAGGGCCCTGAGTTTTCATTTCACACTGAACCCCCAAACTGATGTAGCCAGTCCTGCCTAGAGGCCTTTTGGAGCTCAGGCCACTGCCTCGACCACCTCCTTCTAGGTCTGAGTGACATGCCAAGGAGTGCCAGGCAGGGGAGGGGAAGGCTTCGAGGAGCCCAGCTCTAGAGACATCACGAAGCACGTGGGCAGATAAGCCCAGAGAGGTATTTGCTCAGGCTGGCTGTTTCAACCTCTGTTTTCTCTGTTTCTCTTTTCATTAATCTGAGCAGGTGCCCACAAGCTTGTGCATATGGAGTGGAATGGGGCCTCCCCAGAACAGGCTTTCCCCTTCTTGCAGGTCCTGACCCCTAGGGATGTCTGGACCCCCCTTCCCATCTTGAGAGGTCCTGTTTACCTCTTGCAGACCTCAGAGGATGTCAGCCATAATTGCAGACACGCAAGAGAGAGCTGACTGAAGCTGCAGAAAGAGAAGCTGACTGGGCTGGACACATTGGAAGAGCACTTTACAGCAGTCTGCCTGGAACCTGGGACCTGCCCCACCCACCAGTTCAGAATCTAGGACCAGAGCAGGGGAATTTGCATTTTTGATGGGTTTCCAGGGTGCTGCCTTGGTACAGTAAAGTGTGGAGGGCCCTCCAGTCTGAAGGACTTTGAACTCTGGGAGGACTCTCTCATCTATCTGGGCTGGTGTAGAAGGGCCCTGCCTGGAGAGTGACAAATCTGGCATCATCAGCCACTTGGAAGTCTCAGTCCTCAACCCTCTCACATACTCAATAAATCCATCCACAAGTCCTGACTGAAGGTACAGTCAGGAACAGTTAAACATCCTCAGTTGGGACCACAACTCCCTGCTAATCCCAAGAGGGGAAACTCCCCAGCTGGGGCCCTCACTTCTTTCTGAAGTCTTCCACCAGGTCCTGCATGTTCCTTAGCTCTCCTTCCAGATTCCCCTTCTCTGCCAGGGCCAAATCCAGCTGCCTGCGCAGGCAGTTGATGTAGCTTTCAAATAAAGGCTCCAGGCCTCCGGAGCCCAAGCTGGAGCCCAAGCCCGCAGTCCACTGCTGGAGCAGGTCCCATTTGGTTTCCAGGACCTTGTTCTGCTGTTCCAGAAACTGCACCTGTAGCAGGGGAGGTACAGAAAGAGTCAGCTTCTTGAGTTGGGCAGGTGGGGCCATCCAACCCAAAGGGTTCCATATGTGGAAACTCAACCCGGTCATCCAATCTTCAAGAGCCTGTTTTTTCAGGAATTTTAGAAGGATGAGGGTTTAGAAAAGGAGGAAGAGATACATTGAGTGCTTCCTGAATGCTGTTTTCACATAGTCTAACTCATTTAACCCTCCCATACAACTACCTATAAAGGGTGTTGTCCCCATTTTGTAGATAAGGAAACTGAGGCTCCATGTGCTTAAATAAGTTGCCCAAAGTAAGGTGACTACTAAGTGACAAAACTGAGACAAACCCAGCCTTCATCAAGTCTATTGGAATCCTTCAGCATACGCCTAAAGGAGACCTGCACAGACAAAGGTGTTTCTCATCATCTTTTAAAGGAAAGCTTTTTTACCTCCCTTCAAGCAGGGAAAATAGTCAACAAGGTTTAACTTTTGCTAAATTTTTCTTATTCTCCTTAATTGTTTCCCCTTTCAGTTACTCAGCTTCCAGCTAACTTCAGTTTAACTTCAAATCCCAGGTTCTTTCCTTCACATCAAGCATAGCTTTCCCTGCCCAAGTATGGACAGCTTGGTGTAATGTGGGCTGAAGCATAGCATCATCTAGAAGGTAAGTCAATTGCCACTACTCATCACCGAGAGGCAGTCCTGAGATTCCTCCTAATACAGGTTTGGTTGTCAGCTAGTTTGGATTACCAAGCAATTGCTCCTCAAGAGTCACTGAAAGTTAGCTATAATAATTTCGTGGTTAATGCCCCTTTCTTAAAAAGAGCTAAGAGCATTCCTGGACTCTCACTTCACTTGCCTGGGCCCTATCCCAAGAAGAAAATCAGGAGATGAAACCCTTCTCCCATTTCACAACTGGGAAAACAGGGCCTGCAGAGCAAGAGAGGCATACTGACTGTCCTGTGGGGGCCAAGGTAGAACCAGCACAAGAAGCTGGAGCCCCTGCCTCTAAGCCTGGCAGGTCCCATGGGCATCTTCCTATATCATCCCCCTGGGCAGCCCAACCCCTCCAGGACACCTCTGGGCTTTGCCCTCACTTTGTCCATGAATGAGGCGAACTTGTTGTTGAGGATCTTGATCTGCTCCCTCTCCTGGGCCTTTACTTGCCCAATCTGGGGATCGATCTCCACATTGAGGGGCTGCAGGAGGCTCTGGTTGATGGTCACTTCCTGGATTCCCCCAGGGCAGACACTAGAGCCATAGCTACCAGGCTCACCAAAGTTACTAGTCCCTCCAAAGCCACCAACCCCTCCATAACCACTGCCCATTCCTCTGACTCCACAAATGCTACCCCCATAACCACCTCCATAATTACCTCCGTAGCCACTGATGCAGCTGCTGTGCCCTCCCCCAAAGCCACCAGCCCAGGAGCCAGCCACGCTGATGGAGATGCTCTTATTGCCACCCAGGTTGTAGAGACTGCGACTGCCAAAGCCGCCTGCTCTGCTCCGGGACCCACAGACCCCTGTGCCAGCTCCTCCAGAGCGGGCCACACAGCTCATCCTGCTGCTGCTGCAGGGGACCACGGCAGAGCAGACAGAGAAGCCCTGGCTCCCTCCACTGATGGATTTCTTGCAGACTTGTCTGTTCATGGTGAGAGAGCTCAAAGGCAAGCTAGCAATCACTTAGCAGGAGCTGCAAGAGGGATGAGGACAGAGGATGGGGACAACAGAGGAGACTGGTCTTTATATACCAAGGAGTTTGGCTTGGAAGAAGGAGAGGCAAGCAATTAGCTGAGAGTCATCTTGGGTTTGGTTTGCCTCCCAGGCAATAAGTTACTTGCACTTTGCAAACACACCTCAAAAATAATCCCCCGGACCAAAGTGACTTTGCTTTCTTGGCTTAATCATCCAAACGCCTCAGTTGACAAAGGACTGGAGCTCTCCTCCCTCCATGGGTTTCCTCAAGGCTCTCAGGGAACTCAAACAGCACCTGATCCAGCAGGATGAATGGGGGTTTGATACCAGAGGGTCAGGAGCTACTGAGCTCTGTGACACCAGGCTAAGGACCAGACAACATTTTCCAGGTGACCTGAGTCCCTCCCTGCATGCAGACTGCCACCACTCCATGGCATGTCTGTGATACTTCAAAGAAATATCCAGAGGAGGGCTTAGGTTGGAGAGGATGGAGGGCTGAGAGGTACACTGACCCCACAAGGATCCACTCTGGCACCACCTCTGCCAAATCATCCCTTAAGCCAGCTTGTCTCTTGAGCTGAGAGGTCCTGCTGTCATGGGAAACACATGTGAAGATAAAATATCTGACCTGTTGGAGCAATGAAGGTCAGATATGCAGCAAGTGTGAAGCTTGCAAAGAAGAGGGGATGCATGTGGAGAGGAGTCTCAGACCAAGCCCCTCTACCACCATCCTAGACCAGCAGCAGGTGATTTCTGGATCTAGAAGCAAGGGAGGGCAGAATGTGGGACCAGTTGGCTGATGGAGTCAGCTCAAAGACCCCATTCATCATCTTAGAATGAGAGTGCATGCTGTATCAGATCTAGTGGCCTTTGACCCCCTCTCCCCTCCACCACCTGGTCTGAGTTAGATGCCCCTCCCTCTTTTTCCACCACACCCTGTGCTTTTCCCACCAGGGCCCTGATTCAGAGTATCCTTATCTGTTTATTGGAAAAGGAGTACATCAAGGCTGTATATTGTCACCCTGCTTATTTAACTTATATGCAGAGTACATCATGAGAAACGCTGGACTGGAAGAAACACAAGCTGGAATCAAGATTGCCAGGAGAAATATCAATAACCTCAGGTATGCAGATGACACCACCCTTATGGCAGAAAGTGGAGAGGAACTAAAAAGCCTCTTGATGAAGGTGAAAGAGGAGAGTGAAAAAGTTGGCTTAAAACTCAACATTCAGAAAACGAAGATCATGGCATCTGGTCCCATCACTTCATGGCAAATAGATGGGGAAACAGTGGAAACAGTGTCAGACTTTATTTTGGGGGCCTCTAAAATCACTGCAGATGGTGACTGCAGCCATGAAATTAAAAGACACTTACTCCTTGGAAGAAAAGTTATGATCAACCTAGATAGCATATTCAAAAGCAAAGACATTACTTTGCCAACAAAGGTCCATCTAGTCAAGGCTATGGTTTTTCCAGTGGTCATGTATGGATGTGAGAGTTGGACTGTGAAGAAAGCTGAGCGCCAAAGAATTGATGCTTTTGAACCGTGGTGTTGGAGAAGACTCTTGAGAGTCCCTTGGACTGCAAGGAGATCCAACCAGTCCATTCTGAGGGAGATCAGCCCTGGGATTTCTTTGGAAGGAATGATGCTGAAGCTGAAACTCCAGTACTTTGGCCACCTCATGTGAAGAGTTGACTCATTGGAAAAGACTCTGATTCTAGGAGGGATTGGGGGCAGGAGGAGAAGGGGACGACAGAGGATGAGATGGCTGGATGGCATCACTGACTTGATGGACATGAGTCTGAGTGAATTCCGGGAGTTGGTGATGGACAGCGAGGCCTGGCGTGCTGCGATTCATGGGGTCGCAACTGAGCAACTGAACTGAACTATCTGTTTATTTGTCAGAACCCCTCTGGGTCCTGAGCTTGTCAAGGGAAAGAGTTGAATCCTACTCATTCTGAATCTCCAGCCTGTGCATAGGGTAAGCACACTGAGAATGTGTGTTAACCGATGACTAGTATCTAAGTGTATAAATAGTCTAGACCCAGTCTTATGGAATGTAAATCTTCAGAGGAAGGGTTTGGGTGTCTGTATTCTTAACAAGCCCTTTAGGTAATCCTTATGATCAGGGAAGTTTGGGAAGCCCTGATCTAGAAGATGGGTGTTCCTTCTGGGCTCAGGGAGTGAGGGGAATGGAGGACCCTTGCCAGTAGAGTGAGTACACTGATGCATTACTGCTCTGACTTTTGACAGCTCAATCGTCTCCCATCCTTGGACCAACCCATCTCCACACCCAGCCACACCACTCATGGCAAGAACAAATTCTCATGTTGTTACCTATATATGGGACTTCACAAGCTATGGCAGAAACAGGAGCAAGTGATTCTCACACCCCGAGAAATAGGTGGTGAGTCTATCTCCAGAATGCTGGTCAAGTCGGCAACATGCACTCTCTTTCTGGGATGGTCTCCAGACAAGGCAGTCTGGTGCAGAGGACTGGTCTGGAAAACCCTCAAGAACCTCAAGTTTAGCAATTTTAAGTGCCCTGCAGCTAATTCTCAATTCTCTGCTCTGCTTCTTGTCTAAAGTTAGTCCACTTGGTTAGAAGCTCAGTAGCTCTTTGACCTTGAACAAGTTACTTAATTTTTATGTGTCTTGGTTTCCTCAACTATAAGATGGGGATGATAATAGCAGGTACTCGAGCATTAAACAAGTTAAATGAATATGAAATGCTTACTATGGTGCTTAACACATGGTAAGCACTCTATGTTCACTGATGGCTAATATTCTACTTGGGAACATGGGGAAGGGAGTAACTTATGTTTGGCCTTGACTGTCCTCAAGAAAACCTTCAGCCCTGAGAAAAAAGCTGAGTGTGAGTGGAGAGTAAGATAAACAAGTTGGGACAGTAGAGAGTAAGACCTCTGCTAGAATTGGTTTGGATTGGGTGACCTTGAGCAGTGACTCAACACACAAGTTTGTGTTCTAATCTGTCAAATCCCTTCCAACCTAATTGGTTTGTGATGAGCCTCACAGGAAATGTAAGTTGAAAGTCCTTGATAGTTACAAAATGCCACACAAAACAAGGTAACTGGGGTCTAACAGAAAGCCTGTCATCGTGGACTTCAGAAGACCTGGGTTCAAATAACCTCTTGTCTCCCTCTTACCATGTGACGACCTCAGTCAAGCTACTTGACCTCTTTGTCGTTGCTGTTTAGTTGCGAAGTCTAGAATTCTTTAGCCTCTCTTATATGTAAAATGAGCCCCACTCACAGGATTGTTTTGAGATTTAAATTGTGTCCAGCAACAAACTGGGTTTTTAAGTCAACGTTACCCATCGATAGCCAATTCATGAAGGGGATCTGTGTCAGGTTCTTCTTTGAGACATTTACTCCATCCATCAGTTGAATGCCAGTCCTCTTGGTGAAGTCTGTGTTCATAATCTTTGAAACTCCTTGAAAAGCAGAAGACAAAATGCCCTCCCTGGGAACAAAGCTGAGCCAGGCTCACCTGAAGCCCCGAGTGAGAGCTCAAAGCAAACAAGGACAAACATCAATGTCTGTGACTCCCTTCCCCTCCCTTGGCTCCAGTGCTGAGACAGCGGGTGGCAGCCTCCTATGTATGGCTGATTTCTGCCATCCTGGTAGATACTGAAGAAGAGGAATGGAGAGAGGTGATGGGCAGGTCACTGAAGCACAGTTTTGGGTTGGATTCCCCCAATCCACATACCCTGAGCCTGCCAACCACCGCCTTCTTTAGCCGGTTGGGATTGTTTTCTCAGCAGTTGACTAAAGCTGCTGAAAATATCCAGAGTTAGCATCCTGGGCTATATTTCCCACTGATCTTCTAGGGCAGTTCCAATGAACTACCTGCTGCCAACAGTGTGAGTTCTAATCCCTCACTTGCTGGAACCTTCTGTGTAAGGTTGCCAAGTGGCAGAACACTCTGAATCCTTATTTCCTCACCTAGAAAATAAGACAGTTTTCATGAAGCTGAGTGGTTCCCTCTAACCAAATTGTTCTCTGGTACTCAACTGCAGTGAGAATGCTTGAGTTTCCTAAAACGTAATTGTAAGAGGAAGAATGAATCATGAGGCAGTAGTCATTACCTCTAGGTCAAAGTGAGCAGACATCCTTCTCCATATAGGAGATAAGGATGAAGGGGTGATTCTTACATGCCCTTTTCTACATATGGATTCTCAGATCCAATTTTCAAGATAATCATTAATTTGTTCTTCAAAAAAAAGCAGTCATTCTGGATCTGCTGCCCCTGGACTAAAAATTATTATTTTCTCCTTTTTATCATGTTAAAATAAAAACTTGGCACTGCTGAAATAACTTTACTTAACAAATGTAAATTTTTTTACATTAACAAATGTAAATGTAAAAATGTAAATTTTTATTTAACAGTAAAAATATATTACTCTATAGCTCCCGTTAACTGCTTAAGCTTGATAAATAAATGAATGCCTAAGTACAGCTAAATCCTTTTGTTACTAAACCTTATTAGCAATCACAATTTTTTCTAAATTCTGGTTCCCTCTCCAGACTGGATTAAAATACTCTTCAACTCATCCCTAAATCCTTATCTAGTACTAGATTCTCTCCCAGGGCTTATCTAGGGCAGAAATCTATCGCCAGGTTAGCCTTGATTAAGACGTTTTGTGGTTAAATAAATTTGGGAAATGAAAATTGTTTAGCTTTCTCTTGGGTTTTTATTAAAGCTTATTTGCCTATTAAAAGCCTCTTTCTTGTACAAAGAATCATTTACTTTTACTAAATCGGAGCTCCCCAAACAAACCTAGCAACAAAATCTTTCTATGTTAACCCCTATTAACTTGTTGAATATACTTTTGTTGTTGTTGTTGTTGTTCAGTCACTAAGTCGTGTCCAGCTCTTTGCAACCCCATGGACTGCAGCATCCCAGGCTCTTCTGTCCTCCACTATCTCCCAGAGTATGCTCAAAAGAAACACTAAAACAAAATGAATAAGAATGCAAAGAACTAAACAGACATTTCTCCAAAGAAGACATACAGATGGTTAACAAACACATGAAAAGATGCTCTACATCACTCATTATCAGAGAAATGCAAATCAAAACTGCAATAAGGTACCATCTCATGCCGGTCAGAATGGCTGCTATCAAAAAGCCTACAAACAATAAATGCTGGAGAGGGTGCAGAGAAAAGGGAACCCTCTTACACTGTTGGTGGGAATGCAAACTAGTACAGCCACTATGGAGAACAGTGTGGAGATTCCTTAAAAAACTGGAAATAGAACTGCCATGCTGCTGCTGCTGCTGCTGCCAAGTCGCTTTATTTGTGTCCAACTCTGTGCGACCCCAGAGACGGCAGCCCACCAGGCTCCCCCGTCCCTGGGATTCTCCAGGCAAGAACACAGGAGTGGGTTGCCATTTCCAATGCATGAAAGTGAAAAGTGAAAGTGAAGTCGCTCAGTAGTGTCCAACTCTTAGCGACCCCATGGACTGCAGCCTACCAGGCTCCTCCATCCATGGGATTTGCCAGGCAAGAATACTGGAGTGGGTTGCCATTGCCTTCTCCGAGAACTGCCACACGACCCAGCAACCCCACTGCTGGGCATACACACCGAGGAAACCAGAATTGAAAGAGACACTTGTACCCCAATGTTCATCACAGCACTGTTTACAATGGCCAGGACATGGAAGCAACCTAGATGTCCATTGGCAGATGAATGGACGAGAGAGCTGTGGTATATACACACAATGGAATATTACTCAGCTATTAAAAAGAATGCATTTGAATCAGTTCTAATGAGGTGGATGAAACTGGAGCCTGTTATACACAATGAAGTAAGTAAGAAAGAAAAACATGAATACAGTATATTAACACATGTATATGGAATTTAGAAAGATGGTAAAGATGACCCTATATGCGAGACAGCAAAAGAGACACAGATGTAAAGAACAGACTTTTGGGCTCTGTGGGAGAAGGTGAGAGTGGGATGATTTGAGAGAATAGCATTGCAACATGTATATTACCATATGTGAAATAGATCGCCAGTCCAGGTTCAGTGCATGAGACAGGGTGCTCAGGGCCAGTCTACTGGGATGACCCTGAGGGATGGGATGGGGAGGGAGGTGGGAGGGAGGTTCAGGATGGGGAACTCATGTACACCCATGGCTGATTCATGTCAATGTATGGCAAAAACCACAATATTGTAAAATAATTAGCCTCCAATTAAATAAATTAATTAAAAAAATTTTTTTTAATGCATAGAGAGGACAGTCAAGGGACAGTGACTTAAAGTAAAGGAGACTCGCCTCATCCCTGGAGAGAAAGCATGTGCTCCCAGTGACAGAGAAGGCTGTGGGCAGACTAAGGCCTGTGGGATGAAGAAGCAGGGAGAAGCACTTTTTAACGCTGGGAAATAGAGAAGGTCTGGGAGAACCAATGCTCCTGTCAACCTCTATTTCTCACCAGCCACAGATTTTGCTGGGTCTTTCTGAAAGCCATGGACCCTCCCTAGGGAAGCACCCTGGGCAAGGGGCCTCATCCCCTTGGATATTCCCTGTGCTGGATTTTCTGAAACTCAAACAATGACAACTGTTCCCTCTCTTTCCTTGCAGTTTGGAGGAGTGAAAAACATGGAGGCCTTGAAGTTAGACCTGTGTTCAAATTCCAGCCTCGCCACTTGCCACTTACATGGACTCCAGGGAGTCTGGCCTCAGTTTTCTGTTCTGTAAATTGGGGTGAGCACAGCCTCTTTGTGAGGTTGTAGTGAGGACCATAGAAAGTGTGATGGAAAGCCCTTACACAGGGCAGGTCTCCATACAGCAGCCTTTGTGATGATGACAACAATAATGTCCATATACGGAGCCCTCCTGGGAGTTGTCAGTGTGGAGGCTGAAGAGGAGGAAGGAGTTCTAAGGGGTAGCCTAGTTTAGGGTCCTTGTGGCACTGAAGGCTGATGATTTTGGAATAAAATTGCAAAGAATCTTTGTGATTCACCTACAAGTCATTTTTCCATGCCTGGCCAAGCCAGTTTCCCACTACAGGGGCTCATCAGTAAAGCAGTTCATCAATCAGCAAATGTTAATTGAGGTACTGCATACTTCTCAGAGTTGGAAGGACTGTGATTTAGTAAAAATAATTTCCTCTTTCAAATCTTTACTCCTTTCACCTGTCTGTGAAAGTATATAAAAATGGCTAACATTGACTGCCAGCCATATGCCAGCCACGGAGTTAGATTATTTACAATTATCATTTCTAGCTGTCCTAAAAACTCTGCAGGATTGAAATTTTCATTCATATTTTACAAATAAGGGCATAAGCTTAATGAAACTAATTAACTTGTCCCAAGACAATCAGCTGAGTGAGATGGGATTTTACTCAGACTATGCAACTTCAAAGCCTGTCATAAATCAATGGATCATTTTTATCTGTGTGGGCTTCAACAAATCAAATGACACCATCCCAGAGTGGAAAGTCCACTCTGACATTTAAAGAGCCCATCACAGAGGATGATGGATAGATGTGCCTCAAAGCAGCCACTTGTAATAGCCACTTTAAAATAGCTTTAAATCTTACAAATTCCTCTTTGGCATCAAGGAGTGACACCCATCATTATCAAGGTATTTCTCCCAGTCAGTCTCTCTGACTCCTCTACTGGAGACTGGAACTCTCCAGAGCTGAAGGTGGGCCCGCCCACAGCAGACACCTGAGAAAACCTCTTCTGCTCACATCAGAACTTCAGGTTTGGTTTCTGCTCCTCAAGACTCCATGAAGCTGTTAGCAGCACATGTGAGAGCTGGTGGAAGAGAGGGCCTCCAGGAGACTGAGAAGTCAGCTAGCCCCATCCAGCAGCATAGCACAGGGGTTATGGGTGTAGCCTTTGGATTCGGGGCCTGGATCTGCCATTTCCATCACTAACATGGGCATGTTACCCTGCCACTCTGAGCCCTGCTTCCCTCATCTGGAAAGTGAGGATATTTGCTGCCTGCCCCCTCCAGCAGTGATGAGGATTACGTGAGATGACTTGCACAAGGTGTCCAGTGTATGACTCGCACCAGTAAGCACCAAATGAAAGTGAGTAGTTTAAATTGCGTTGTTTTTGTTAAGAATGTCAGGACAGCCGTTGCATTTTAGAGTCCAGCCCTCTCCTTTTAAAGTGCCCCATTAGCTCACTGAAATTCTCAGCGCCTAGGATGTGCTGGGCAAAGAGGGGCCCAGAGATGAAGGTGGCACATCCCGCCCTCCAAGGAAATTCCATTCTAGCGGAGAACACTGAAATGAGTTAGTTTAATAGAACAGGACAAGTGATAAACAGAGATTAACAGAGTCCGACAGGAACCCAAACAGACATTTAGTGCCATGTGTGCAATCCAGGAAAGCTTTCAGGAGGCAGTGCTGGTGTGATCTGTGGTGAGAAGTAAGGGTTGGTCCAGTAATTGAAGGCGGGGTGAGCATTCCTGGCAAGGGGAACAGATTACCAGAGGCACAGAGGCCTGACACAGCCAGGCTTGTTGCAGAACAGCAAGCATCGCACAGGCCATCGGCTTAGGTCTTGAAAGTACCTACATAAGGCTATGCTGTCTGCCTGGCTGGTTTCCCATGTCCTTGCCCAGGGTAAAAGGGCATTTCCCATATAAAACCAACAAACTTCTAAAAATGTGTATATTCATATATAACAGATTGAATTTGCTGTGCCCCAGAAACGAATACAACATTGTAAATCAACTATACCCCAATAACAATTTTAAAATAAAAATATATACTTTCTTCAAATTCAGAATGGACTGTGTCAGCTCAGCTGCCTACACTATGACTCCAGCCAAGGTTCCTTTCCCAAGGAGAGGGGACAGTGAAGTGGCCTTCTGCATGGCTGCAGTTTTCTCAATGGCAGCTCTGTTGACATCTCAGGTTGGATGATTCTTTGCCATGGGGCCTGTCCTGTGCATTGTAGGATACTTAGTAATATCCTGGCCTCTACCCTCTAGATACCAGAAGCAACTCTCCTCCAGATTCTTTACTACTAGCTTCCCAGGTGGCACTAGTGATTAAAAACCCCACCTGCCAACGCAGGTTAGATATAAGAGATGCGGATTCAATTCCTGGGTCATGAAGATTCCCTGGAGGAGGAAATGGCAACCCACTCCAATATTCTTGCCTGGAGAATCCCGTGGACAGAGGAGCCTGGCAGGCTGCAGTCGATGGAGTCACACAGAGTTGGACACAACTGAACCGACTTAGCACACACACACTTCTCCAGCTATGACAGCCAAAAATGTTACTAGACATTGTCATATGTTTTGGGGGGTGAGGGAGAATGGGAATTGCCTCCACTGAGAATCTCTGTTTTATTGCATCCAGAACCATTCTTTCAAGCCCCTGTCTTCTCTCAGGGTTGATGAAGCTGTCACCATTTGGTGATGTCACCATGGATTCCAAGGTATGAACTGCTCCCACTATACCTTTGTCAGTGGTTTCCTAGGAGAACCAGCTAGCCTTCCAACTTGGTCTGGGCTGGAAAGGCTGCGGTGATGAGCTTGATCTTAACCACAGCAGAGATGTGCATCTGTGGGGCTGGCAGGCCAGAAGGGCTTGGGAGTGTTAGTGAAGGAGAGTCTGGAGACCCCGCCTCCCATGGGCCTCAGTTTTTGGTAAGGACGCAAAGAAGAATCTGAGTTTTTACCCGTTACAAGAGAGTTTATTGAAGACAAGGAAAGACAGAATACCTCAAGAGGGAGATGGGCTGGGCCAAGGGAGACAATGGCCCTGGAGGGCTGGGGTGCAGAGTGTTTAAGGCAAGGTTATGTGCATAATCCAGGAAGTTGCTGATTGACAGTCTTGAATGACAGCTGCAGGTTACACAACAAGAGGCTCTACTGTGCATGCACTTCTCCATAATTCAGCCTGTTATAATTAGATGTATGTATTCATAGAATATTTATGATTACTTAATGAGCCAAATGGCTGCCAAAGATTATCTAAGTACATGACAGTGTGAGGTGTGAGTTTATGTGCCAGAGGAGAGAAAGTCCCTCCAGTCAGCCAGTGGGGGATTTTTCCTGTCCCCTGACTATTTTGGGTGGTGACGGGGTCATTTGGGGGTGGGGTTGGTAAGTAGCTTGGTGGTATTAGGTGGCCCATTGGATGTGCAGCCAGAGGGGTCGCCTCTCATAGCTCTTGACTAAATTCCTGCCTAACAGGAGGGGTGTAGATAAAATACAAATAAAACATGTAAAGTGTTTTCAGAACTCAAGTGTGTCTTTTTCAGTCATCCTGAGACTTACAAAGGGTCCACATTTTTGGTCTTGGTGGCAGAATGTACCTGGATTAAGGTGATGAGAAGGCAGAGGGAAGGGGCAACCCACATCCCAAAAGATGAGATCTCTGATGATTGGCTAACAAAACCCCACCCAACTCTAAGGCAAAACAGGGGAGAGTCATATAGAGATTGACCTACCAAGTACCCAAAATTTTATATTCAGACTTGATCATCAGCAGTCAAGTCTGGATTATCCCCAGACAGATTCTTATGGGAAGCAATCCCCTGATTTCCTTCAAAGAGCCTTCTATAGCTGTTTCACCATCGCTGTTGATACTTTCTCTGGCACGTAGCCCACATCCCAGGAGGAGATAGAAGGGAATAACCTGAAATCTAAAAACATGTCTTGGTCTCCTTAACATCAAGGGGTAAGTCAATAAGCTCTGAGAAAAGGAAGGTACTATCTTGACCATTCTTTCCAACTGAGGCATGAGGGGACAAGGCAGAGAGGAATGGATGGTGATGGGAATGTGGTGGAGGGTACAGCCAGGGTCCTCTGTGTCCTCACAGGAAGTGGTACCACTCCACGCCCAAGGAAGAGGGAGATGGAGCAAAACAGAGGAGTAAGGGAGGTGGGAGGGAGGTTCAAGAGAGAGGGAACATATGTATACCTATGGCTGGTTCATGTTAATGTTTGGCAGAAAC
This sequence comes from Bos javanicus, assembly GCF_032452875.1. Lineage (NCBI taxonomy): Eukaryota > Metazoa > Chordata > Mammalia > Artiodactyla > Bovidae > Bos > Bos javanicus. The sequence goes on along the minus strand of NC_083872.1, from coordinate 27,654,680 downwards.
CAACAAAATTCTTTAAAGCAATTATCCTTCAATTAAAAAAAATTTTTTTAATAATGAAAAAATAAATACTTGATCATCGATCCATGAGTGTGTGTGTGTATGTTAGTCATTTAGTCGTGTCCAGCTTTTTGCAACCCTATGGATTCTAGCCTGCTAGGTTCTTCCAGGCAAGAATATTGGAGTGGGTTGCCATTTCTTTCTCCAGGGGATCTTCTAGACCCAGGGATCAAACCCAGATCTCCTGCATCGCAGGCAGATTCTTTACCATCTCAGCTACAGAGAAGTCCCTTTAAATAATGAAAAAAAAAAAACCCATAAATACTTGATCATTGACCCATGACCCCAAATCCCAGTTTAGGCTCCAGCACACAAGTCAGCATCATTCAGCAATCTCTGTGGGTTCCTCTGTGGGCAAGAAACCATGCCTTAGAAGACAGGAAATGGAACGAACGACACAGCACCAAATGGCTGCAAGCTCGAAGAATGGAGAGTCAAGTACAAGCAGGCCCAAGGCCAGGGATTGAAGAGCACTTGAAAAGTCAACATCGATCTTCACAAACAAATGATGTGCATGCTGAGGCGAAAGAAAGGAGATAATAATCAGGCAAAGTTCCCTAGAGGTGCTGTCAGTCTGGATTAGAAATGGTCAGGGCTGGGCTGAGATCCAGGCAAGTATGGGATTAACTCCTCTGTCTCAG